>NC_137513.1:4142500-4455000 GCF_041902795.1 Electrophorus electricus
CACGGCAGGGTCCTGAATCAGATGGCGCGCCGCAGGCCTCTGTGAAGAGTGTGACACGCCGCTCAGTGACTTGGCAGCCTCCGCCCGCAAACACGTGTCATATATACACACACATGTCTGAAACTGGACGAGTGCTGGAATAATATCTTACCTTGGTACTCCTTGTCGTCATCAACGTTCTTTTCCATGATCTTGACTACACAGAGAAGGAATAGTGTCATTTTTAATCTGGGGAGGGGCACAATATGCCCGGGAGGTAAGCATTATATGGGAACTGTGTGGCATGTGCCAGCATGCCCAGGATACCTGTGCAGGCTGTCATGCACTCCTGCTCGGTCTCGTAGTTGTTCCGGTTGCCACCACACCCGCCGTATGTGAACCTCTTGCAGGCGCCGCTGTCGTAGTAGTAGCGGGGAATGGAGGCCCTGCAGAGCCCCGTCTGTGGAGCAGCCTCGCATTTCTCTGAAAAGGGCAGAGACAGAGGTGGCCGACGTTACCGCCATGGCCTCCACTGGAGTCCCGATAGGTGCAGGCCAGGATTTGCTATCCAAATCCTTGGGAGCTAACACATTGTGGCCAGGCAGCCTGAGGCTGTAGACTGATGAGTCCCCAGTTCAGGTGCATTAGGAAATGGACCACATGTGGACCTGGGAGTTCCAGGCACTGGGAGCAAGATGCCCTTTGGCCCTTATGTTTTGTTAGCATTCTCACAATGGTAAGAGCCAAAGGGGAGTTATGATGAGGTCTATTTTCACTCTGTTCATACTAAAAATATTTATATTGACAATAAACATGATCCTTTTGTTCTTAATGTCTTTCAGCTTTTAAAGACATGTAGGCAGACAGAGAAAAACTGGAAAGATCAAAAGAACAAAGGAAGATAGTGAACAGGGAAACACACCTGCAAACTCTTCCACTGTCACTTCAGGTAGGGGAACCTCAGAAGAAACTTCTGAGGAAAAATAAGAGGCCAAAACTGTAGTAACAACAACAACAACAACAGTTCAGTTTATATAGTGCCTTTTGCAAACCCAAAGTCTCTTTCCATTGAGCTGGGCGAGAGAAAGAGAAGGGCATCGCCTAGTAAAGTTGGGTTTTTAAAGAAAACAAGCTGGAGTAATCACAAAGAGACTGACATATGATGACAACAAGGCTATTTCACAAGTCTGACTGCATATTTTAGACCCTGATCTTGTCTCATTCAAATGGTGTCATAGCTCGTGGTCTTAGTCAACTTAAAGAATAAAATGCTTAATATAACAAAAATACTTCTTTTTTTTTTTAAGATATCATTAACTGATAAGACATGGGTGTTTATTTTCACACCAATAAACACACGTGCGAGTGATTCCACATGTTCCAGGGACAGAGTGAACACACAATTACGTGAACGCTGAACACACTAAGAGGAATGATATGAAGAAAGAGCCACAGGAAGGTGCTGCTCTCAAGCTGAATGACTGACTTTCCAAGAAGGCCTTAAGCAGGTCAGTGGTCTAATAGCATCATGTGACTGTCACACAGAAAATCGATGTGAAAACTCACTCCAAACTGCTTAGATCACTTATACCATCAATCTCCTGCATGGGTGTCACTCATGTCTCATCACACACAAGTGTTGTCCTCTCCAAACACAGTAGCTCTGATTTGTTTTAACAAAGGCCTTTTGCTTTTACTTTACTGTTAATCAATCATTTTAGGTATAAAATAAAAAGCCTGATTCCTGTGACAAAGATGCATTTACCTTCATTGTCCTCCTGTTGAACCATTCTGGGTTTTTTTGGCAAGGTGTCAGGGTCATTGATCATGTCACCTAAGCGTATAAGGAAGAAAAGAAGCCAGATGAATTCTACTTCTCAGCATTTGAAATCAGTCTGTTTCTAGGAAACTTCCCTATTCAGCTATGAGACCTAGAGGGGAACATTGGGGTTGTAAGAAGTGGAAGTTAAGGTGGAATGATGAAAGTGTGGGAGATGTATTCATGCATGATTAAATAAACACCCGCAAATTACTACTCGGTAGAAAAGCTTGATGCTTCTTCCATTTGGTCAAATCTCTATATGTATAAAGGTAATTTAAAACTGAAACATGGAGAGAGAAATAGACAGACAATTAGAATCAGCCCAGAGCCTCACCTGAGAGAGTTCAATGAAAATTAAAGTCAATGACAACTGGGCCACTCTAAAGTTGTCGTGTGGCCTCTTTAAAAACACTGTTGTAGCTGTAACAGAAGTCACCCAACCGGTTGTTCAACAACAGGGCGTAAGCAGACACCACACACAATACACTGTTCCTCATAGTGACAAACAACTCATAGCTTGCATGAAACACACACTTTTCAATGCACCACTGTACAAAGCGGGGACAAAGATTTTCATCAGTGTTGATGGGTGCGGTCTGCCCCATCAAATGGACTTGTCTGACTGAGGGCTGAAAGGTACTCAACGTGCCTATGAAATAACAACAGCAGCAAGTTACCTAAATAAACAGGACCACAACCTAGCAGGAAGGTGAGTATAAACAGAGGTAATACCATTGATACCATTCAAATATGGTAAACAGAAAGACACAGCAAAGCGGCCATTACCAGCACACAGTCAGCCAGCCACCCACAAGTCAGGCTGTATGTCCTGAATCAGCTTATCAGCTCTCAGCCCAGCCCCCTTCCCCAAGTCATATGACTGCAGTGCTGTGCAAATGTCTTTATGCAATGGTTTAGTCTAGGAATGCAGACTTTGCATGCATGCACTCACATGAAGACAGACAGCCCCTTTACATTAAAAAGGCATGAACGCATATGTAAGATCCATCAGCAAATGCACAGTGTGTCAATTAAAATGGAGTACTTTAATTGGAATACTTTAGGGTCCCTGTGAGGCTGCTTGTTATATCCCATTGCTTTGACTAGCTAGAGTTCTCGTGTGATGATGGTTGGAAGTGTGCGCTTCCTGCAACAAACCAGAAATTGAAGAGAAGTCTGTGTTGGGAGATTTACATTACTCATTTAAATAGCATTAAGGAAACAAATATTATTTTCTCTTTATTAAAAGGCAAACGTCTTTATTTCCCAAATGTCCTGATTTTTTGTTTTGTTTTTTTTAATACATTATTGAAATGCATTATGTTTGGGTCAATAAAGCCCACACTCATATAATGTTTCTGCACAGTTGCTTTTGTGCTGTTCTCTTCTATGTGCAGTCACAGTATCTCACAGTATCTTTTAAGAGCTACCTTTAAACCCACATGAATTAGCAGCTTTGTAAAAGACAATCCAACACAAGATACCTAATCCTTCTACCCCACCACACCTTACAACTAACCTTATTCCTGAAAAATCTCAAACAAAGGCAGCACAACTGTGCCCCACACACCTGTCACGCCTGCACACACTGCCAAACAGTCTTCCGGTGAGTTGAAGATGTTGTTATTGCCACCACAGCCACCGTAGATGAACTTTTCACAGGTTTGGCTGCTGACGTTGTAGAAGAACCGGATGAAGGCAGCACGACAAGGACCCACAGCATTAACATAACGGCACCGATCTGAAACACAAAGACAGAGTGGGCTTAATGTCCAGCCATTTTCGATCACCTGATCACCCTCAGCTACAGGACAACTGGTTAAGCCATAAAGGGGATTTAGTCAGCTTGTTTCCAGAACTGGGCATTTAAATTAACATAAGCCTACAGAACACAGCCCTTGTTCATTGTGATGGAGTTTATTGTGCTTTCCTTGTCATAATGCATTGGTTGCTTTGTCCTCACTCGTTTATCTCACCTGCAATCAGAAGATAAGACTACCAGTTTATCAAGTAATCGAGAAGGAAGAGAAACAGACACAAAGACAAGAACATGGATTTGCTGTACTGCATTTTTGTACGAGCAGTCATCTCTGCGGTAACGCAGGCGTTTCGCGCCTTACTTTGAAGCAAATTACTAAATATCATCCCTCACGTCTCCGTGGTTATATCTGGGGGAGCGCTTGAGTAATGAAGTGGATTTACACAATCATTTCCAGTTATGTATTATCTTAAGGTCAAGCAATTCAGCACACGACAGTTTGAATCTACGTTACTTACACCGTATACGTCTTCCTTACATGGGACCTTCCGCCGTAGAATCTGTTTATCTAACACTTAGTATTTGTACATTTGTGTCGGTGTTTACCTGTGGAGTTGGCCGAGCGAACGGCGAAAATGTCCGGTGTCGACTCCGGTGCTTTGCGATACACTTTAACCGTATCGCTTTGCATCAGAATACAAACATCTTGGTCTTCTTTCATGCAGTTTACAAGGAAGCATCCGAGGGTGCCATTAGAGTTTGTCTCAGTGAGGGCAAGCTGGCAGGCTTCATTATCACAACAAGCTTGTTGGCAAGTCTCGTCGTCGGAAAGTTCCGGTAGGTGAGCGATATACGTCGCACCTGCGACTAACGACAGTGGGTCCAGGCCTTGGTTCACTTCAGTGTTTAAATCCCAAACGCATCCCTCCTGCCCAAGGACCAAGCTCACAAGGCTGACAAAAGCAAAAAGACGGAGCCGAGCCATAATGTGGTGCCTGTTCATCGAAGTGCGATGAGGATTGTTCTTTCGTTGACAGGTGTCTTCTACCGACTAACTTCCTCATACGCCTTACTGTCTTTCACACACTCCCTGACTGCGCAACAGTTCCACGGTCGAAAAGTTTTGTTTGTTTTTTTCCTGCAATTCACAGCCTCTACACCTTAAGCTAGTTCAAAGGTATTTGTATTTCTTTAGTATTTGTTCCAAGTCTTTTGATCGCGACCTTTTAATTCGTTCTCAGGAGACTACTGAGTACTGATACGAAATCAATCAAATAAATTAAGCATCAAAGACTGTAACAGAACACATTTGTAACTTTGTAATTATGATGTGTTAATAGTCACCCTGCGCTAATTCTTATATTGTGGATTGGCCTTCCTCTTAGTTTGCAGTTCGCTCTGCATCCACATTGTGTCAGTACAAGCTCTTAGAACAGCAGTTCAGTCCAGTTATTGAGGTCTACTTGCAACTCCAAGGGACTCATTTATAAAACTGCGTGGATTCTAGAGTGAAAGTGTTGTGCGCACAGGAAATGGTTTGCACCCCCCAATAAATCAGATTTCTAAAGCTTTGAGTATCTCTAACCCGTTTCCTGTTCATAAATCACATGTTCTTGATAAAGTGCACAGATGCGCTTCATATCCAGCCCTGTTACCGCCTACATATATAATATTATAAATATTATATCATAAATATTTTATTTATATATATTTTATAAATATATTATAAATGTCCATTGCAAATTACGTCACGAATAATCAATCAGTCAGTCAGTCAGTTAAAATGTATTCACATAGCACACTTTACAACAGCAGCTTTAAATATGTCTGTGGCTAAGCCCCAGTGAGCAAGCCATGGGCGACAGTTTTGAGGAACAATTTCCTGAGACTCCTCTGGTCAACAACAGTCAGCATAATTATATGAATGATATGAACATAAGCAGTGAATGAAAGATACGATAGAAAGAAAAGACAAATGCAGGGGAATTAAATTGACATAAAAAATTCTGTGTCTAAAATGATTAATATAGTACTTAGAGCACATAACAGAAATAGTATGGCTAACATGATGAGAGATCGTAGAGATTACTTGGCAGATAGGAAGTTGTTCAGTCTGGATTGGTGATTGAGAGAATATCAGAGTCCCAAGATCAGATCTTATGGAAGACAACTCAGGGAAGGTAAATATAGTGTGTATTATGTGAGAAAGTGGCAGCTATTTAGAGGAATTTTGCAGAATGTTAAGTGGCAGTTCTGGTGATGGATTTTGTGGCGAGGAAGTTTGAGTGATGTAGCTACAGCAGGCAGTAGTGTTAGTTCCACAGGCACACCAGATCTAAAAGTTGATTCAAATGTGTAACTGCAACCAGTGGGGGAACGCCTAAACCTTTTTCTGGCTCTTATAGCAGCGTCCCTCCCACCTGATGCATCTACACAACACCATCTGCCTTTTGGAAGCCCAGTAGTGTGCGTCATGGTCGAATGGAGAGTCTCTTTTCTGCCCTGTGTGGGCTACAGAATGGAGCCAGTGCCACCTACAGGGGTTATAGCAATGTGAATGCTGTCAATTGCTCGGATTACTCCAGTTACATTTGAGAAACTGAATATTGCTGAAAACTGAGTTTTGATGTTGGCCTGTTCCCCCACCACGTAAGGACATCCAATGTACCAACATCTCAATTTATTTATGCCAACCAATATGCCTGGCAAGATGCTGTTTTAGGATGGCTGGGGTATCTCTAATTATGTAGCTGAATCATTTAATATGGACTGTTGCATGTGAGATGGTGATTTGTGTATTTTAATGTAATTCTCGACTTTACCACAGGGTGTCATGAATTCCTGCAATTGTAAGGAATTGCAAATGCAATTCACTTCTGTTATTTACAATGGAAGATTACAAGTTACTGACCTTTTTAATTTTTAGAGAAACGTCTATTGTCACAGCACAGAATTATTTTTGTTTTACCAATATTTTAAAAATCCTTTAGTATCTTTTTCCAGTGTCTGTTTAAGCCTGTGTAAAGATGACTAAATCCTGACTGGCTAACAGCAGGCATAAAGTTTAAGTTATTTCTCGTATGCAATTTAGCTGATGCTTTTGTCCAAAGCAACATGCAATTATGACTGACTACAATTTGAGCAATTGAGAGATAAGGGCCTAGCTCAGGGGCCCAACAGTGGCAGCTCGGTAGCTGTGGGGCTAACACTGGCAACCTTCTTATTACTAGTCAGGTACTTTAACCACTAACGTACCACTGCCCCTATGAACTACCACTATGACATCATATGCAAACATCTATTCAATTGCAAAAGTTTTACATTATGTCTACTTAGCTTACTATTATAGTGCTCCTGATCAGTGTCCACTAGTCCCTGGAGACTGTATCAGCATAATGCAGTGGAAAAGGACACTATCTGGGAAATGTTTGGATAAACCTGATATATGCTTTTCCTAACCTTTTTTTTTTTTTTTGCCCCGGGGCAGTATTTCTTGGCTGCACCTCCACCGCCCCTTTATGGGGACGTTAACTTTATATTTTATTTTTATTATTTTTATTTTTTCTTTTTAATTACTAATGTCATACAATTCGTTGTTGGTTTATGGTCATACAGATGTAAAGATGATGAAGCACCACAGCCCTGCTCCCCTCCACAGCACCCTCCCACCTGTCCATCTCACCCATCCCACCCAGCGTGTGAAAGGAAAGGAGAACTGAGAGACAAGGCAGGAAAAACATACAGACAATAGACACTTTGGAGAAGACAGGACAGACATACAAAACACTCGACAAAGCAATAAAGTAGCAACGTTATGCTTCCAAAATGCTGATTAGCACAGCAAAGCCGTTAGTTCAACCATGGTGTAACTATACGTTTTGATTTAATAGCTACTGCATCTTTAACTTACACATATGCAATGTGTGGGCAAACTTCTGGTTCTGTTAGCTTTGCTTTAATCATGTAGAAGTTATTCAATTATCCAGACTATGCTGTTATTCATGCCAATATATGCCAAATTTGTTAATGACACAATTTCAGTGAAAAGGAAGCAAGCCAGTCATCAAAGTGTAATGTACGTTAATGACCTAGTTTTCTTTAATACAGAAAAATCTTTGGCTGGCACATCTTTGGCTGGAACTGGGTTTACCTAGATAAAACCTAGACTTTATCAATATGTGCAAGTATGTGCTCGCCTGCACAAAGTAATTAAGCAATGTAAATGTCTAAATAATATTTCATAATAAGTTTATTTTTTATCTGACTATACAATGTAAACCCTCCTGGAAGCCAAACCCTCCTGCTGCCAACAACTAAAGGCAGTAATAAGCCATCTACATGATGTAAAATTCGGGATCCTTCTTCTGTACCCTTCGTAACTCCGCCACCACCGAGAGTCCACAAAAGATCAATAATGCAATAATTAGTAATGCAACGGCGCTAGGACCCAGCTGTCTCACCTTTTGGAGACGTTGACGCTCCTCATGCTCCGCTGGCGCACTGCTCTAGAGAAATAATCATATGCGGTTGTTCGTTAGACGTTGGAAATAGAAGCGGAGATGGCCGCGAACCGGGTCGGGAGACGATATAATAACAAAGTTCACTCACCGAGTAGAGGTGCTGGCCGGGACCCGGGACTAAGCGTACAGAAGAGACAAGCCCGCGTAACGGTAAAATATAACAGGAAAGAACTTCAGAGGCGCCTGGATGTGGAGAAGTGGATAGATGCGGGTCTAGACGAACTCTATTTAGGAAGGGTGAGTAGTGTGTCGTGACATTACGTTTCAATAGGATAAATATAAAATATGTCATTGTATGATGACTAGGTGTTTAGGATTTAATTTGTGGCCAAGTTCTTCGAAAACATACAGTGTGTCTTGTCACACTTTAAACCCGACCTGTCACATCATGAACTGGCCTCTGAACTGGGTGGATCAGTAGGGATTTAAGAGAAGTGTATTATGTGAATATGTGTGTATGTATTCTGTCTCTGCTGGGCTCTAGCCTGTAGCTAGCCTTTGTGTGGTGTAGGTGAAAACCCAGAATGATCCACGTGGATGCGAATGTGCGTGTCCAAAATGATAAGCAGACGGGTCGAACATTAAGTAGGTTACTGATAAAAGGGGTCGTTTTTATTGGAGCAAAGGGTAACCCTTCCTTGTTTTTCGCTTTTCGTTGAGCTTGGCTTGTTAAGTAAATTTAGGAAGATTTGAAATATACTCTTCTAATGTCAAAATAATCACGGTCCTAAAGGAAGGGTCTGAAATCTATCATTTATGGTTAGTGGGGAATGTCCATAACAGTATATATAGCACATTGGAAACTACTGTTCTTGTTATGGCGAATTAAATTATTGTTTCTTTAATTTAGAGTTTTATTTTCACTGATTAATGTTCAAAATTCATCCCACTGAATGAGGGAATGCAAAGTAAAGTATCATAAAAGATAAAACTGCGTTGAATGACAGTATATAGTCCATTCTCATTGCTTGCCAAAGAATGACCCGTTGTATCTAATATTGTGTATTATTCCAAAGTTTTTGTTTTCGTAAGGTTAATGTTTGGTCGTAGTAAATGGATGTAATACAGATGTCATAGAGTATCTATATTAGTAGTTGATTTGGAGAGATTGATCACGATTTATGTATGGATTGCAAAATAATGCTTAAAGCATGGCTTGTCTAACATGACAAGTGCTTACATCACAAGCTTGAACAACACTGGCAGGCATAACAGGAAGAGGTCATCAGAGTCTGAATATTTGTTTATTTTTGTATTTCATTTTTTTAAGGGAAAAAAAACTTTGCAATTCCCATGAGGGGTGTGTGTTGAAAGCCAGGTTTGACCGTGATTGGAACACTGACTGCCGTATATGGACAGTAAATAGACACAGTCATCCCTTTGGCAGGATTTGTGTATGCTACATGTGTACACAATTCCTGTTGCCTTTAATGGACATGTAGCATACAATTACATAATGCAACTTGCACTTTTAAGCAGTAAGCAAAAGCTTGGCTTATTCTCACATAAAGCTATTGAGGATAAGACTACAGGAGCAGAATACTTCTATCACTGGAAAATGGTACTGGAAACATTTATGGGCCACTTTATAATAGTGTTCCAAGGTTTCTGGAACTGAGAAAACCACTGCGACACAGAAATAAAAGATGAGACAACATCTACATTGGCTCTCCCTTATACTTCATCACCCAGTAATATGACTCACAGGTAGCTGAATGTAGCAGTGAAAGGACGCACTATTTTAACTGCATTCATGACTTGTGCCATGTGCATCTGTCCATATGCGCCTGTCCGAATAGTTTCACCTGGCTCGATCATTTTGAAGACATATCATTCTGCTGTGTGTCAGATTTCAGTGATGTCTGCATTGGACAAAGCAAGATTACGATCCTTTCCCACTGCATGTGCCCATTAATTTTCCAATAAACATGCAAAGGCACACATGCGTAGCCCCTGCATTTATTACAGTTTAATGAGACTGAGCCCATTGCCAAGACTGGTCACAGTCTGGGAGATAATATCTCCTCACTAGAGGGAAAACAATATTGGCCAAGAAGCCACAGCTGCTCTTTAAGAATTTATGGCTGTAGATACATAATATTACAGCTTTATACAGATTACACAGATTCATTTTGCATTCATTTTGACTAGAAAGCTATCAGATCATTTATAGTGACCTTTGGATTCTATACAGATTTATGTTACAGAACCCAAACAAAGACCAAGTGATCCAAATAAAGACCAAGTTATATCTAAATTGCTGCATTTGTTTGTCTGTGATGGTTTGAAGAAAGGAGAGAAGCTGTCATCAGACCTCCCATTCCCCTCAAGCGCCTTCATTTCTGGACAGAGCAAAGGTCTGACTACAGTGGAGCTACATGGCCACGTCTCAGTGCTAGTGATCCTGAGATTGATTGATGCTGTCTCTGTCTCCCAGGGTTTTCCTCTTGTGTAAAGAGAATGGGGGTTGGGGATTTAAAGACCCCATATGTCAGTGTAGTGCACAAAGAAAGCCCTGGTGCGTCAACAAGCCCCTCCCCACCCTGCTACACAGCAAACCGCTGGGATTAACAGCGGACATTGCTCACCCCATTACGCAGGGCTATTGGGATTTTGCTGCTCATTCAGAGGCTCATCGCAAGGCCAGATTATTCAGAACAGATTACTCTGATGCAAAGTCAACTGTAACTGTAATCCCACATCTGCCACCATACACAGCCCACACGCAAGTTGATGAAAATACTTTGTGTTACAGATATGACATTATAATCCTGAAAATAAATTCTGTGACATTATAAGCAGCGTGCAAAAATCCAGAGGATTTTTTTCCATTGATATGGGGTACTAAAGCAGCAATAAAGACTTTAATGTGTTGCTATGGAAGTAATTGGTTGAGGATTGGTATCTCTGACCTTTCACATGCAGTGGGCTTCATTCGAATTCGTTCCTATAGATTCACAGTGTGGATGTGGATGTGTCATGTGACATCTTGCAAGCAGACCACAGTAAGAGCAACCCCACAAAACAGCCAGGGTCAGCTGAATATTGAACCAGCTGGGTGTAGTCTTTATGTAGTCATATGCAGTACCTCTAGTTTTGTTGAATATGACATCTGTCTGGCTGGCTGACTGACCACATATCCCTGACTGCTTTCCCCAGTCCCACTGGGAGTATGAGGTGGAAATTGCTGTTTAAAAGCACACTATCGTTCCCCCCCACCACACCCCACCCCCACAAAGCAACATTAATAAAGTGCTGTGTGTGCAGTGTAATGCCAACAGAGACAAAGAAGGTGAACGGATAGAGAGATGTCACAGCCGGTGTACTCTGGGAGAGGGAGAGCAGTTTACTGTCCTCAGAACTACATTTTTCAGACACTTTCTCAACACTATGTAAAGTTTTATACTGTAGTAGATTCCAATTAAAGGTTTCACACTGGGAGTTGTAAAAGTAATGTAAACCATATGAATCCCAAAAACATATAAACAATTCCTCACAAAAAAAGATTTCAGGTACACTGTCTATAGAGCAATGTAAAAGGCTCTTATTAACACATGGCTCTGTTTAAAAATCTTATCTTTTTTCTCAGGCCTTTATCAGAACACAAAAATAGTTCCAGTTTGTACATATTTTACACAAATTAGTTAAACTAAATCACATTGTGCAATGTACAATGGAAATAAAGATATTTTAAGCTTAAGTGTAATTATAATTAATTAATATATATTTAATTATAATTAATTATATTAACTGCTCTGTATACAGCATGGATTCGAGTATGGATATTTATCACATGTATATCTTTTTCAAAAGATATACGCATGCTTTTTGTACAAAAAAGCAGGGGTTATTTTATAAGCACAAGATTTGATGCAGCTACACAGCTGCTCTCAAAGGAGGGGAATCGGTAGACAATGGAGTTCACAAACCGAGAGGGAAGAAAGAAAAAAAAACCATCACGACACTGACCACAAGCTACTGACCTGGAAGGAATAAGATCTAATGTGCAGCCATAGAGGATGCCCTGATGTTAAACTGGATGGAGGGATTCACTCAACACTCATGCACCCTGAACTGAGAGCGCAGCATCATTGGCCAGCAGACATGGGTATAAACAGCATATCCAAAATGCATGATGTGTGCTTAGTGAGTATATAGCTGTAGTCATTTGATGTTTCCCCCTAAAATGTCGTTAAATTATCAGTTTCCTTTAAACACTTCAAAGCTTAGTATTTCGTTGGTCTATGCAGTCTGTTCTTAAACCACAGTTTGACATCTTTAAGCGCTGTGAAAGTCTGAGCAGACTTTCCCCTTTTTTTTGTTTGATGCTATTTTCAATATTAATAAATCCTCTGTCCTCATTTTAGGATTAACAATTAAAGCTTATGGTTTAGTTCTCTTTATTTAATTTGGAAACTGCTACATTGTTTGACCTAGTAAAGTTTAAACCTTTATCTAATGTCTTCCTTTTTATGTGAATTAAATTGTTAATTTGTGAACAATCTATAAGCAGTGTGTGTGTATGTGTTCGAGAGAGAGCATTTCGGAAGCATTTGAAGTTAAAAGAAAGGTCACCCACACCCCAGTAAGGGGGTTTGCTTGGATCCTGCTCTGATTGACCTTTCAGTGGTGACAGCAGTTTCAGAATTGGTAAAGTATTCTCTCTGGCTTCCATTCTCAGTAACATTTACAGCCTTTAGGCTTTATAAGTCAAGTTCCTTAACCACTGAGCTACCACAACCTTATCACAAACTTGACAGCCAGCTTTACAGAGAACCACTTCCCCATGCTGTTTTGGTTGTTGGAACTGTAATCTTGAGGACTCGTTCCTTAAATGAACCTCTTTCCTGAACCTGGTAACAAATCAAACTGGAAATCAGCAATGAGGCTAACACACTTTGCCTTTACACAAACTACACAAATTTACCAAAGCATAAATCCACACTTGTATTTTTGCAGACAAAAAAAGGCTTAACTTGCAGACATAAGCCATTCAGATATTTTAACAAGCACTGACATCTGCCCACTAACTGCACTAATTCCAAGAGTGAAGAGCTACATTTGCACCATGTTTTCTTATTAGGCATGAATGAGATTAACGGGATGACTGTAATTTCCAGATGCTCCACTATTCGTTCAGCTTCCATTTCCATTCTTTACCGCAGACCATAACGTCTCTCTTTTGACAACAAAGACTGCATCTGGAGTTCAGTTGACTTATCCTCCTCAATACCAAGTATTTCTGTGTGAAAATTTGCTGACTTGCTTATGTAAATAGTACAGCACATTGGTTTCGATTGGCTGGATGGCATTGTCTCACTGCAATGCTGGCAGGCAGAGTGGACAATGGAACAAAGCCAATTAACCTCAAAAAAAGCATTTGCTAAATGTTTGCCAGTGGAAATTGTTCATGACCTATTGTTGAATTTCTCTCTTCCCAGGGCTGTAAGCCATTATAAAGGTGAGATAAGTACATACGCAAGTTCCCTCTAAAACCAAATACACACAGTATGCACACGGGCAGTGGCATGGCCCATGTCTGCACGTGCAGAAAACTAATCAGTTTCCTTCTTTTAATCTAAAGTAAAACTGCCCAGACAACTAACCCTGGAACCCTGGCCGTTGTGTCCATCTGCCTGGTCACAAGCCATGCCCCAGGTTTCCCAGAAACTGCTCCTCATAACCACATTATCTAAGTTAGTCGCAATCTGCGAGTTTTAGCTGTTGCTGTGTTTGTCGTTTTTGAATGCCTGCGAGAAGGCTCATGTGGAAAAAGTAGAGTAGATTTAGCACGCGCCTGTCAACAAGCCAGCAGTTCAGAGATATCAGCAGTAGGGGTGGGGTCCAGGCTGAAGTGGGCAGAAGAAACAATCCTACGCTTCTGGAACAGTCCTCATGCAGCACACCTCTTAACCTTTACAGTCGGCTGTAGAAGGCACAGTAATTGACAATGAAGCGAGTAATTGACAATGACAATGAAGCGATTTTAAATTTTGAATGCAGGTTTCCACTGGCGCATGAAATCTGAGTTAGAAGACAAATGAGACTGAGGTGCATAATACCTGCTAGAAAGAAGAGGCATTGTGATTATTATTTTTTTAATTGATGATAAACAAGTACATACATTTATGACACATTATGAGCTGAGAAATCAATAGGCAATCTGTTAGACTGCAGGAGAGGAAAATGCTTTCAGTCATTAGGCGTTATTTTGTGTGGCTAAAACAGACTAACACAGGTTAAAAGGAGCAAGCAGCGCAGTCTCCCTTCCGACTCAGACCAGCACTAAAGCACAGACGCAGGGAGGGGGTGAGGGTCAACCCACTCACCACAGGGACATTAGACAGGATGACTAGGAAAAGCCGGGGTGTGACCGGAAGCCTGCCTCTCCCCACAGGAGGAGCACATGCCAGAGGAGGTGAACATTGACGATTTGCTGGACCTGCCAAGTGACGAGGAGAGGACAAAGAGGCTGCAGGTACAGAGCCTCACCCATTAAAGTGTCGTATTCCCAATCACACCTTTCCGTTTCCTTATTCCTCATTCTGTCTTCCTTACAGGATATCCTCCATACCTGTACCAACAGCACGGAGGTAAGGTTCTGCTCTTCACATGATGCGTATTGTCACACTTCTCTCCATCTGGTAGTAACAGACGCCTCCCGTTACTGTGGCGCCCACGCTGATAACAAAGCTTGCTTGTCTTTATCTGCACAGATCTATTAGGCAGTCAGCACTGGTATACTTCACTGCACTCTGTGACTCAGAGAGCAGTAGTGGAGACATGTGCACTGTTCACTGCTCAGCTTGTTAAATAAAACAATAAACTAACCAGGTGAATGCCTAAAAATAACATCGCTAAAATAAAAATGAAATATCCAGTTCACTTTATACAGTGCTTGGGATTTTCTAGAGAAGATATGTGCAGTCATCATGCAACATCTGGGATCATATGATTGGCTTGTCCTGTTAGCTTAATTTTTATACCAAAGCCAATGACTGACCTAGCCTTTTAGCTATAACGTGTAGTGATATTTGAGGTGTGACATTTGAAATATGAGATATCCATGTGACAGTTCAGAATATAGCCATGCAACAGCCACCCAAAAGTCACACAGCTGCTGACGAGTGGATAAGGTCTGATAGTTACCAAAATGATCTCCTGTAGACTCCTGAATATCCTCAGGCAGGCTGTTACAGTGTCACACCCAGACAACACTAGTCAGTACTCTTTCCAAGTGATGACTTCTGTAGTTTGAAAGGCTGAAATTTATCCATCACTACCTGTCAGGGATAGCAGTTCAAATTCTACTTACAGATAGCTCCATCGATTAAATGATGTAGCTTTTTTTCACAGCACTCTGCTAATGGTTCAAAAGCATTGCATAAAACTAGCGACCCTTTCCAATTCCCTGAGCCATTTCCAAACTGGCCATAAGAGCCTTCATCCTGTCTCCTAGCAGTGTATTTGCAGTGTTTTAATCCTGGTGATCTGTCCAGGCGTTCATTAAGGAGTTGGTGTTGAAGCTTCACGGGCTGCAGAAACAAGAGGACCTCCACAATGATGGCATTGAGCACGCTCAGCTCCACATCTTCCCCAACCACCAGGGCTCCCCTGACACTGAAATACATTGAGAGAGGGAGAGCACCCCCTGCTGACATGGACCATGCTGGTCCTGCTTAAACCCACTACTGAGAATCTTCAGTATTTCAACATTAACTGAAATGCATGCGGAGCATCCAGAGAGAACTGCTGCAGTATTCAGCATGTAAAATATATAAGAACAGCCCCCAGCCACGCAGACACACACCTACCTACTGACTTTTAGACTGATTCTTAATACCCGATTTTAAATGCCAAACCAGTTTAGATGCATGAACTGCAGTTTTGGGCTGTTTCCCTGCAGTGTCAGAAGCTTTCACCCACTTTCTTTATGTGGTGGTGTTTCACACCCAGTGGTGTCTGTGATGGAGGAGCCCTGGTTTGGAGACTCAGGCCATACTGATGGTACAGGCCACAAAGGGTCCGGTACCGTTTTTAGCTTCACAACCGAAACACAGTCTGTAAGGAAGGAAGTCTCAGTGTTCACCTGAGTCCAGTTTTCACCAGAATTTCCACATTCAGCCATAGAAACATTTTATGTCTACATATCTGTTAGCCGTTTTTATTATTTTGTCAGGCATAAAGCACAATGTTTACCTGCTATTAGAATCTTCGAATAGCTTTTCCTCATAAGGCAAAAAAGTGTTTTGGTTGAATCAATATATTCCCTTTCTATATATATATTCCATTTCTATGTTCTATTGAGAGAAATGTGTTCAACCTTGTGTCAGTCTTCATTTTATTGCGCTGATAAACATGTAGAGCATATTCTGCCCTTTATTTGTTTATTTTAACAAATAGGTCAGACAAAGGTTTAATTTTTTAATGAAGCCATGCACTGAAGCCAAGTATGCATGTATATGTTTGAAAGTACTGCAGAATATCCCATCGCTCAAGGGGCAGAAATACTCAGCTGACCCTCCTAAACAGACTTCATATGAAAGAATTTTAAAAACCATGAAACTCTAGTATGCCATTTTTTAATTTTATAGCTTAAGGTAAAAAGTTAGTTAAGCAGCCATCAATAACCAAACATGCCCGTTATTCTAGCATGTGGTGTAATGTCCTCAGGGCTTTTTCTACCCACGTTATTAACCAACCATTTTGCCTTTTTTTAATTGTAAATTTGATATGTGTCTATTTGTTGCAAGACGTTGTCCCTGTTTCAAATAAAGACTTAAAATCTTGGTTTCTTTTTTGTGTAATGTGTGAAATATTAGCATTCAACTTCTTTTTGACAATCTTGTGCAAACTTTATTGCATTTATCAGAGAAGTTGTGTATTTTTATGACACTGTAGTGTAGTATGATGCATGTCTTTCACATATACTGTGCATAATGCAATTGTAAGATGCACTGTGTAGTGTGTACTGGTTATTCTAAAATATCTGTAATTGGGGATCGCTGTGAGTATGAGGAATTGAAAAGTATTCGCTACCAGTCTGTTCCTTAAAGAATCAACAGAGGGCGCCAAAAGCATAACATTAAGTTACGAACAGAGCTAGAATTAAGCCTTGAAGCCTTGAAGCGTTTTCGTTCAAAGGTTGTCTCGCAACATTAAGTTCTCTGTTAATTTTTATTACACCTGAATTGTGCCTCAGGTCTGGCAGCAATTAGATCAAAGCAGGCTTTCCTTTATGTATTTTACACTGAGTGGAGTTGCTTGTCAGTTTTCTGTCGTCAGTTTTTCCAATATTGTTTCAGCATCAACAGAATTTAATGAACAGTTCAGCTGATTTCTAAGTGTAGCTTGCTGCTCAGTTTCTCTGAAGAACCATTTAAAACTACTGCTGCGCGATCATTTACATTATATTGACATATATGTGTGATTATATTGACATATATGTGTGATATCTGTTTAAATATATGTGATCCAGAAAACACTTTCTTTTATACCTATCAACAGGGACGTGGAGTAGTGAGCACAATACTAAGGAAGTTAAAGAACCAAACCAAAGTATCTGGACTAACATACAGATGTTTGCGTTTTTATGATTAAAAATTTTGGAAGTAAAAAACACTATGCACACTCTTCTGTGTACTATGAGGAATGTAAATAACTTGCTGACTTGTCACTACCACAGTGGTGATCAAAGCCATGAGTGTATAGATCCATATCCACCACTGGTTCTTAATGTGGAAAAACAAACAAAAACGTCCTGTAAAGTGTGGCTGTACCCAGTGACCTTGGCTTTAGCTCGCCGCCCAGACCCCGTCTCGTCCTAGGGCTCACATTGAGCCAGCATTGCCATTACAGTGGGAAACCACCTTCAGACACGGGAGGCTTGTGTTTGGGACATGCATCAACAAACACTCAAGCAGACAAAGGGGATTCGAAGTGGGACAGAGGACTCTGAAACAATCTCCAGCTCTGCCTCCATTCAACTCCACTTCCCCCACGCCGCTGAGCGACTGCTGGGCCGGGCCAGGCCCGCGGGCTTTGGCGTGAGCATCCCCTTATCAACCCGGGCCGTTGGTGAAAGACAGCAAACAAACAAAAGGAGAAGAAAGTGAGGTGCTCTTAAAAGGGCAGCCCTCCGCGCCGCACTTCCCAGGGCAATTAGTATTATCACAGTCCCTGTGTTTCCCAGTATCCCATGGGGTTTGGGGGAGGCGTGTTGGTTGGCGAGAAGGAAAGGGGATGGCCGGCTTCCTGAGGAAAAAGCATCAGCTCCGCACTGCTTAACAGCTCAGGAAGCGACCACAGCCGGCCCCAGGGTCCAGACGTGCCTTGGGCTGAGGAAGGCACACTCGTGTAGTCAGCCACGCACAGCCTAGTTCCCAACCATCCAACAAACCTCAGAGGCACAGGAATGTCCCAGTGCTAAGACTGCTGGGGACCACCACACAGCTGATAAACAAGGTAAGCGCTGAGGGACTTCCTGGTGTGACCAGGCTGTTGTCATTTGATTGGGGTTTTTTCTAATGGACAAAGAAAAACTGGCTTCTGACCCCATATTACAGTTGTGAGACCTGTCTGAATGGATGGATTATTTTGAATTCAGTCTGGATACTTTACCTGCTGCGTAAGTGACTGTACTGGTGAAATGAAGGAGCGTTGTGTTTTCAGCCTTGTGGATATCTACGTCAGGCTGCAAAGGTCAGGAAAGCTCTGCCTCACACTGGTATCTGTGCCAACAAACAGCTGCTAACCCGTGTGTGGACCATAACAATTATTCATCACTGCCAACCTCTTTAGCCCTGACCAGCATGAACAATCTTTCATAATTGGCACTCGATAGAGAGGTCTATGAGACTTCAGATATGATCATGAGTCAACTTGCCTTCAGTGAATCTTATCCGCTCGTTTGTAGCCATGGAAATGCCATAGATGTTAGCTGACTTGTTTACTTGGAGTATGCTTATAATGTAAAAACAGTAGTCAAATCCCGTAAGTATTTATCATCATCATTACTCTGTTTTAGAAGTAAATGACCTCAGGCAATAATTTGATATAATGCTGACAATTGGATAAACTCTCATAAAAACAGGACAGCTAGTTGGATACTGTCTGCAAGTCATTTGAAATCCAACTGTTAGTGCTTCCGAGAGGTATATACATGAGGTTACAGAGCATGAGTTCCCAATTCCAGTTCTGGACACCTATCACCCTATAAACCTATCGCTTTTGTCAGAGTTCCAAACAAAAGCTTTCTAATCAACACCTCTAGTAGCATCAGATTATTATGACTGCTGGAACTAAACTCTGCTGGGCAATAGTTCTCCAGATCCAGAGTTGGGCACTGCTGGAGTTAGGGATATCAAGGGATATCTTACAGATACTAGAATGTACACAGCACTAAACCTGTCCGAACAGTAATGAAAATTATGTGCTGAAAGAAGTTAACAGGACTGAGTGCTAAACTCATGCAAAACCACAGCCAAATGCAAATAGATGATGAGATCAGCTGAATTTTGGGGGACGCAGGAACGCGTTAGACTCCCCTTCCTCAAACCACAAATTGCGCTTCACACGGAGCTACAACTTCCGTCACAGCCCCCTTAATTTAGTGTCATTTTGGCTCCGACTGTGAAAAAGGTGACTGTATGACGTCCGACTGGCACTCATCCTGCCGGACGGGACAGATGCTCTGGCTGAGGCCAAGCGGCGCCAGGATGCCACTGGGTCCAGGTGGCGCCAGCCGAGTCTTGCCCCCTGCTCATCATTCCTGGCTGGGTCAGTGGGGCAGTGGCAGATTTGAGCTCCGAGGTCATTTGATAGTGCCCTTTTTTGGGTGAGGGTGACAGCAGGGATGGAGAGCGTTTCCTGTGACCCTTGGAGAGCAGGATGCAGGCAGGCTATGATGGGAGCACACCCCCCCACACAGGTGCACAGTTCCAAGTTCTTAGCAGTTGCATATCTGCAATGACAAATGTCGAAATAGTCTCAGTTCCAGGGTCCTGGTAGTGGGGCAGTTGGAGATTGACTAGAAGATTGCACAAATATGACAATAATGGTCAAAGAATAATCATGATAGCAAATGAACAGGTACCCACGTCTGTTCAGGGTGGAATGGTCTACTGTAACTGTTTTTAAAATACCAGAACAAAAAAATACCAGTTCCACATCCAAAAAAGCTAAAGAGCAAAAGCCATTAGCCTAAGCAAATAAAATCCAGCTATGTAAGCCAAACACGCATCAGCATGCTCCCTCATTCGCCGAAGCGTTGGGAAATATTTTGAGGCAGAGCCAAGATGACCTTCGCAGACATCAGGAACAGACGCAAGCACTCTGCGCTCACAGCAGGGCAAACTTGAAAACACTATGCAGTATAACGCCGGGAATACACTCCGCTCCGGAGCTCGTCTCGCAGTCCCACTTCTAGGTGGAAATCGACGTGCTCGATCTGCTTCACAATAAAATAGTTCATAGACCAAAGCATGTGACTCACTGTCAACGAATCTTGTGACTGTGCACATATCATAGCAAAGATGGAACGATAATTAACGTGCGTACAAAAGCAGGATTGTCATCTGATTTAGGAATCAAGGGAAGTCGGTCGCTAAGCGTTTTCTTTGTGCAGGTTTAAGCAAACCCATGATGTTCTCTATATGGAGACGTTGACAGTCCTTAGAAGCCAATAAAGATTAGTAGTCCAAACATAGGACACCAGAGTAAAATTAAGGATCGAAAATTTAGCTAGGCTAAGCCATTTTGCTGGGAAAACTGACCTCTAAGTGTCCCCTGCATTCGCCTCCTTCCACTGTTTATAAATCGGCGGCTATCTTTATTCAAGTATTTACCCTATCACAAAAGGAAAAGTCATTTCTTCATCCTCACAGTGGTTGCCAGGAGTCTTGGGGAAACATGTCTGCACAGACCCTGCTCCAGTGTGGTGACAATACAGTGTCGATTTTGTACGTTGGTGAATTGCGCCTAAAACAGCCCTGGGGTCACAGACTAAATGCAACGACCACGGTGCCATGTATGGCAGTAAAACTAGATGAAATGGAGGCTTATATATACCATATAAGGGCTGGTAACAACAGTAGCGCGTTGCTTTGGACACGTTAAGGACACTAGTGGATTGGGTCCTGCAATAATAGATGAGTTTATAAATATATCAAGCCAATAACCTTCTTTTGAAACGTGCCACCAACTAGCAGCTATAAAAGCCCAATAAATAATTGTCTTCTCACGTCATCAAACATAACTGATGCTCTTCTCCAAAAATGTGAATCAAGCCGTACCATAAAACGCCGCTTGAAATTCCTATAACACAGAGGCAAGATACACTCCTAAAATAATTGTTATAATATTCGTACATACGTATTTGTTTCCAAACGTTTGCAAATAACTGCACAGATGTGAAAAAGAAATACAAATATAAGTTTGCGACTAAAATAAAATAGTCTGTGCTTATTAATAATATAATGCGCTTTCCAAGCGTGTTGTGAAACTCATGATCTTGGGACAACCCACCCAAAATAAAGTCACGACGGAGCAGCTTTGACATTTGAGCAACAGCTCAGCATGTCAAAGAACGTTCATATTTGTGGACTGCACTTTTGATATCTTATTGTTTGTGTTCCTGTTCTAAAACAAGATCGGAATGGATTGTGTAAGTGTATTGCTTCTTTGGATATTTTCCTTCTACTGAAAGTCAAACGAATACTGTGTTCAGCACTTTTCTTAGTGAGTTATGTAGACTTGATGCATGTGACTGAAGTAGGCAAAATAATACTTAGTGAAGCTCTATAGCACAGTCTATAATCCAAGACTAGTTTTAGTATGTACTCAAACAAAAGAATAAAAAAGAATTAATTTTTTTTTTTTTTTTATACAAAAGCATACTCTTCGAGATTGTTCAGCTGTTCTCAAGTACAACCAAGGTCAACTATCTCTTTTTTCAGCGCACAGCTTGTCTTCAAACTCACATTCATGCTAGTTAGGCAGATTAATCTGGAGTACAATTCAGATGAATTTAAATTAATTTCTTCAAAAATGATAACCTTCCTCTGGGGTTGTTTTGAAGATTTCATGACCTGGGTTGGTATTAGCAAAGCTCCTTAGTTTGAATTCAGATCAGATTCTTGTACCTGTGACCAACGGAGAGACGTAGGAATCGGACCTCGTTTTCCCGCTCCCACTCTAAGATGTTTTAGAAGTGCAGACATATTTTGGGGAATTGAAACCTAATTGGGCTGAAACATACATTTTTTTTTTCTGTATCAGAAAAAGAAACCTTCACTGCTTTGCAGCTTCTAAATTTAAATAGACACCAGTCTACTAGTGAACAGTTAAAGATTTAGACCCCCCCCCCCCCGACCAAGCAAAAGGTGTGTCATGGAAAATCATCTTTATGGTAGAACATACTGCAATGTTGCAACTGTCAACAAAGATGAAGTGGCATATATCTAACTAGATCAGTTATTTAACCTGCATGTTCTGTTCAGATTTTGAAAGATTTTCTCTGCTTATTTTAATTTAATGCCAACATCAGTGAATCTAACTGTTTTATAGAATTAGAGACACACAAACCTTTTTGTGAAGGATTCCAAAGAAAAAGAGGGGAAAGAAAACAAGTTCTATTGGAATGTATCAGAGATCTATTGAATTGGGATGATTACTGGGATTGGGAATAGTCATGATATGGTATTTGACCTCAAGTCATTCAGAGCAGAAGGAATTAATGTGCCCTGAAAATCCATAAATCAGCTAACTGCCATTAAGCCTGATATAAACTAAAGTGGCATTTTCACGGCTCTTCTCTTCCTCATTGTTTTGGACTTGTGTGTGGTTACATGCCTTGATGGCAAGCATGCGTATAACCCTTCCCTTAAGGAAAGTTGTGCAAAGAATTTCTTGGAATCCCTCCAGAATTCCTCCAACCAGCACCTGTGGTCCAATGCCAGAGTCCTGGATGCAGCACTCACGGGACGTCTTGAGACCAGGCTTTCTCCCTTTACTTGTGACATTCCGGTCCGCCCTACACATCTCTACTTATTCCCTCCTTTCCCCACACCTTTTGAAAAATATGGGCACAGGACTGTAGCTCTGAGATCAGCGATGACCTTGGGTAGCATGTTGGAAAGGACAGGATGGAAGACTAGAGTGAAAGGACAAAGGTACCATATCAGTCTTTTTATTGCACACATGGACATGTGATCAGGATGGAAACCTTCTCTCTCCTTTGATTTATCTATTTTTGTTGGTTGGCCCTTAAAACAGATGAAGAAACTGTGTTGTCATGAATATACTAAATGAGACATCAAAAAATTATGTCTGATAGAAAGTAAACTCAGGATGCATTATAAACAATTGTTTACTCATCAAAAATACAAAAATTACTCTGGCCATGAAATTTACATGTGGAGATAAGAGGACATTAGGACCCGATTAGGGGAGTTTCTACCTTAACATCCAGGTTACCACAAGTATATAAAAGAGACAGGAGGCTCTTAAAGTGATCTGTTACCAACTCTTAAACTCTTGAAGTTAAATGTCCAGGTGAATCTTATGAAAACAATGTGTAAAGCAATCCATATGGGAAAGTCTGGACTGGGGTCATGCCGGCCACTCCAGGAACTCAAGACATTCCAATAATTCCCAATAGTGGTTAGGTGTCAATCAAAAGAATAAAAGCTCTTGATCTCAATCCATCACTCCCTAAAAAAAGTAGTGAGAGAGAAGAAAGATTAGCAGCTACTTTAATTCATCTTTCATCTCAAAGTTCAGCATCCCTCCCAGAAAGCAATGACCAGCTATCTACAATGTCCAGCTCCCTTCAACATGCAGCTCCCTATAACGTCCAGCTCCCTACAACGTCCAGCTCCCTACAACCTTTGGCTGCCGCATCTTATGCAGCTCTCATTTAAACGGTCTATATTTAGGTCACCTAATAGCCATGGGTCGCTTCTTGTTTTTATCCAAGAAACTAAATGGAGAATCCCCCCATCGTGGGATGGAATGCAGGGAACCTGTCTTTTGTTTACTACCTGTGCGAGGCAGGAAGTTGAGTTGGCTGGGAAAGCGCCACCTTGGGTTTAATATCTCACCCAGAGATCTAACCCGACCTTCCATGGCGGCCCCCTTCTCTGGTTTATAATTAGCACTTGGATGGCCAGGAATGGTGAGTGGGAACATCGTGAGAACTGCACGGCAGAGGTGTCAGAATGGACGGGAAGACCTCAGCAGTGGTTCCACAAGATTTTAGTGAGCTTTTGGTTTTAAGCCAGGCAAAATGTTGCTACGACGTTCTCGAAGCGTTGCTGAATTTTCTTGTTTGTTTTTTTTTTAACCTTCTCTTCATCCTCATGGGCTTTGGTGGTGTAGAATAAATAGCAGCACTTTTCATTTCCCTGTTTTCACAAGGGCAGCTGTGCTGACTTCCCATTGAACTCTTTGCAAAAGTATATTACCCTAGTCTATCACAGTACTGTGACACTAACTGTAAAGAGGCAATATCAATATTAGGTATGACTATGCATGTTTTGTGCTAGGCCATAATATGGACTTAAACTGTTGAGAAATGTCCTCTCCTGACAATCTACAATTGTAATTTCAGTTTCTTCCTTGCTCAGTAATTACATAGCACAGGACATGAACCAAATAGTTAGTTGTAAATCAATCATTCTAAACATTAACCATCAGTGAGTCACTTTGCAATCACTGCCCTCTGTGCTGCTCGGCTCCTCCCACTGCTTTCTGCTGTCTGATTATTCATCTGTACTAACAGTTAGTAGCGCATATGGAAAAATCATAGAGACACATTATTACTCCAAACATTTAGGAAGCTGCAAACAATAGGCCCTCTTCAGGAATTCAAAGCTTGCTAACTGTTGTGCCCTGAATGCAGCTTGCCACTGTGTTTTGGCAAATACATCTCACGAGCGCCTGCTGATTGCTGTAAACCTAATCTTTTACCAGCCAAAATTCATTTGGCACTCTCCAGACCCCCCCACATCATTTTGGATGTGTAGCATTGGCTATAATTCTATTGGAAACAATATATTATATCATGAAATAAACACCCACAACCTGTATGATTTTAAAAATGGCTTTATTATGTCAAATGAAGGGCCTGTATCCCATTTGTGGTATGATGTGGTATGTTTGTCACTTGGCCAACCACCATTCAAAATCCAGCATTGTAAAATTTGATATTCTGTTTGAGATAATGCACTCTGTCCCACAAGCCTATACACAAACACATAAATTAGCATACAGGAAGTGATTCAGCACTGCTCCCTTCCCTTCCTCTTTATCACCAACCATAATTGTCCGGGTACACCTCAATAGTCAGCATGTCTCTAGAGGGGGTATTATAGACCAAGACTCATTTGTGATGCCTGCATAGCACTTATATTCAACTATTTAAGCAAAACTATTCAGCCTCTAGACTACAGAAGCTAATCACCAACTCCAGTGTCAGCAAAGCACTGGTTAATGTATTAGAGCCATGAAGGAGGGAGAGCTACTTCATATCATATGGAAGTTGTGACCTAAGTATTATTCCATATAAATAAAGGCATAACAGAATTGCCATTATCTTTCAGAATTTATTATCAAATGTTTAAACGTTTTCAGTAGGTGTTCGGTTTTACTTAACTGTACTTAACTGTTTGTTTAAAATGCTCATAGCAAGATACAGTGTAAACAAAAGATGAAAATTCTTTAAAAGCCTCTAGAAAGATTGAATATTCATGAAGAGTGTCTGCATAATATAACGTAATGTAGTATAACAAAAATACTACAATATACATTCATGATTGTTCATCTCAACAGGCATGTGGTGTTTCAGTATGTAAACACTTACGTGGGAGTGTGCTACTACATTAAATTTGCAATATTCAAAATATGCATTCAAAATCTCCATATAACACTCCATATTACTTTAATATAAAACATGAAAAGTTCATTCATGCTGATGTAAATATTCAAGAATGCATTATGAAATAATGTCGGTGTGTCTCTCTAATGCTTGACTCTTATTTTGCCCCAGTGTCTTCTCTCCAGGCAGCAGAATGCCTATCCTTAAGAACCTCCCAGCTCGGCTGAAGGGGAGCAAGTCGAGCACAGAGCTGGAGATCACCCACGGCAAGCTGATCCTACGTAAGATGAGCTTGGACCAAACCAACCCATTTGACGAGAACGGTTCGGATGAGGAGTGGGCCCGGAACAACGGCGGCTTGCTCCTGGACGGTGGCGTCCCCCGTGACCGCAACCCATTCGACGACGAGGAGGACGAGAACGAGGCCAATGAAGGGAGGCGCGGGGGCTCAGGGAAGTCAGGCTCCATTAAGGGGACTCTGGAGCGCATCCGAGGTGTGTCCCCGCTCAAGACCCTGGGCAAGCTGGGCAAGGGCCTACGGATGTCCAGCAGGGGCAAAGGTGGCGGCACGCCTTCACCTCAGGGCTCCATCGGCACCCCGTCACCCATGGAGAAAAAGAAGAAGGGCCGGCGGAGCTCTGAAGGGAGCCTGCTGAGGTACATGTGTGGGGAAGGGTGAGGAGTGAAATGGTGTAGCGGTGCCCATGATCTGGGATTTCTTTCCTTATTTTCAAACTTTAAATTTCATAGAGTAAACAGTATATATAGGTCCAGGCTCACAGAATAAATTTCCAAATATCTTCCAGTACCCCTAACCCCATATGCTTCTGTGATGGAGACTGTCACTTAGGAGGGTTAAATGGGTCCTCTGGCTGCTGGACCAGGGAGCTGGCTCTTTGATCCAGTGGTCAGAGCTTACATTTGCCTCCTATCAGCCCTGAGTTTGAGTCCCAGGTAGGGTGACTGCCTTCAGCCTGTCATAGCTTCTCTTTTCATAATTGGAGGATGTGGGCAGTAATCTTACCCTTAAAGTCAGTAGGTTTAAAAGAATCAGTCTTAGGATTTTTGAAGGTTGATTAGGTTTCCACAAGTTGCTGATGCTGAGAGCTCTCTAAGAGATCACGAGATGTTAGCCTCTTTCCAGAACCCTTTCTTCGTTGCTTCAGGCTCTCTAATTGCTGTCCTTCTCTGGGTCAGAATGGCGGGCAAGTGCAGAGAGAGCCTCCGAAAGGAGAGCTTGCCCAACGGAGACCTGTGTTCAGAGAGCGATGCCGACTCGACTAGCCGAAGACTCTCCTTTCTGAAGATCGTGGGTAGAGGCAAGCAGAAGAGGGAGTCCATGGTGGAGCGCTCAGCATCACCTGGGCCTGAAGAGGAGCCGGTAGAGGAAGTGCCAGAGATTAAACCCAGAGAACCCCTCTCAGGTGAGGCCAGATGCTATCATGTCACTCGATGTCAACACCATTATGTGAGAAAACATCAAAAACTCTGACCAGCAGTGGAGTGTAATGGGTGACCGTATGAAAAGAAGACTAAATCTCTGTCCAAAAACACATAACTTTTCGAGTTACAGAGCACACTCATGGATGGAGTCTGTGATTAGAACAGAGCGTGATTGTTTGGCTGCAATGTCAACAGGTATTTGTCCTGGGCTAGCTTGCACAGATCAGATTGCAGGCTTTTTAAGGGCCTGTTTGGGCAAGATTTAGATTGGCCTCAGATATACATCAGAAAAGCATTTTAATGAAATGATGGGTAGTTCTTCCCCCTACCACAGGCAGAGGATGTTCCCACCAATATAATTAGCATGCTCACCTTCTAATAAGACCTTTGCGATCAGAATGTCCCACTTAAAGGTGTCCTGTGTGTACAGTGTAAATAAATTACTTATATTACATGTTGAAAGAGACTCTGGAACGGCAGGTGATAGAGTGCAAATAAAGGAGACATGCATTCCAACGTTTAATCTGAACATTTTTCAATCTTCCATTTAAAGGCTTATCGCCTTGCCAGTGAACTAGAGGTTACTGCTCTATCATCTTAGCCAATCTCCAGGGTTCAATATGGGCTGTCACAACTGAAAGTCTTTTAAACACTGCTCTTTCCTTGCAAGTACAATAAGAATGCAGAAAGGGAAATGGAGAAAGGGGAATTTGTGGAAAGGGGAACTGGGTAGGGAACCCCTCAGACATGACTGGCCACATCTCGGCTTTGTGCCTGTGGGGGGTGGAGAAGGGGACATGCCGCTACTTTCCATTTCCAGCTGATACAGCACAAAACAAGCTTTTATTTGTATGTTAAGCCACACTGTGTTGAAGGGGAACCTTCTGGCAACCTCCCCTCCATTCAGGAGGTCTCTGCAGCTCTTCATGGGGCACGTTAAGCCCAATCCATACTTTTGATGAAACATTAGGCTCTTGGTTAGCTATAGCTAATGACAAGGGATATGTTATTGGTTCTGCACTTAGCATTAATAAAGGGATAATCAGTGCATCAGAAAGATACTTGTTTTGCAGGCATTTAATCAAAGGAAAATAATGTTCTGTCAAGGCAGCTGTTCCCAAGTGGTACAGAATTTCTCTGTGATGATGCAGGAGTGATTCTCTTAGCACTGTAGTCATTCTGCAGCAGGAAACTGTGACTTTTTTTTACTAAACTAACACATTTGCACATTAATCTTGTGTGCAGCATATTAAGTTAGAAAACATATATGTTCTATAACATAAGCACAAGGACAGGCTCTCAGGTCAGTGGAGAATCTGTATTAAATGATGCACTCATTTCCAACTTAAGTTCCAATATCTGCTAACACTGAAGACGCAACTGCCCAAATGTTGCTGATCAGTGAGATGGACTCTGGTTAGATTTGGTTAAACTATGTTGATAAAGAGGTAATTTAGCAGGGTGGTTTCTCTACAGAGTAGTAAATGATTTCCAGACTTCATCAAATTACAACCACAGCCCTCAACCATAAAACTATAACTGCACCTAATAGCCACACAGTAGATGTAACCATGGGAACCATGTCAAAGCACAACCTTGGTAACCTAGAAATTTATATATGTGAGATAGTGTGAGGACATTTGTGCACATATTAAGGCAAGCTTTTACAAATGTTATTTTCCTTTAGAAATCAACTAAATGTTAAATAGAACCAAGTAGCTTCATAGTGTAAGGAAGGGCAGAGTTGCCAAATTATGAAATTTAGTCCATATTTGCTGGTAGAGTATATGTTCCCACTATTGAGGCTGGGAGGAAACCCAGTGTGTCCTGAGATGGGTTCATGTCATCAGTGCACACCCAGCAGCCCAAAGGCTCTTCAGAAACATGAACGTCTGAGGAGGGCCAGATGCTAATCCACCAGCAACTCCATTTCCAGATGCTTGAATGTGCTTAAGGTGGTGCAGTGGTGATGGGGCAGGCTCAGTCTTGTCCAGGGACTCTGGATGCCACAGGCCAACAGTTTGGGCTCTGCATGCGGGCCTTTTGGGACTGGGGGCGGGGAGGGTTATGAAAGGAAACCCAACACTCCCCTACTCACTGTTGAAGAGAAATATTTATCCATGCCTGCATGGAATTGACAAAGAAAGGGAGATGGGGGTGTTTGAAAAGAGCTCAAAGAATGTCAAAGGTATCAGATATCTAGTTTTCTAACGCCCTTTGGAGCCCTTCTGCATGTCTGCTGAACAGGTGGTGGAGGGTCTGGAGAGCTCCAAAGTGAAGCTGGATAATCCATGCCACATGGGGTAAATATAGAGAAGTCCATTGTCTTTGGCCAGAGACTAGGTGGATCAGATTCTGGCTTCTACACAGATTTTTGGATAACCTTCTCTTTATAATAGCAGAATGGCAACTATAATGGATGTTGGTTATGCAGGTGCTTGAGCTATGTTAGTGGATATCTTGCTTATTCATTACTTTACCATAGAGTAAGTTGTCTCTGAAATCCCAATGCCAAAAGCACAGGTTTTCGACAATCCCCAATCCCCTGCTGAGACATATGCAGTCACTTTGCTATTACTGTGGTTTTAGTTAAGGAAGGGTGATATATCTATACGTAAATGGGGTGCGCTCGTTACAGCACTTTCAGATGGCAGGTGCCTTGGGAAAACAAAGCCCCAGTGTTCTTCTTTTGCATATAACTCAGCATCACTCCCTTTTCTTGACACTCTTTCCCATTTTAATGACTCTGGGATAAGCCATATGGACTCTGCACACCTTTCAACATCTGGCATTTGAAACTGTGCGTGGTTTCAAGAGCGTGGTTTACAGGTTTCTGCCTAGTGTTGATGGAGCTCGGACCTCCTTCCTCAGGCTGACAGGGAGAGAAGCAAGTCTAAATCTAAAGTGGTGTCTGTTCATTAAGCTACCCAACCCCCTCAGTAAGGTTCTGTCCTTGGGTGGAGGACTCTAGCCGGATGGGCCTACCATAGGAAGTGCCTCTTAGTTTCTGACACAAGAACAGGGAACCACACTCATTTTTCCAAGTCCTCCTCTGTGATAGCGCTAGGCCTGCCGGCATTGTATTATATATTTAGACCTCTTTCCGATGGGTTGGCAAAGTGGCTCTGGCCCATACGAAGTGAGGTGGAGTCTTAGGGGTGTCGGTGTGTGGTGGCATGGCTGGATACTTTTTCCTTGAGTGGGACAGAGACGGATAAGGCGGGTGCCGGCTGAGCTCCCACGCATCCTCTCCTCTAAAAGAGGAGGCTTTTGCAGGAAATGTGTGGGTAGCTCAGAAGCTCAGGACCCTGGTCCTCTGTGCTGGACTTCTCCACTAGAACGTAGTCTTTTTTAGAATCGGTCTGTGTGATTTTCACCTTCATCAATGCTCAGTAGACAGACTCCTTCCATCCAAACCCTGGCTTTCTCTTCAAGGTTCCCCAGGCTCTGAAATGGACCTAGACGCAAGAGGTGAAATGACAGCATTTCAAGGTTCTCAAGGTTGCAAGGGAATACTGTATAATCAAGCAGCCCTGGTTGTTTCTGAACAAAGGGGTTATATAAGAGGTGAAGGAGGATGTATGTGGAGTCTGATACATTGTATTAGGCATAAGGCAAGTCACTCATACACAGACACCCCAGTGACAACAGCAGGGTCAATCCCCTTCTCCTATCAGTAGAGCTACTATCTCCCCTGAATTTAAGGGTGCAAGTTCAGTAATCCTCACTCCAAAAGGCTGCTTCTCAGTCGTGCTGTGAGATATGTTACAGTTTAGACAAGCCTCTCATAGTGTGTGTATGCATATTGTCAGAAAAGCAGGTCTATGTCTAAGCTTGACCTCTTTTGCCAATAGAGGTTCTGTCAGCACTTCATGAATGCTCCTGACTCCATCAACAAGCATGTGTGGAACAGTTAGTTATTACATAACCAGCCAGAGTGAAGGTCAGTCAGGAGCTGAAAGTCATTGCTTAAGAAGCAGTACAGTCATGGCTTGTGCTCCTTGTGCTGTCAACCGATTGTCCAGCTGCAGGACACATATGTGGTTCAGTGAGAGAAAAGTTGTTGTTTTTTTGCCGGCATAAACAGAATGCCCCATTTAGCTCTTGTCTTTCTCCTGAACTAAGTCAAATACATTAGTCAGACATATAACTCCTTTGGGCACTCTCACCACCAATCAAAACAAGTTTCTTGTTTAAAAAACAAATGAGTAGGTCAAGCATGATGTAATGGGCGTGTGCACTGATCTCAGTGGGAACTTCACCAGTGATTTTATTTCAAATGTAAAAAGTCCTCATTTGACCCCATCAGAGAAACTAATGAGAACACTAATCCATGGACATATAGATTATGCTTAACAACTTGAAAGATCTTGTGTAAAGCACTGTTGGACAGATTTGCTTATAATAAAACATATCTTTGCAGAAAACCCTTTTTCTTCGTAATAAGGAAACTAATTCATTTGTCATGGCTGTAGCTTTAAAAGTCCTTCTGCAGAAGATGTTATTTTGCTAAAACATCCAGTTCCTGTTCCAGTCTCTACATAAGATGAGCTATAGTACTTGCATGAAAACTTGACACTAATCTTACGCAGTTTATCTTCATGAATAATGCAAGTAATTTGAACCAGTAAGGTATGTACCTGTTTGGAAAGGCCCCTCATCACTTTTCTTTCAGTAAAAATAATGAGCAGAGTGATGAATTATGTTTGGTATTATTTGATCCATTACGACCCCTCTCAAGTGAAGCACTAAGAAGGAAACGAAGGGTATGAAAGAGATGCTCACGGTCTCCACAATGAACTGAAGAACAATGAAGAGAATGAGTGGGAATCATGCAGAACTGCTTCCAGAGTTCCAGAAGATAAGCATGCTTCACGTCTGGAACTCTTGATTAGGCTGTTAGCTACGAGATCATCCTACAATTGTGTTCCATGATATTATATGACTACAAGCAATTTATAGTTTTTCACTCATTCATCAACGATAAAACCTTGCTCATTGTCCTTTTCTCTCCCTCTCTCTCCCTTATGTGCCCCATCCCCCTTTTGCTCTGCATCCCCCCTCAGTGTTAGAGATCCTACAGTTAGTTACCAAACGGGACTTATTCCTGGCTGACACCCACATCCTGGAGTTGGAGCAGGAGTGTAAGGAGGCATCCTCCACACCAGCAGGGGGCACTGCCATTGAGGATCTCACCAGCCCCAGCAGCAAGGACAGCAGCCGGCGTAAGGCCAAGGATGTGGAGCTGTTGTACGAAGCCCTGCAGAAGGAGCTGTGGGATGTGGTGCGGGAGTCCCTGCGCTCACCTTCAGCCGGACCCAATCTGGGCCTCGTGGTGCTGGTGCTTCAGCAGGAGGAGCAAGCCGATCGGGACTGGGCCATGAGCGAAGGTGCCGCCCAGGGAGGCCCGAGGCCTCGGGAGCTGAAGAAGCGCTGGAAGGAGGCCGTCGCTGAGGCAGCCGATGCCAACCTGCCCCAGAATGCAGATGTCGAGCCAGGTGTGTTGGCGGCATACCTAGACAAGCTGCGGATCCGTATGGTGGAGGACCTGGGCGCAGCTCGCCGCAACGTGGTGTCGGTGTACCCTGAGGAGTACGATGCCTTCCAGGTGTACACGCACAGCTACCACCTGGCTGTGACCCGACGCCTGCAGGCCATCACTGACGGAGAGATGCAGATTACTGATATCTACTCTCTCCTAGACTGGCTCTACAACATCTATAGCAGGTTGAGAAATGATTTTCCCTCGGTTTCCGTAGATGTTAAATACGGCCACTGCTGTCAGCTGTTATTTATGAGTGGTTGTCACAGTAATTATACGACTTATTATATGAGTTATAGTTCATGGGCCTCTTGCTATCACTTTTTATTTCCCATCCTGCAGCAGGAATTTTAGTAAATATGATTATTGATAAGCGTCTGTTGATAAGAGTCTTAAAATACACTCCCACACCTATCCCGTCATATTTTAATGTTTCCTCATGACTAAGGTCCAGTCTCGTTGTTGGAGTGACCCTTCCTGTTGTTGCTTTAGGGATGTCCTTGGAACAGTGAGCATAACATCACCCATCAACTACTCTCAGCTTGGCCCACTGCTGCCTGAGGAGACAGTAGACAAGCTTGAGCTGGACTGCCTCAACTCAGTCCGGGTAAGGGTTCCTAACCCCAGTCCATTCCACACCTTCCCCACCTCCTTAGCTCCGTAGTGGCGTATTCCTCGACCCAGTGGGCGGAAAAGGGTGCATCTACGGCACTTCCTGTTAAGTCCAAGGCATGAGACAGGTCGCTGCGACCTGCGTGGCCAATTAGAACGCGGCATTTCGGGGTCAACTCACGGTTTTCCTGTCCACATTGAGCACCACACAATAGGAGCCAGGCTTTACAACAAGGCCTTTCCCCTTCTTATCTCATGATGCAACTTAAATGTGAGTTCATGCAGTGATGAGAGTCTCCACTGAACAGAGTGTAGACAAAATAATTAATAAGCATGTCTTGGAAAACAAACAGTAAGTAAGTTTACTTTATTTTTAAGTCACTTATACCTTAATGACAGTTATTTATGTGTTATTAGTATTTATGTGTTTAAGTGTTCCACTGTTTTTGTTGGTGCATGTAAAATCAGTGGAGATATACTATGTAGGCAGGTCTCAGGAAACCATCAGCAGAAACCATTTTGAATTTTTTATGGAGGGCCCTGGAGGTCCTGGCAAACACCCAGATTAAGTCCACTAACAAAAACACAAATGTGTCATAAAGTGTAGCAAACCCTGATTTTGTTTGTTGTGGTGCTCCAGGGGAACGTGACCAACAAGCTGTCTCAGGTGTTGGACGAAGAAGAGAAGAGATGGCTGGAAACTCTGCACGTCGAGGACTACAGTATCCCACTGGCGCGCACGGTCATCCAGGTCGGCATAGCGACGATGCATGCTCAGTTCTCGGAACAAAATCAGCTTCTGAATTTGATTAAACCCTTCTTTTTCTTCCATCCTGATTGAGGGCACTGTGTGTCCAGACGTGAGATGCTAAAAGCATGTACTGAATGCCATCTGAACTCATTTGCTTCATATTTGCGCGAGATTTTGTTTCTCCTGAATAGGCTGAACAGGTTTGCTGTTGGGCCTGGTTGTTTTTATATTGTCACTAAAGTGTAGTTGTATTTTTAAACACTAAGTTCATTGTGAGGACATAGCTGGGGTATTTCTAACAGCATTCACACCTCCCAGTGTGACACAGTGAGAGAATAGATTTCTTGCTGGAGCCAAAATAAATAAAAACTTACCATTGTGCTCTGGTTTCCATTACATCACAGTACTTTTGAAGCTTCTTCACTGGCCTCTAGTGGCCATAGGGGACATGACGTCCCCATATGTATTTATACCACCTTTGAAACGCTGGTACTGCGGACAGGTGGAATCCATGTCATTGAAGGAGAGTTCCATGCAGCATCCATAATCGATTATGTACCATTTCAATGAAAAAAACACTGGTGCTATATCAAATATTCTAAAGCTCTGGTCATTCTGGTCAGGATGAACTTGTAATAAGTTTATTATTTTTATTATTATTATTATTTTAACACTGTATATTAAACTACTGCTATTTTTGACAAAATGCTCAAGCACTGAAGTTATCTGCTAGGCCTGATTATGTTCGTGCACAGATCCAGTAAATGGCTTTCTTGCATCTGTTCTATTACAGAGGCTGCAGGAGGATCTCGAAAGATCTGCTGCAGTAAATCAAAATTTGGGTTCGCGAGTGGCACAGTGCAGTCTTAATGGGCTTGCTGATTTCCTGTACTGGTGAGAAAGTTTGGGACCAGGAAAATACAAATGTCCCTAATCACTGCAATGCAATAAAGATTATTGTAGCCTATGGCTGTTGACTGTGTATCCTAATAGGTCATTTTAAAAGGACAGCATTGGTGAGCATAGTTTTAAGGCTACAAATCCTTACCAGAGTCTGTGTTTTGTTTCAAAGCTTTCAAAGGAAGGTGGAAATGTTCCATGAAGGGCTTGTGAGTGAATTTGGGGAAAATGAAGATGGTTATGTTGCAAAGACCATCGCTCTGGCCAACTGCTGTCCACCGTTCAGGTACAATCCCAGAAGCTTTACAACTCCAGAGCAAAATTCACCATTTATTTATTCATGTTCACATCTGTTAATTTGTGTGTTTGTGCTGTGAACAGGAGCTTTGTAGCACGCTGTGCACAGTGTGACCCTGCTATCAGTGAAGACTCAAGTAGACGAGCCTGTACTGCCCTGGACAGGATTGTAAACCTGAGTGTGAGAGTACTGAATGACAGACTATTTGAGCACATTAGAGTGAGTCCATCAAACACACACACACTTCACACTTCACATAGGTCTCTTTTCCTTAGATATAAACAGTGACACAATTTACTGTCTACTGAAGTGTGTAGTTAATGTACTTTAGTAGTTTTTTTTTTCCAGCAACCATAGTTCTTTTTTTTAACTGTAACAATAAATAAATAATGATGATGTATTTTAAAATGAGCTATTTTATTTTGGACTAAAAGGTAGTGTTTTGAAGAGACACTTTTGCTTCTACTGAAAAACACACATGTATACACACACACACACACACACACCTTGTACTGATCCCCAATGGTCACAGGGTCCCTGTCGAAGAATATAAAGAATATCTTATCAGTGTTTCCTTTGTGGCTTGTTCTCAGGGTTGTTGGCTCACATACAGGCCAGGGATGAAACATAAAAATAGCTTATTGTGACAAACACAGCTGAACAAGATGTTTTTGGCTAAGTGCCAAATGGAATGCTTAGTACCCACAGTTTGGCTGGGCACTGCTAGGCCACATGGGCTTCTAGGTCTAATCTTGCGTCCTCTTTGCCTAAGAATGGACCATTCTAGGGGTTGTTTTTTTAGCAGGAAGTCCATTCCAGTCCCTGGAATTCTAGATATGAAAACACACAACACACCCGTCCCGAACACGAGCAGGAAGGTTCGGTCCGTGGTCACTTTGTCACTGTGCGATACGCGCCTTCCTTCTCTCCACTTGTACAGCCCTTCTTTGATAAGCTGGTGAAGAGGAAATGGCTGAGCAGCACTGAGGCTTTCGAGCAGATCATCGCCCACATCAAGGAGCACTTCAAGAAGTTCCGGAGGTTGGACAGTCCACCCTACCAGGTCCATGAACACTTCCAACATAGTGTTACTTCTCAAGTGTTACAATACATCTTATTCTGCACCACATTATTACATTAGACTCAGCATGTCTACCATTTATTAAAGATTTTCTGACTGTTTTGTTGATAAAATTCACTTAAATGATTTACTTAGTTGCTTACTGTCTGTTTGTTCTGTGTATGCATTGATGGGTTCCTTTCAGGTCTTGGTGGGAGAGATCCATCGCCGGGTGTTGACTGAGTATGTTCGTGCTATTATGAGAGGAAGAATCATCTGTACGTCACTCAAGATGAGGAAGAAGATGGCTAGCCGCCTTCGTGATGAGGGCAAGCATCTTAAAACGCTGTTTAAAGACTTGGTAAGTCGCATGCTGGTTCTTTTTTTTTTTTAGTATGGAAAATATGATCAGTGCAGGACAGGGAAGTGCATCCCACAAAGCAGGAGGACATTCCACAATGTCAATAAAACATCAACAGACATTTCCGAGCAAAAGGGGACAGATTTCCAGATTAGGAGCGCTTACTGTAACAGCATGGGTCATGTTGCTGGTCACTCGTGACACATCTACTGCCGTCACTGCTGGAGGTATTGCAGAAACTGCTGAGAGGATGCGAGCGCAGGAGAGCTATGAGTAATGGGTGGTGTCACGGTCAGCTCCGCAACGCCCTCATTCACCCCACTTCTCCTGTGCGGCTCCCACCCCTTCGACCAGTTAAAGCATCCGTTTGTCACCTCCATAGACAACAGGATGACTTTGTTTATGGAGGAGCATCCTGTCCTGGGATTTTGAAGCCATGAGCGACCTTTAACGCCAGGAAGGGCACTCTTCATATAGTGAACACAGATATATAACCTCAGTTACAATAGCTCACACTCCAGTGCTGATTCCTCTGCATAACTTGTTTTTTTTTTCCCAGACTATGGAGAAACAACAGATTGCTCTGGTGTGTTTTGCCCTCATAATTCATGTCTCATTATCTTGTGAGCCACTCGCATTGCAGTACGAATACTGCAGAAAATCCCGAGTAATTTATCAAAACTGATTAAAGCTCAAGTTTGCATCCTTGAGTAAGACTTTTCCTTCATGATCAAAGAGACTGAAACTATTGGAATTCACATTAGTGGAATTCATATTTGGTAAATTGACATATAATGAGGCCTCATGAATCTAATGTTGTCCTGCTTCTTTTTGGACCTCAGGAGTCTTCTGCCTCATGGTTAGACAGCGCCATTCCCCACATATCCGAGATCATTCTGCTGGAGGACACACCCTCCATACAGATAGAGGTTGGCGTCCTAGTTCGGGAATTCCCTGATGTACGGTGAGTGTTGGTGGGTAATCTTGCACCACCCACCACCCTCCCAATATGATGGAGGTCAGTAAACAAGGATCTCAGGTCATTTGGCAAAACATAGCTAGCACCATCCATTCAGCCTGACGACGAAAGAGTGGCTTGTGAAAGCAAACAAGACGTCGGTGGCTTCCTGATTTTTATGGGGGTCTGTTTGGCTGTACTAAATTCACATGAAAGCTGGAGTTGTCCATCTCTGAGCTATGACAAAGACAAAGCAATACAGGCATCCTGGCTGGACCTGACACTGCATGTCTTAACCTAGAAAGGGCAGTTGCTTGCTTAAGAGTCCCACCGGGCTGCAAAAATCTGAGGAAATTGTCTTTTGAAGAAAGTATGTTAAGTAAGGCAAATGCTTCAAATTAATTACCTGTATGCAGTGTAAACCTGTATCTAGTTTTGATCTGGAAACACCATCAGTCTTTCATCTGATGTACACTGCAGAAAGTACCTTCTATTTTATCCCACAGCCTTTGTCCTTATGTTAAGGATTACTACTACATAACACCTTCCTCTGGTTATTCAGTAATGATTTAGTTTAGAAAGTGATGCACACTGAGAAACAAATTGACTTGAGTAAAGAAAGCACATAATGAATGAGGACTTTGTAAATTGCAGATAATCCCATGCAATGCATCAGTGTTTACAGTTCATCAGATTAGCTTCATGGTTTGCCAAGTTTAGATGAAAGTGCTACACTGTTGGGCCCAATGCGTGGTAGTGTAGCCTCAATTAAGGTATTACAACTTAAAGGCTATCTGTCTTTTCCCCTGAAAGGAAGAAACATGTATCTGCTATCCTGAACATACGCGGAATGACTCGGCAGACGGAACGGCAGGAGATATTGAACATTGTGAAGGACATCGAGAATTACGACAGCCTCGGGCGCCTGGCACGGGACCAGGCTCTGTTTGCCGACGTGCCTGTCACGTCCGAGGTGCACTGCCTGAACATAGGCCTGAGCCGGGTGGCCCTCGTCGCTTCTTCCTGCTTCTCCGGCCTGCGTGGACGCCGCAGCAGGGCCCCGGCCCGGGAGGCCCAGGATGACGCACTGTAACTCACCTGAAGGGATTTCATGCGTGTAAGATTAATAGGCTGAAAAGAATCTGCTTCCTGCTGTATTGTTCTGACTCTGTCCATGAGCTACATGTCAATGCAGACAGTGGTTAATGCTAAAACTTTAGTAACAGCATAGCCTGTGCTATTGCTAAGTCACACAAGAGGACTTCTGTCTGGTATCCATGCTGAAACAGATGACTGAGCTGAGAAAATGGCACCACATAACATGATTCCAAGTTGAGAACATAAAGGTTCTGTGAAATATTTTCACATATGCATTGACATATATTATTACTGGGATAACAAAAGTACTACTATCAAATATTGCTCAGTTTAGAAAAAAAATGAATTATGGGAACAATTATCGAGACCATCTCATATTTTGGGAATGGGTGAAACCATCTCTTATATTCACACCCACACTAGTACTGCTTGGACATTATATAGTGTTTTGAAATTTATTTTGTGTTTTTGATTGTACATTGTGATTTAACACTTGATTTAAGGTACTGTGCAATGATTTATGATAATTGTTATTTTTCATATATTTAAAATAATAATTTCATGCTGCATTCATCTCATATCATCATAAAGGAGATTTTTATTTAGTACTGATGATGCTATTCAAACCTGCCTGTGGAAATCAAAAGGAGAGTATTTATGTTCTAGGAACCAAATAGGCTATTTATTGCACCAAAAAAAAACAAAAAACATATCAACAGAAACATATCCACATTCTTTATTTTACAGAAGTATCTGTCAATATAAAACATGCATTTAATGCCTTTTATTTCTCAAGCTAACAGACCAAATTTTTAAGTAGCCCAATAGATTTTTCAAATAGCACTTTTCTGTCAAAAAATGTCTTGTTTTCATTCCACAATAGCTAGGAAAGCTGTGCACGACACCGTTATTAGTAGTTTTCAAATAGTCAGCTTGTTTGTATAGCTTCTTCCTGATCTGTATATGTGACATGTGGATGACATAGAAAAGGCATCAAAGATACATCTTTTCAATGTGCTTTAGGGTACTCTGTCTATTTAAAAAATTATGAAGCCTTTGCTTCAGAATTGACATGAACTGTGCTTTTGGACATAAAACTCCTGTACATTAAATCATATAAAAATAAATGAAAAAGATATGGAAATTATTTTTGTTGGGGTTTTTGTGGTTTTTGGGTCTTGATTAATCATTTTAGAATGAACTCAGTAAAAGTTGGCACAGAAGCATAATTTATAAGAAAAGGTCATGATGTCAACAGAACTGGCATGACAAGAACACACCAGGTATGGGGAAAAATAGGTTTTCCTTGATTTTAGTAAAGTGTCTAAGTGGAACTTAACACGGTATATAATACTGGTTTATAGTGGAAGATGAAGAAAGGCTGTTTGGACACAGTAGGAGCGAATATTACTGCTGTCCTTATTCACTTCCCTTGCCATAACATAACTGTCACTGTCCAATTAGAATATACGATGATAGATTAATAAAATAGGAAAGAAAAATCATAATAGGAATGAGAAACGTTTCTAATAAGAAGTACAAAAAATAGAAAATCCAGTATCATATCGCCTATTCGACGCGTATTGACTCTCGAGTATACAAGTAATTGTTATCTGGTATAACTTTAAGCATTTAATTTCATTAGAAACGTTAGGTTAGATTTAGATTTTATTAAACATAGAGTTACAATATTTACATAGTGTCTTCCGAAACGCACCCAAATAAAAAAAACAAACAAACGATCAAACTTCGCGTGAGCAACTCTTATTTTGAAATACATATAGGCTGCGGGTGATGTGACGTCATTATAACTGCGTTTAAATGTCTTTGGCGATCCTAGATGCATAACTCGCTAGCCTAACGGTGATGTTTCTGGATTATCCGTTTAACATAGCTGGCGAACTGGCTTTTGGTGGTACAGAAAAGTTCTCTTACTTTTCATCAATATAGCTTTTATTAAAATACGATGTCGTATGAATTATTTCAGACGCAAACAATGTCGATAATGACACTGTTAACCGAAACGGCACATACTGAAATCTCCAAGCTGGTTAGTTGTCAGTCTGTAGTACTCAACTCTGAAAGTTACGATCTTGATAGAGGTCCAGTGTCTGAGCACAAGTTGGTAAGTTTAGTGGAGAGTAATGCCTTGTAAAAGTAAGATGAGCCGCATTTGAGCTCCGTTAGCTAGCTAGCTGGCTAGCTAACGACAGGTAAATAGATAGCCACGTAATGTAGCACATCTTAAAGTAAATGCTGAGCTCAAACATATTGGGCTTGGCTGTCATATTGTCATATTTGCGTGACTGACTACGCCTCCTTAAAGTCACACTCACGAGTTTCAGACCAAAATTGGCCGGCTGACATTTTATCCAACACTGAAAGCAGCCTTGTCTATCTATAACTTCTGAATAATCTATAACCTCTGAATATAAATATCAAACAGCACATAGACAACCCGAATTAAGAACTAGGTTTCTTTTCATTTTGCATTGTTTGTAAATTAAAGAATCAAGTATAAGTTGGGGGAAATAAATTGAGCATTTAGAAAGTATCCCTTTAGACGGACTAGAGATACATCATACTTTCGATGTAAGCAACAGTAGTTAACTCTAAAAAATACTTCACCTTGGCTTTAAAAACACAACTCAAGTTTAACTTCTCTTTTTGCTACTTAATGAATAAATGCCACTTTACTGACAATGGAATTTACTGTGTTAAAATATAATCCCCAATAAATGTTTATTTGAGGTTCTGTGGGTTTCATGATCCAAGCTTGTATTGCAGATGTGTCTTCGCCTGTTGAGCCTTAGTGCCATTCTCTAGTTAAACTTTAAATATAGAATATATTACTTTTCATTGCTGTTGCTATATTCCATATAAATGACATGGTCATTTTAAACAACCAGTTAAGGCAAACCTTTAGCAAGTACACTGACAAATATTGTTCTTAAAAAACGTGTTGCTAACTTTGCAGACACAACTTACTGCCATCATGGAACTCCTTGCAAAGGAGGCGGTGAGGAAAATCTGCCGCATATTTAAGTTCTGCTGTTCAGTGAAGCATTACAAGTCAGTGGAGTTGAAGACTGGTTCTGAAGAAGATCAGAGTGTGCTGTTGGTACAAGACCCAGTCAGAGTCGCTAGTCACTCAGAAGATGCCCCAGCAGGCAGGACTGGTAAGAGTTCACTCCGTATAGAGTAGGTAGTGAAGGCCACAGCGGTCACTACTGCAGCTGTCGGAGAAAACAGGGATTACCGTAGTAGGTAAACACATAAAGCTTGACCTTTGAATCCTGTCACTGCGCATTTTTAAGCCTCCTGAAATTGGCCTTTGTTTCATTACGGGGAACCCTTCAACATGCAAATGAGGTTGCGGTGCATGTGCAGTTTGGTAGCTGTGACCTCTGATGCAGGGGCGTTAAACTCAAAACAAACGGTCATGTCAGAGTAACTGCATCTTATACTGGGACGAATAGTGTAGCGACAGCTCACCTTTACCACACGTTCTATACCTTCATTAAAATGTCTTCTCATTGACCTGTAATTTGCTAGGAACCCCTGTGCTGAAAGAGCTGGTGGATCTCGCATTGGAAGCAGCTCCTCCACAGCAGTGTGACATCCAAGACGACCAGGTCTGCTAAAAACAATAGCAATAGTTGTAAAAGAAACAGATGCTGTAACACATGCTCCTGTCAGGCTGTTACTGTGCGACCTTATGAGGACAGAACCTATATTGTCCCTTTTAGTGTCCTGGCAGCCAGGAGGTCAACTCTCTCACAACTGTTGCTTCTTTGGAGGGGAAAGGAGATGGAAACCAAGTCCAGACCAGCTTGGTAACAGAAGGTATGAGCCCTTTTTATTTCTGCCTTGTGCTCTTTACTGTTTTATAGTAGTACCTTGATTTTATTTAGGTCTAAGAATTGAGAAGAGGGACCAAACGTGAAACTATGAAAGTTTGTAGGAACGTGTTACCATTGTCTGTGACATAATGGCACAGAAGAATTACCAATACATATTTCTAGCAGGAACCAGGCAGACATAACTACATTTAATAAGGAGCTGTACATCAGACTACATTTAATAAGGAGCTGTACATCAGAGTAGATGGCATTAGTAGACAGTAATGAACTGCTAAAGAAGGTGTACTGTCTGCAACATGTAGACATTTGCAATATTTTGGTCATGTCTTTTGTGTGAATTGAAGGGTTGTGTTGTACCAACTGCATTATGTCCAGTGTATTTTTGTTTCTTCCACCACTGCATGTAGGAAGATGTAGGCATCTTTGATCTGTGTTGCACTAATGTTTCTCATCAGTGTACGATGGAAAATTGCTATGGAATCACATTGTTGTGTTTGTTTCTTTCAGACACATGCGCTACAACTCATGATGAGAATACAGTAAATGTACCAGCTGAGCAAACCAGCACCCAGTCAAAACCACCAACGGAAATGGCATCATTTAAATGTAATGATTGTGAGAGGACTTTTACAAAGATGCATTACTTAGCACAGCACAAGCAAAGACACTCAAAAACAGCCCCTCATACCTGTGACAAATGCGGAAAAAAATTTAGATTCCTCAGAGCCCTGAACAAGCACCTCTCGTCCCACGACAAGAAAAAGAGGGAGGCGCATCCCTGCAGAACATGTGGGAAGAGCTTTGTGGACCTGGAGACGCACGAGCTCATCCACCTGAAAGTGAAGCCGCACGTCTGTGGCGTGTGCGGGAAGGGGTTCACGCTGGAGTGCACTCTGCAGGCGCACATGCGGCTGCACACGGGCGAGAAGCCGTACAAGTGCGAGACGTGCGGCAGACGCTTCACGCAATCGAGCACGCTCAACATCCACCGGCGGGTGCACTCAGACGAGAAGCCATGGAAGTGCGCCCTGTGCGAGAAGCGGTTCAAGGGCCGGCCCAACCTGCAGAAGCACCAGATCGTTCACACCGGGGAGAAGCCACACGTCTGTGAGACCTGCGGCCAGAGGTTCGGCCACAGGACCAACCTAAAGAGGCACATGCTCAATCACCTCGGAGTGAAGCCTTATGTATGCCAGGTCTGTGGCAAGAGCTACAGCCAGATGGCCTCTCTGAAGGAACACATGCCCATGCATGGGACGGCAAAACCCTTCATGTGTGAGGTGTGTGGGAAGACCTTTGTGTACAACTATGCCCTGAGGAACCACATGCTGACGCACGTCGGGGTCAGAGAGACGCCTGGAGCCGAGAAAAACCCTCAGCGCTGCGACATCTGCGGCAAGTGCTACAGCTCGACGTACGCCCTGAAGACTCACCAGAGGCTTCACTCTGAGCGCGACCCCTTTGGCTGCAAGGTGTGTGGGAAGATCTTCAACAGCACATCTGGCCTTTACGCTCACGAGCAGCGCCATTCGGGCCTGACCGCGTACCGGTGCGACGTGTGCGAGAAGACCTTCGTGAACAAAGCTTACCTCAAAGTGCACGCTTTCCTGCACACCAAGGAGAAAGTGCACAAATGCCTGCTGTGCGGGAAAGGCTTCAGCCTGCCCAACGGGCTCAAGCTGCACATGCTCATTCACACAGGCGAGAAACCGCACAAGTGTGAAACATGCGCCATGGCCTTTCGCACGGTGGGCAACCTGCGACGGCACAAGCGTGTGCACACTGGGGAGAAGCCGTTCAGCTGCGAAGTTTGCGGGAAGTGCTTCAGCCAGCCCAACAACGTGAAGGCACACATGCAGATCCACACTGGAATTAAACCGTACAGCTGTCAGAAATGCGGGAAGAAGTACGCTTATCTTAGGAACTACAACGATCACAAATGTGTGCCTCCCTGAAATAATCATGCCCAAGCAGCAATATCAGATGTTTATTTTGTAAATGTTACATTTAGACACAAGACTCTTCATTATTGTAAGCTCAGTATAAATTAAGAAGTGGCAACGTTGCATTTTCTTCTTCTATAAAGAGAATTGGTTATTTTTATTCTTGTGACTCAGTGCATGCTTGGTTGCGTTTGATTCTGATAAAGGTTTATTGCACTTTCCCCCATTCAAACTCACATAATCAGATTATTTAATGAACAGTTACTTGTAACATCATCGTCTTCCTTCAATAAAAAGGAAACTATTTCACATCAGTGTAATTTATTAGTATATCTTTACATAAAATATTAAAACACATGAAACTGTTATTACATTTTGACTGAGAGACTAGATTTTTGTTTCCTCCATGAAAAGATATTTCATTTGTTGGCCTGCAGCTTTTGTCTACCAAAACAAATAAGAGGTAAAATGTCTCAGAAGGCCCAGCCAGGCCTGCTAAGTCCAGCAGCACACTCTCTTTTGCTTCTTTTAACGTGCCAGCCCAAAATCATCTGATGTGTGTGGGCTTAAGTAAGTGCAATCACAGGTGCTTACCTGACAACCTTTGTGTAGAACTTATGAGGTAGTGAGTTCTTAGAGGACAGAATGAAGTGAGTGGATTTGGGCCATATTTGAAACCTTAATGGTATGGTGAAGGATATTTCATGTCTCTTCCTGTGTAAAATATATGTATATACATTTTGCCTAACTCTAGAATACTTAGCCAAGTTTGAATTCCAGACACGTTTGGTTTACTGTCTTTGATCAAGTTCCCTTCTAATAAAGCAGAACTGCAAACCATTTCTACTTTTTAAAGCTGTTTCATTGAGGTTTTTTGGGACTTCAGGTAAGATAAGTTTCTCACCCCAGAGATTCTTAATAATCAGAGACTAGACTCCTTGTGCAGACTGGAATTAATGCTTTTTCAGACTTGGAAATAAAAAGTTGGCGTACTCTACGAGTTTTGTTTTGTGAAAAACCTTACTGTTCACTAAGTAAGTATTCGAAAGCTAAAAGGTAAGGATGCCGCATATGTGTACAAACTAAATCAGGCTGTAGTTCCGCTCCGATCCGCACTGTGGCAGCAATGAGTTAAATGTGGCTGCTGCCCGTGTAACAAAGCCGAGAGCACAGGTGCTAGTGCCGGTTAGCTAGCTTGATATGTGTCTTGTATGTTTATCTTAATATAAAGTTGTCTTCAGAAATAGGATACATGTAGCAAGAAGCTGCCTAGATGCATAGGTAGACTCGACAAATGTCGCTTGTAGAGTCTCAGGTGTTCTCCATTTTGGAGATACTTGTTCAGGCCACAATACAAAATATTTCCACAGTTATGGAGGAATCACTGTTATCGAAGTTTAAAGCAAACGATCTGGCAGCATCGGTGGCGTTTAAGGTTGGTAATCTAGATAACTAGCTCTGAAAATATATAAAAAGCTTGATTTGGTTATGAGTGAATGGATATATTCCTTTAAAGAGCTCACTTTCAATGCTTTAATGAGCGTGACAAAGCTCATTGACACCCAAGAAGTCGCGTATGGCTATTGTGCTTGTACAGTTGTAGTTTGTTTTCCAAAAAGCACTGAAATGTGCGTTAGTCACTTCTCTCTCTTTCTGACGTTGAGTCCTCTCACATTTCAGGATCAGCTGAAATGTGTCCTAGAAAAGCAGGTAAAGGAAGCAGTAGAGAAGATTTGCAGGCTCTTCAGTGAAACCTCTACACGTTTACACCTGCAGTTGACTGAAACTCAGGCTGCACAGGATAACCTGAAGAGGAAATGGAAGAAAGTGGTGAAAAGGAAGAAAGCTCTACCAGCAGGGAAAGGAGGAATTAATCAAATTCCCACTGCTCTTCCAAGCCATAGCATGACTGATACTCATCCACCCACCAAAGGTAACCCTTACACCTTTGTTTCTTTGTGACTGTATGGATGTCTCTTTTGCTAAGAGCTGTTCCACTGCACAATTCGTTGCGTTTTTTGGGTTACTATGATCTTGCACCATGTGTATCTTCCCTAATATTTTTGGACTCATTGCAGTTCCTGAGGAGAGAATTTCTTCTGTCTCTCAAGGCTGGACAGAAGAGGGGAGCATGGTTACTCAGACATCTGGGTCTCTGGCTTCTTCAGCCACAGCAATACAGCAGGTGTGGTGCATATTGCAGTCTACGTTGCAGGATGTTCGTTTCATAGGTCACGTTGTAAAATGTTAATGGTGGATTACTGGTGAGATTGTTTTATTTATAGTTTCCTAAAATGGACACAAAAGAAGAGAGGTCAGAACAGTGCTCGGGGAATGCTGGCAACGATCCAAAGCCCAAGATTAACGATGAAGATGAAAATATCTGTGGTGAGAAACGGGCTGATGTTCCATCTAAAATGGTTTGGAAGGAAAGAAAAGAAAATGCAACTTTAAGTAATAAAAGACGGTCAGAGGGCAGAAAGACACGGGAGAGCTACTGGAACAGAAAATTCAGCTGTAAGAACTGCAAAAGGACCTTCGGCAAGCTGATCCACCTTAAAGCACACCAGGCTCTCCATGGAGCTGTGGAGAACCCATTTAAATGTTCGCAGTATGGCAAGCGCTTCATGAAAAATCACAGATTAGCTAATGATCAGAAATTTCACACTGGACCTTATATCTGCTGTCAGTGTGGCGAGGCATTTGTTCATCAGCTGCTGTTGCGCAGTCATGAAAGGCTCCGTCATAGGAAAACACGATTCGACTGTAAACCTTGCGGAAGGCGTTACTGCCAAGCTCGCTCTCTGCGAAGACGTTTGGCGACAAGCTCGGTGGAGAAGCAGCACAGCTGTGACATGTGTGGGAAGAGCTTTGCCTGCCTTTCCAATCTGTCCCGCCACCAGCTCATCCACACGGGGGAGAAACCCTTCACCTGCCTGACATGTGGGAGAAGCTTCAACCAGCTGACCACGCTGAAGTCGCATGAACGCATCCACACAGGCGAGAGGCCGTTCATCTGTGACTCGTGCGGTAAAGGCTTCAGCCAGGCCAACGGGCTGAGGTTGCATGGCGGCTGGCGCGGGGGTCAGCGTGGCTTCAGCTGCATCGCGTGCGGGCTGGTGGTGCCGTGTGCCGATGCTATTAGGGCCCATCACCGGACCCATGTGGGCGACATGTCCGTCTCGTGCCGCGTCTGCGGTGAGGGCGTCGGCTCCCTCAGCAGCCTGCAAGCGCACCAGAGTCGCCATGGTGACGGCAGCGACAGCAGGACTCACGGCTGCCGCGTCTGCGGGAAGTCCTTCCGAAGCGCTGGCAGTCTGAAAATTCACGTGAGGACTCACACCGGGGAGAGGCCCTACAGCTGCCCGGTGTGCAGTAGGAAGTTCACGCAGCAAAACAGCCTCAAGTCTCACCAGCTGTCCCATACTGGGGAGAGGCCTTTTGGTTGTGAGGTGTGTGGCAAGGCCTTCTCCTCTGCGGGCAATCTTCGCAGACATGAGCGTGTGCACACTGGGCAGAAGCCTCACTGCTGCACTATTTGCCAGCGCAGTTTTACACAGCTTAACACACTCAAAGCTCACATGTATGTTCACACAGGAGAGAAACAATACACTTGTGACAAGTGTGGGAGGAGCTTTGGTTATCAGAGAAACCTGAAAAGCCATAAATGTGCATATAACCAGTAAATTAAGGAAAGTATGGTTAAGAGATATTGCCTTATCTTGCTCACTGTGGGCGATACATGCATCACTCTTTAAACTGAGTGTAATAATTTTCTTTCTGCAAGTTCAGTCTTTCATGTCTTTTTTAAACTACATCTTTTGAGTTACTTGAGATGATGTATTTTACTTGTCTATCACAAGTTCAAACAGTGTGTGAAACTGAAGTTCATTTAAATGTGCCTTTAAAGATGGAGAGATGGTGTGGCTGACCTTGCAGAGTTTTGTGGAAAAAAATGTAGAGTGCAAGAAAGTGCTCATACGGTGTAGTAAAAAGGTTATGAATGCACAGCGCATGTCAGGAATCTTCAGTCGTGATGTTGCATATGCACATTCTCCCTTTAAATATTGGTTGTAGCTTAAAAAAAGACTCATGTCCTTTTGTTGAATATGAGGGATAGTATGAGTGAGTGTATGAAATGTTGAAGAAGAAAAAAATCCTTTTTGTTGAACAGCTCAAGAAAGTAAATGCTTTTGTAAAACTAATTGAGTGTTATCTAAGTGTTTTCTAAGAGTATGAACACAGTGGAGTTGTTCATTCCAACTAAAACAAATTATAATATGTATTAATGGCATTTTTTAAAACTGGCAGTTTGCCCAAATACCATTGATGGAGTACTTTGAAAAAAGTTTGTGTGTGTGTGTTCATGTTCATGCTTGCGTGCAGGCATGTCTGTATCAGGTATGTGCGTAGTTATGACCTGATCTGAGAGGAAGATGTAACCACTGATTATGCACACCAGTCTCCAACTTCCTGCAGTAAATGTATTGGTAGTAGCTGAAAATATGCATAAAAATAATTTTCAAATTAAAGGTTTTACAGACACATTCTGAAGCAAATGTACCATCATTGTTCAAGGATGGTTTATTTGAAACAAAACGGAATAACATTTTGGTGATAATGATTTCTTTTTTCTTCAAAAGTGCTATTTTGTAAATTATTAAGCTTGTTGAACTCCAGGCACACAATGCACTACAGCACATGATTTTAAGCAAAAGCTAAGAGACCTCAAAGAATATTTGTGATAAAAATTATAATCATTGTTAGCATCTGCATTTGTGGAATACATTTAGAGAAACAGGCAACACTAACACAACCTTGTGGCAGCAATAGTGAGATATCTTGATGAAGACGTTTTCCAGACACAGAAAAGCATGTGGGGTCGTCCTTCACCAACTGAGTGTGATTTTTAATCCATTTGCTGATATATGCAATATTTTTACAAGAGCAATCCCATGGATTTCCACTGAGATAAATGGATTTCAGAGCTGTCAGAGTGTCCAAAGTCCCGCACTCCAGTGACACGAGTTGATTTGATTTAAGGTGTAGATGTCTCAAGTTCTTCAAGCTTTGGAAAAGGAAAGGGGTTAGACAACACAGCTGGTTTCTCTCCAGATCAAGTTCTTGCAAAGAAATCAAAGGTGAAAACACTGTTGAGTCTAAATAAAACAGGTCGTTGTTTTGCAGAAAAAGCTTTCGCAGGTTTCCCATAGACCTGAAAGTGCTATGTGGTAGTTCATTAAGCTTATTGAAACTCAGGTACAATTCTTTCAGTGTGGACAGGCCTATGAAATCATCATTAGACAAGGTAGTCAAGTAATTGTTTGACAAGTCAAGTGTCCTCAGGTTTTTAAGCCCTACAAAAAATCCAGCTGGGAGGTTCTCTATTTTATTTTCATTAAGGCATAGTTCCCGTAATTCACCAAGATCAGTAAGTAGCTCTGCATGCAGAACAGAAAGGTGGTTCTTGTTGAGGCTCAGAGACTGGAGTCTGTTAAGGCCTTTGAAAGCAAGCCTTGAGATAGAGTTGATTTGATTGTTCATCAGATGTAACTCTTTCAGATGATGTGTTTTGTGGAGAAAGTGCTTGGGGATTCTCAAAAGAACATTGTTGCTAATATAAAGGTTCTGCAACTTTGTCGTTGTTATAAATAGAGATGAGTTAAGCTCAGGAATTCTATTGCTGTCCAGTTGTAGTTCTCTGAGTTCTGTCAGAGGGTGGAATAATTCTGGTAAGATAATGGCTATGTTATTGCTTTCCAGCTGTAGTTCTCTTAGATTGGTTAAGTTGTAGAACAAACCTTCAGAAAGCGATGCCAGGTCATTGTCGTATAAATTAAGGATTTCTAGTTTTCCCAAGTCCTGAAGCACTCTTAAGGGCAAGTCCTGCAAGTGGTTGAAACTCAAATCCAGTTCGATAAGATGAGGAAGGCCCCTCAAGGAGTCCTCATGTAAGTGTTCAAGGGCATTATTGCTCAAGTCCAACTTCTTTAATGCAGGCTGCCTATAGAAAGCATTCTCATGAACATAGGTGATGGCATTTTTCTGAAGATAGAGGCTGGTGAGATTGGGTGTATCTTTAAGGGCATGACTAGGCACAGTGATGAGTTTGTTTTTACTGAGGTCAAGGTGAGCCAGGCCCAGTGCACCCCTAAACATCCCTTCCTCTAGACTTCTCAAATTGTTGTTGGACAGGAAGAGCTTGTTCAGTTTAGTGCAATTTTCAAATGCACCCTGATCTATCACCTCAATATTATTACTACTCAGATGGAGCGCCTTGAGTTCAGGAGCTCTTGGTGATGATAGGTGTTCAACATCATTGGGGGGTTCTGTCATGTGCAAAAATCCCTTAGAAATTTTTGTCAGAGTGTTGTTACTCAGATCAAGATGTTTAAGCCTTCTAAGTTTTGCAAAGGAAATGTTGAGATCTGAAATTAGATTATTGTCCATCTGCAAAAACCTGATCTTTGAAAGTGGATGAAATAGATCTGGTGGGAGTGTCTGAATATTATTTCTGTCAAGCTGTAACTCTTTTAACCTGGTCAATGCATTAAATAGGCCTTTACGAAGTGATATCAAGGAGTTGCCATATAGGTTAAGTCTTTCCAGTTTCCTCAGATCTTTAAACAGTAGTGAGGGGAGATCCTGCAACTGATTGGAACTCAGATCAAGTTCACCAAGATGAAGAAGGCCCATAAGGGAGTTCTCATCTAAACTAACAAGTGCATTATTACTCAAGTACAGTTTTTTTAATGCAGGTAGCATAGAGAAAGCATATCCAGGAACAAAGGTGATAGCATTTTTCTGAAGATAAAGGCTGGAGAGATTGAGCGTATCCATAATTGCATCAGTAGGCACAGTGTTAAGTCTATTTTTACTGAGGTCAAGGTGAGCCAGGCTCAATGCACCCCTCAGTGTCCCTTTCTCTAGACTTCTCAAATTGTTATTGGAGAGGAAGAGCTTGTTCAGATTGCTGCAATTTTCAAACACACCCTTATCTATCAGTTCAATATTATTACTACTCAGGTGCAGTTCACTAAGGGCAGGAACTCCCTCAAAGTCTGTGTAGGACAGGTTATGTATCTGGTTTAAGCTCAAAATAAGTATTTGAAGCTTGTCCAGACCTTGGAAGAACTTCTTTGGGAGAATTCTAATTTTGTTTTCACTGAGGTCCAAGAGGGTGAGATTCTTTAGCTCCTGAAGCTGTCCACCAACAACTGTCCTGAGCCTATTCCCTCTTAGAAAAAGTTTGTTAAGACTTCTCATATTTGGAAAGATGGCAGTATTAGCGATCCACACACTAAGGTAATTGCTGGTGAGATCAAGGACCTGTAGTTTTTCCAAACCTTCACTGGGAAGAGCTTGAATCTTATTGTGAGTAGCATAGAGGTACTTGGTGTCTTGGGGAGTCAGAGGCAACTCCAAAAGATTCATGTTGTTACAGATAACGGTGGTGTTGTCTACACACTCACAGGACACTAAACAAGATTCAACAGCTGTGATGAGGGTCAGTACCAGGCTCAGAAGTCTAATCATGGTTTACCACGTTGACCTGAGAGGAAATGGACAAAACATAAAAAGACTGAATGTATATACTGACTGTGAAAAGTGTCAATAAGTAAAACCACAATCAGTTTCAGAACAATAAAAATAAACTCCACAACCAAGGAAAGAAGACCTTCTAAATGAGCTAAAAAGCAGTGGCATAAAGAACCAAGTTTAAAGCTTTAAATTGGACTCTTTGTTTACATTTGGTTTGTAAATTGTAGTAGTACAAACTATTTTAAAAACTAAAAACCATTTTAAACTTTTTTTAAAGGCAAGTAGAAAGTGTAATTTGAGAGTGAAATAAATGTAAATACAGTGTAAAGTCTGCAGAAAGCAATGCCTTGTGACTTCTATTGATTGTTTTAATGATTCTTGTCATCCTGAGATGTTACACTCTTCCTGAAGGAAAGTGCACACCACATTTCGATTCACAGTATCTAAACAGATTTATGTTATTTGTGTTATTTCTCCTTCAATAAATAATGCCAAGATTTTCTATTACTACTGCGCACACTCAGTATGTTGGTTTTATAAACACCGCATAGTATTATAAATATCTTTATAAATTAGTAAAACTTACCAATATGGCAGCAGCAAAACTGAGTTGTCAGCATGCTAGAAGGCAGTAAATGAAAAATAGAAATGTGCCTTTCAGCAGTTTTTGTGCATGCAGACTGAAGAAAGATGCTGCATTCAGACACCAGTGACACATTAAACACAAAGAGTGAACCCATCCGTTGCCACAACAGAGATCTGAGGTTTACAGCATTAGAAGGAAACTGTTTTCAGCCCAGCATGAGAAGGTTTTCATAAGTAGAAAGAATATGCATTGTAAATCTGCTTACACTGCATTATGAGGAAGTTTATTACATGTCATTTTTAAATAGTATATGCTAGATAACAAATCAAAACAAACAACAGTGGTCAGTCTCCGAATCTGTGGCATTTTAAGTGTGTAATTCTTTCTGTATTCTCATTAAAAATACATGACTTGTAATGTGTTATAAAAAGCATAGCTGGGTTAGTTTCCCCATAGACTTTGTCAGGTACAATATTTTGCATATCTGATTTTACCATGTTACTCAAATTTAACAAAAATCTGTTGCTTTGGCCAGGACTGTTTATGCCAGTTTATGCCAGACTTTGCTCAGAAACTGTACCAGCACAAGACCATGACAGGTAGAGAGGTAGTCAAAAGCAGCAAAGCATACGGGGTTTACAGAAACAGGATGTTTCAGACAGACATCCTTCATCAGCTTTGTGAGCGAAGTGCTACTCTTGATCAAAATGCTTCTCAGCTGATAAGGCCTGGGAGCTCAACGGACAGACACAGTATCTTGCTGTTTCTACGACAGCACTCTTCTGCAACGAGATTAATGTTGTCTGTAAGAGACAGTCCTCCAGTTTAAGGGTCACAGGACCAATTCTCCTATCACCACAGGGACAAACTTGGACTTGACCTTCTGCATTCTCTCTATTTTTCTCATTTTTTCCCAGGTATTTCTCCAACTTGGATAGTCTTGGTGCAAGCAGTGCTTTCTAATTCATCCCAAAATGCTTGAGAGAGATCTGTTAAAGCAATGAAAACTCACTGCAGTGTTCTTTGAACTGTTCTGTGACAATTCATGTCTTGTGCATCATCATACTGACAGTGTCTATATGAGCCCTGAAGAGATGAACTTGGTCAGCAGTGATGTTCATATGGCTGTTTGGCACCTTAATATGTGCCAGGAAAATATTCCTCACATCATCATCCAGAATGGATAACTTGTTGCCTGTGCCAATTTCTAATTCTTAATTCTTTCCATCAATAAGATGCAAAGGGAAACTGGGTTCATCTAAACAGGCAGAGATTTTCGACTCCTCAGTGGTCCTGTATCTAATAAACTGGCAGCTCTGTGTGTGTGTGTCTGTTTGTGCGCAAGTACATGTGTGTCTGTGTGTGCATGCGCTCACATGCATGCCCCCACAACTTACTCTCCTTATAATGGCTATGTCATGTCACAAAGCAGAAGTAATCCCAGACTGGTTAATACTTTGTCGTGTTGGAACCCCAAACATGAAAATGAGCTGAGTGTACGTCAGTGAACTCTGAGTCACCAGATATTAATCCTACATGTCAAAAGCAGTTCAACATTGATTAGATGTCAACATGGATAAAAAGGTTCCAAGGATGAAAGGTGTTCCAACATCTTGTGAAATTCCATGCCAGGAAGGACCGGAGCTGATATGAGAGCAAAGCTGTTCCTACCCTGTATTTGTCTGATGAATCTAACAAAGTGGTCAGTGATTGTTCTGCCACCAGTATTGTATTTTTCCTTATTGACCATAAGATGGTGCCATTAGGAGGCGTTGGAGATTTTGACTTGTGAAGCGTCTGTTTTCTCTCTGTGCAAAGTGTTCTACACTATTCAGATGCACTAAGAGCACACTTCAGTACTGAAGGTTGCAGACAGATAAATGCCTTATATTCCTCAGTAATTGTGAACTTTTACTAAGCTCTAAAGGGAAGAAAATTATTTCATAGCACAGAAAATTAGTATTCACAAACATACCTTCCATGAAACTAGGAATTACTGTCATTACAACTTTATTTTTAGAGTGAAGTTTGACCTGTTCATATACTAATATGCACCATGTTACAGTGTACATAGAGTTTTAGGGGACTAATTTTCTACATAGTACTGAGACTAAAAGTGCAAAATGCAGGCATACAAACTGTCTCTGTCTCTGGTCAGTTTCCGGTCAACCAGAACATACTGTGACCATACTGTGACAAATCATACTCTATTTATGTAAATGTAGACTATATTTGGTTAATTAAACTGTTATAATACTAATTAATCTCAAAGTCTATACCTATATTGTTCACAGTCATGGAAGCTAAAAAAAATCACACTGCAGTCTATAATTAATGTACAGTGACCCAATTTTTCTAGGGTATTTAAATCTATATTAAGTGAAGCTAAATGAAGCACAGTTCTAAATACACTTCAGTAAAAGCTGACATTCTGTAATTTGAACACAAAGTCATTGTTACACATGAAGTCCTGTTTAGTGAATGCAGAGATAAAACATTTTTTCACTGTCCAGTTATTTACACACTGTATTGTATGTAAATATTCTAGAGTTTGTCCAAAATAACTCCTAGTGCATAGCATATCATATATATTAGATTGCTTACTAATGTCTGATGTATCGCAACATGGTTTGTTTAGCTAATATCGCCACCTGGTGTGATTTGTCCAGCGGTTTATAGCAAACATTTAAAGGAACAATTGGAAAAACTTGCCATGCACTTTGCATACAAATCCACACTACAGAGCAGAAGCCTACCTGAATAAAATCAGTGACATTCCTCTGCACTGCCTTCTGTTGTGTGAAAAATGTCTCTCGTTTGCACTCATTGTGCTCTCCAAACCCAATAGGGAAAACACTAGCAGAATGGTTTAAGTACTTATTTAACATTTCATACCATAGTCAAACATATCTGGGCTCCTACAAACTAAACGAATTAAACTGTGTATAGTATGCCCACTATTAAAATAAGATGAAATTCTGTTGGAGCACTTAATTCATGTGTCTAACAGGTCCAAGCACTGCACGGTTTGTTGTTTTCCCTGCTATAACACACCTGATTGAACTAATCAGCTAATTACTGAGCTTTTGTGGGGAGAGTCATGTTAGAGATCACACTAAAATGTGCTAGAACTCGATACTCACGTTTTACTCCGTAATTAATTTGAATAAACATTACATTTCGGTTGGCTACATTTCAGTTTAACACTGATCAGCAGTAACATTATTGATTGACCTGAGCTTCTCAGTGCATGCGTCACCAGCAGCCACACTACGATGCTGGAAACCACTGCACAGTCTAAGTCTGCCCACTAGCTCATTTCCATTAGTGATTGGTAAAATTCCACTCTTAGCAATTTTGTGGCCTACCATGGTGCTGGCACAGTAATGTTAGCATATTGTAAGTGATTGTTATCACAAAGTAACTCTAAAACCTTCAGATTACAGATTTTATAAAGCTTCTGCCCCAGGTTTATATTTGCAGTCAGTTTGCAAAAACCAAAATAATCTGCAAACATTGGTCAAGTAATGCAGATGCTGCAAGAACTGAATTTGCACCCGTGGAAACCAGGGGCAGCAAAAATAGTGCATCATTTTGAAATAAAATGAAAAATGAAATCAAAGAAATAGTATATTCAGTGGTATACTTCAAAGGTGGGGATAACCAGAGCTGTGAAGAATACCCGTAGAATAATCACTAGAATCATCAGCAATGACAAGATGTCAGAAATATAATGCAATGTAAATTTATTGTTATCAAAGTTTAATGCATGAACACAACTGTGACTGACTGAAAAGGTTAATGTGAGAAAAAGACATTTGAAAATCATGCAGACATTTCAAAATCCTCTCATGGATGAAACAGGGTGGAAGTAGTTTTGATAAACACTGTATTACCAAGAAAACAGAGAGAAAATGTTCGTTTTCGTGTACTACTACTAATACTACTAGTATTATAAACCCCGTGTGAACTAACAGACAAGTAAATAAGTAAATAAATAATGTAATCAAATAAAGATCGTGGCGCTGATTCCTATCCCTGCCCGCTATGGTACTACACCCTCCCTTCTCCCAGCAGGAAAACGCCCATAGCTCCCACTTAGTTTGCAGATTCGCTTCTGCCATTTTATTCGGCAGTAAAAACGACTCCAATGTTCCGATGAAAATGAATCGGCTGTGTCGCCAATTCACGGTGGCGAGAGGGGACAATGTTTTAATTGCAACCCTGTCTTAGCGGCCTATTTCGGCGCAGACTGGGATCGCACTTACAGGAATGAATGGGCGGATTGTCTCTTTAAGAAAATGCGGCGGGGGCGGGGGGGGGGGGGGTGACCACTGCAGACCGGCCCATTCTTCAGCCTGACGTCCTTCCTCGGTGTCCGTGTCACACGCTTTTGGGGATGAAGACTGTGAAACCAACACGTATTTTGTACTGTGCAAGGCGATGTTCGGGCGGATGTCTCTTCGATACCTTGTTTTCCATTTTTGCTTTTGTTCTAGACATTTTTGCTTAGGTAAAACACAGGCTCGGATGGGTGGGAAGCGTCCGTTTGCATTTTGTAGTTCATCACATTGTGTGCTAGCTACTGTTTCTGGGCTTTTTTAAAATTTATTTATTAATTTATTTTCCTAGAAATGTACACAGATGACTCTGAATGAGACGCGGTTTGCGTGGGAGTGGTGAAAGACACTTAATTAATACGAAAACAAATGTTATTTTTAAAATGAAGATACGAAAAATATTTTGCCACGTTTGATCCATCTCTGTTTTTTATGTCTCGCCTTGTCTGACTTAAGACAAGAGAACAACGGCGATCCAACACTAGGAAGCCGTGCTGATGCAGACAGCCTGTGGACATAATGGAAACGCACGATGGGACATCTATCGCTTGTCAGCAACAAAAAATGAGTCTTGTTTCAGCCTAGATGATCCAACCATGAGCGACATATAGAATTTTAACACTGGACTCCCTCTTTATTTAGCATTAGGTAGGGACAACCTGCATGCAACTGAACATGCGGGTTATTTGAGAATATCCCTGCTTGCTGCTTCTGGCAGGACAGCCGACCCCAGCCCAGCCTAACTGAACAAGGGCACCGGTTGCCTTAAGAGCTGAAATGCAGATACGCAAATGACCGCTGTTTTTTCCCCTTTGCGCTTTTCAGCTCTGTATATATAAATAGAAGGAATAAATAAAAATATTTGCTGAAGTTGCTGTCGTTGCTGAAGTTGAGACTTCAGGGACAATGTCTTCTCGTCCAGCACAGCAGCCCGGCAGCGACAGGAATTCAGACCACGTAAGTAAAGTCTGACCTACACAGCACGAAGTGTTTCCACGTACTACAACCGTACAGTGCTTTAAAACAATGAATTAACCGCTTTACTACAAATATCGGCTCAGGAAGTGGCTACGGTTAAGTATGACAGTTTCAAGCCCAACACACAGTGAAAACGATGTTTAAATGGCGCAGTGTATCTACAATGCATGTAGCTACCGGCTCTATAAGCATAGTGCTTCCTGGAAAGGCAACGCTTATAAGCACCTGGCTTCTAGTTAAATATCGCTGTAGAGCTCAGGCCTGCACGGCTGGAAGAATGAGAGGAAACCTCCTAGATTTCCATCCGAAGAGCTGGTGTGATTCAGCAGGCTGTGAATAACTCTTAAAGGACTAGGATGAGAATCCCCGTACAGGCCTACAGTGAGGAGTCAATTGATGATTCACAGATATGGACGTTGATTAGTTTTGCTACTGTGTGCTCTTTTGTAACACGGTGGCAAACGTATCACCCATACTCTGTTACTTTCTTTCTTTTAGCAGATAGAGTTTTGTGCAGGTTGATGTTTATGGGTATAGCCAACACATTGTTGTTTTCCATTATGCTGTCTTCCAGATTAATAGACATGCATAATGTATTAAATAAAAATATGGGTTTAGTGCCCCACGCCAGTGGAACTACTTTCACTGTTTCTGAATCTTCCTGCAGGTTATCAAATAAGGTAGGCAAATGGACACAAATTAAGCTCTTTACATTAGTATTCCTCTGGCTGACTGCTTATTGCATGTATTTTGCTTAAAACTGAGTCAAAAATGTTGGTCTCTCATTTGGTTACTTTTGGTAAATAAGATAAATTGTTACCAGCTGTCAGTTGCATTGAACCTTTATTTGGTATTTATAACCAGTCATTATAGTCCTGTTAGGAGCTTTAGTAGCAGAGCAGTTAGAACAGAGCTCCCATGCGCTTGCTCTGGGGATCCACAGTTATTTTTTAAAATGCATTTGGCAGACACTTATCCAAGCAACTAATAGTTTCAAGCATGTTACAGAGGTAAGCAAATGTAGTCTTAGGAGTCTTCCCCAAAGACTCTTATTTTTATAACAGAAACCTGCCTGGATGGGGTTTGAACCCCAGCCCCCCACTGGAGGGGTAGCAGTGTACTATACTGTATTTGTATGGAGGGCGAATGTTAATTAGAATGTTAACCCTGCCACCTTTACCCTAATGGCCTACTGCCACATCATATTCAAGGGTCCCTGTGGTCTCACCAGCATATATAATTTAAACAACTATATTTCAGTAAAGATTCTTACACAGTTTATTTTGCTACAGAAAACAGGGTCAGGTAGAGAGGTCATTCACTCATACTATAATCGTGTCCAATAAGAAGGTCTAACTGCCTTTTCAACATTTGAGGTTTTTGCCATTGCCTTGTATAGTGCTGTTCTAGAAAAATGTGTGAAACAGTAACAGGTGACATCCACGTGACTGCAGTGCAAACACACATGCTAAAAGGTGATATTTTGCAAGCTGGGTGTCAGAAGAGGGTCAGAAGTTTTCTCCTAGGACTAAGTTATGAACTTATGAATCTGCACTGTCCACCTTGAACATCAGTTGTAACCCGATTTATTGTGTATTTTGGTGTAATCCAATGTCTGTGTTACTTCGACTAAAAGTGCATTACACATTATACTTCTTGTTGTGTCAGGCACCATAGACATATTACAAATCACAGAAAAATGTATTACCAACAATGTTTCATGATATGACCTGATAAACCTTCATAACGGCAAGAGACTCTGCCGATCTTAATATAGCAAGAATATTTGAACACGTCATTCACTTTTATTCTGAATCCTTGCATTGTTCATTGGTGTCTTGTCTTGGAAACTCTAGCAGTGCAGCAACAGTCACATAACACAGTGTCTGCAAGGCCCCAAAGAACCCAGTGGAAGTAACCACAGTTTGAGATAGAGGAACTGGTAGCACTGAGCCAACACACTAGGAAGTACGTCAAGGGAGAGAAATCAGCCTTACAGATTATGCAAACATTTGGTCTGGCCATAGAGCAAGAGCAGAGTGACAAAAAGAGACGACCCAGAGTGCACATACACAGTCCAGAAGGTGATCGAGCTGTCTTTGTTGTGCAAGTAGTCCAGTACCAGAGGAGAGGGACTAGCCTGACACTTTAGCCCAGACCCTTGGCCTTGTTTTCAGGTCATACATCTTCCTATCTTATCTGTTGAAATGAAACAGGTTTCGCTTGGTCATGATGGCAGCCATTTTGTGTTACACGCCACCAGCTTACTTTAAAACAGCATCAAGACCCAATGATTTAGTAGCAGGAAAGACATGTTCTCTGATTCTGTCTCTCTCTCTGCTCTCTCTGATTGTCTTTCTCTCTGCTCTAATTCTGTCTCTCTGATTCTCTCTCTCTCTCTCTCTCTCTCTATCTCTCGCTATCTCTATCTCTCTGCTGTACCAGACTCCATTCTTGCTGATGTGCAGAAGTAACACGGTCTATGCTACTTTATTGACCAGCCAGTAGAGTATGTTAAGAAGTGAGCGAGCAGTTGTGTAAGACCATGCCTAGTTACTTCACTTGTGGCATAATGGCCATTTGGAGTACCTAACACGACTGTTTTAAATGCCTGTCCGACATTATTGCTCACTTTGAATCAGACAACATCAGTTCACATGCTCTGGTAGTCAGTAGATTCGAACTGTGAAAATGTTTGGTCTAGAAGGTTTTACCAGCCATTTAGTTTATGCTTTTTCCCTCACTCATTTGATAGTAAAGAGAAAATTATGCTTGCAATGTTGCAATTGTTTGTACATTGAACCTCTTCCCATTCTGTCATTTATAAAGTTGTAGGTTCTTTGTGTTGGGATTTGTCCTCCTCAATTTTTTGTTAATTTTTTCTTATCCAAAGAGATAATTGAGAATCTGATCCTGGGGATATTTATGATACTGGGAATTATTTATCTAGTACCCAACTGGCAGGACACCACCGTAATTTTCCCTAGTGTTTTCCCTAGTCGGAAAAGGCCAGCCAACAAGCCATTAGCTGCATACCTCCGCTAATCGAACACAGAGGCCAGACAAGCAAGGAGACTGTAAGCCCCATAGTTTGCTTCTTGGAAACCCAACGAGCAATTCCTGTTCTGTAAGAGGGGCAGAAGATGCTCATCTTTGTGAGGTCATGGACAAAATTGTTATGTGGTGAATTCCAAGTGTTTGGATAGAGACACAGTTTTTGGTGGTTTTTACTCTTAAATCTAGAATCAGTCATCTAAAATGCTTTATGATTTTAAGTTGTTTACATCTATATTGGGTGAATTATGTAGGAATCACACCTGTTTTTCCACACAATCTCCATCCTCCACCCCCATTTCATGGGACCAAAATAACAGCTGCATGATGATTCATGTTTCCTGCAAGAGACCTTGAAAATAGTGTAAAATATGCGTTGGATGTAATCATTCTGGAGTGACACCTAGTGTGTCATATTATAATGCTGTATTTAGTTCATTACAAGCATTTAGTAATAAGGTTATTATTACGCTTTTATGTGTACAATTAGCCATGTTCGATATGCCTACATAACACAGGTAAGCTTTATAAATGTTTTTTTGACACCACAGCAGTCATTAGAATTCACAGTTTCCAGTACAGAAAAACAAGCTGACATTATCTATATCTGCAAACTAAAGAATAAATAAACTAATTACTAAAGTATTTGGATTGAAAAGCGGGCTGCTGTAGAAACACGCTTTCCTGCCCGTAGCTGTTTCAGGATTGCGTCATGATTTTGTTTGCCGAGCTGATTGCAGCAATTGACAGCTGATGCTGGTGGCATCCCTTTGTGGATTTGGGAAGCGGTGGGGGAGGGTCTCTCTCTGCACTGAGCGCTCACCAGATGGGTCTCAGCTGGGGGCTTTTTTGTTTGGGCCCTCTCATCTAATGCCAAGGTAATACTACTCAAGCGGTCCGACTACTCTCCGTCACTGGCTGCCCGTCTGTCGGAGCCCTGTATCGCTTTCCAGCCATGGTACGCCTGCAAACCAAGCTAACGTTTTACTAGGTTTAAACGTGCCCTTGTATTCCTCTGAAGTCTTTTGAGTTTTCTTTTCGGTATATGGCGCACCGTAGCATGGTGTGACCGTCCACGGTCTGCTGTCTTTGTTGACGAGTCATCACTTTCAGGGAAATGTAGATAGAAGAGGCCACAATGAGGAACTGGCTTGTGCTGACTCTGGGGCGTGACAGCGCTGTGGAAAACAGGACGTAGGACTGAGAGGTTGGCGGCAGCGGAGATGACCCATGCAGTGGAGTAGCAGGACATGTGTCTGAATGGACAGACCCTGACCCAGTCCCGAGTCCCTTCTCCTCCTTCTGCCCTGCTCCAGACAGGATGCTCCCCAAAGAGGGAGGTCTATTGTCTAAGACCAGGGTGGTGTCTGCAGGTCCACAGGACTGCAGTCAGGGCTTTCAGCAGGAAGTTAATCCTCACTGACTTGTGCTGCATAAGTGTCTTACTGCTGGTCAGTGCCGTTTCACTGGGAGACAGTATCACTTTGGAAGTGGTCTTGGAAAGCTTGATGTGGTTAGGAAAAAACATTCGACAAAAGCATTCTACAAGTGAGAAGAAAACTGATGACCAGACTGGGGACAATAGATGAAAACGTTAATGGTTGCCATTGGCCCATGTGTACATATCGGATTAAATAAGTTGCTGTTAGTGACAGTGCAAGTGAAATATTAGGACAAAATGAGCCCCGTATGTTTGATTCAAAGAGATAATATTGCATTTAAAAGTGGGAGACCCATGTTCCCACTTCCAGTGACAAGCACACCTCATGCAGTGGCTTTATATGGGGGTTTTAGACCATCTAAAACTGGTTGTTGGGTGTTTCTTTCTGGTTGATCCCTCTTCTATAGACACAACATAATTCCCATATTATTCCCATCATATTCCTGATTGTCTCTGTCGATGTAACAGGGATTGGAGTTCACGATGCAGAATTGAAATGCACATTCATCTTGGCATCCTCCTCCCGTTAAGAAGGTGAGGTTTTGGGTGTGGAGCGCCCCTTCCTCCTTCCCAAATTGTCTTTTATCCGAGGCCAGTCCTGCCTGCAGTGAATTTCAAACCCCCACATCCATCTCCCTACCCCCAATGTCCTGAATAAATTGGTGTGGCAGTCGGAGTCTATGGGAGAATCGATGTGCTCTCCTTGAGAGAGGGAAGTGAAAGGAGGAGGCGGAGCTGGTGAATAGGACAGGCGTGGGGAAACGAGACGTAGCGCGCAGAAGAGTCAGCGTGAGCGCGATGACGTCTGTATACATACGCACGGGTGCATGCACGTATGTGCAAATATGTGCAAGCTTGTGTGTGTGAAGGGGGGGGTGCACTGACTTAAGCATTTTGTTCCTCTTTCGCCTCTTGGAGGTCAGTGCGGTGCTGGAGGTCACCTTCCTCCCCAGGGGACTAGAGGTCCAAGAGGGAATGACTCAGCAGACAGACCCACATGCAGAGTTTAGAGGGTGTAGGGAGAGCTACCGCCCTTTTCATATAAAGGGCTCGATTTTCACTACAGTTGGGTTATTAGTGTGCTCTCGATGCTCAGGGGTCACTTGACAGCTTTGTGATAACCAAGGAGTGTCTTACTGTCTTTCTTTGTCGCATGACAGACATCTGAGAGGAGGAATATGTGGGCTATATAATGTGAAAATGGCAGCAGTGGAGAAGTACAGCAAAACCTTCCGTGTGCCTGGCTTGTGGACTTCCCTCCTACAGCTGTCGTCACAACAAGCTTGAGCTTTAAAGCAATGAGTCATTCACTGTTAAAGCGCTTATATCAATATACCACATTGATAAACATGCATGTACTATAACTAAATTAAAGAATGAATCACCCAAACTTTATATTTACTATGTGTGCATTGGGCTAGTCATGGAGGCTAGAATGTATTGACATCACTTAGCAACACACTGTGAAAGCACAACACATTCCACAATAGACTAGGCTAGAATAGAAGATACCGAGGGCCTTAGTCACACCTCATGGCTTGCTCTTCTAAGACACAGAAGCAAACAGAGCCCAGCTGTGGCAGGTCAGTGCTATGTTGCCTAGCGAGGGTCAGCTTGCCTTTCACAGGCTCAGGAACCAGACACCTGTGTGCTAAAGTCTTGCTTCCCAAAATTCTGCCCTGTTCATCTCCATGCAGAGCTAATCAGTTAATCCACTAGGGGTGTGTACCTGTACATGTTGGTCATGAAAGTTTTAGCAAGCGTGACTGCTGATGCTCTGTGTTTTCCGGTGTCAAAATGTTGCCATAAAAAAGGGTTTTGCATGCTCAAGATACCTCTGCTCCCTCCCCAGCATGCACCACTCTCAGCCAGCCGCTCAGAGAAGGGCTCGGCCTGGTCCAGCCGCTCCCTGGGGGCTCGCTGCCGCAGCTCCATCGCCTCGTGCTCGGACGAGCATCCCCACATCGGCAACTACCGGCTGCTCAAAACCATTGGCAAGGGCAACTTCGCCAAGGTGAAGCTGGCACGTCACATCCTGACGGGCAGAGAGGTAAAGCCCCGCCGTGCTCTTATAGGTCTGGAACGACTGGCTTGGAAGTCCTGGCTTGGAGGAACTCTGTCCTGCTGAGTTTCGTGTTTCCCTGCTGTAACAGCTGCCCTTAATTGAGTTGAAATCAATTGGCGGAGTGTGCAAACCATAAACTGAGCAGTATGGTCATCCTTCATGACTAGATAGGAGCATGCTGATCTGTAGCAATGGAGCGTTGTGACACAAACAAAGCTCACCAAAGAAATCCATCCAGTTTTCCAGTTTTCTGACACTTTGACCAAAGAGTAATCATGCCATCAAATATATGGGAAGTGTTTGGTTGTTGTGACTTTTACAGCGGCAGAATATGGGCAGAACTTTTTTTATGTGCGAGATGTCAGACACCTCAATCCACTAATCACATGTACCTTTACAATTTTCAGGTTGCAATAAAGATTATCGACAAAACCCAACTCAACCCAACCAGCCTGCAAAAGGTAAGACCCAGATTCTAACTTCAGGTCTTCTTAAGTGTTTCTTTTCACTAATTATTTAAATATAAGATGTATGCCTGATGAGGAAACTTGTGCAGTAACACTCATCACAATACCGCATCAGTGCTGAACTGTTATTTGACTCCCAGAAGATAAGATAAGATAAGAATATAAAACTGCAATCTGTTGGAGCTTGAATCACAAGCTCATCAGCTTGAATCACAAGGCCCAAAAGTGGTTTCTTTTGGTCAGGCTTTGTCTGATAATACAGCAGCAGAACATGAACTTTAACCCGAGTATCGTAACTGGGAGCCCCTTGACTGTGGTCTATTTCACAATTGCTTTGATGGCTGTGTTGAGGCACTGCTCAGTGATGCAATGCTGTTTCATCTGACAGAGTGTCGGAACACCTCGTAATTTGCATTGCTAATCTCACTCGTTTGCATGAAATCTGGAGAACTCTAGTCCATTCACATTTACTCAAGCTAAAGATGGCAAACAGCAATTTGAGCGGAAATGTTCATATGGGTAAGATGAGCAGTTTGATTAAAGACTGTCTTTTATACCTCTTGCTTTCTTAGTGTGAGCTCCAGTAATGTTGTGTTTGAGCCAAGCCCAGTAGTGTCTGCTTTTGTATAATGTATTTTACAGTGATGTATCTCTGGAGGATTATCACAGGTGCACCTTGGGGATTTAAATACTCACTCTGACTCTAATGCTTAGGCTATACAGCAGCTGTTCCAGAATCCATGCCACCTTTCTGCGGAGTTACATATTCCCGTGTACAGAACACAACGCTTTCACCACCTGCTGATGTCCGCTCTCTTCTGTCTGTTCCACTGGCTGCTTTTCCTCCAAGGGCGTTGTTCCGGTACCTTCTTTGTCATGTTAGGTTGCTTTAAGCGATGATTTTAATTTGATCTGCATGCCTGTGTGTGTGACTGGGCCCTCTGGAATCTCCGCTTTGTGTGAGGGAGCATTGCATGACATTCACACTTCGCATGTGAGAATTGCCGTTAGTGGCGCTGATCGTTCAAACAGCACTCCGTTGCCAAGGGAGCATGTCTAACCTTGACTTTGCAGAGCCTGTTCTCATGACCAAGTGCCTATTGCATTAGAGAAAGCCATGGATACTTAAGCCTATGTCTGGGAATACGAATACTGTTGTTACAACAGACAGGATTTGGTAAAGACAAATGCGTGTAGCGTGCCTTCATTATCTTTCATTAATGCTGAAAGGATTTTGCCCGGCGGTATGCAAAAAGTGAAAGTTGACTTGTAGTGTCAGGCTGTTGCTTGTTTCCGTGGTTGCCCTGGTGCAGGGTGAGGCTGGGATAGGGGCGGTGTGCGAGCTGCACAGGGGTGTCGTTACCAGCGCCGCAGCAGGTGATCCCTTCCGGACTGGCGCTCCAGTGCCTCTGCTCCCAGCTGGGCATCTCTTCTGCTGCCTGCCCCCTGCTCTTCGTCACCCCTTGATGTTTTTCTTCTCATGTCTGATGCTGCCTCTGTCTGTCTGTCTGTCTGTCTCTCGCTTGTGCTCTCTCCCGTTTCTCTTCTATCTACATTTCTCTCTGTCCCTCCTCTGACTTTCATTCTCTCCCCCTCTATTTCACTCTCTCTTTCTGTCATTCTCAGTCAGTCAGACTGCTGCTTGCCCTCCTTCCCTGTCAACACTCACACAGACATGAAATGCAGCCGTTGCCATGGTGTGAGAGCATGCGTCTGCCCCAGGTGTTGGAAGGCTAAATGCGGGGGGGGGGGGGGGGGGGGGTATTTATCCTTACAGTGATGCTAGATTCTTTTCATAAAAGTACACTGTGTACACTGCGTCTCAGCATTTTGTGAACAAGCCATAGCAACAACACCGACACAACAGCGCTGTCCTTATGCAAGAACCACTTGTATGAACAGATTCATACTTGCAGCATTCACCAGTTTTCTCTGAGGCAACAACAACATTTATGGGTGCTATAGACCTGTCATACAAGTCATGTACAGTTCCAAGGAAAAAACAGTAAATGGCCTAACAAATTGTATCCGTTCTAGCTATCTATTTCATTAGGGTTTGAATATACACATTAAACTTAGTAACGAAGTAACAAATGAGTAACAAATCATAATTTTTTGATTATTCTCTGACACTAGTATTTCGCTGCAGTCTGCTACTCTCACATGGTAATCTAAATCGTGACAGTAGCCTTTCATCAGATGCACTCCCCATTGTCTTTATATACATTGATAAATTAGCATTCAGTTAAAATGAATTGACGTTATTTATCAGTTCATGATGGTGATATTGACAGTCACTCTTGAGTGGATCATCCACCGCCTGACGCTGCAGCATCAGGTATATTCTGTCATTTGTCTTCCCTTCATCTCGTAGCGTTTTAGATATACTCCACTCTTCAGTGACGACTGATCAAATCAAGTGACATTTCTTTCCCATTTCCTGGCTTTGTCAGTTCCACTACAATCCACCTCTGATGTTACAGTGATGTGATTTCATTTACGGGACTCTGAAAATAAATGGGGAAAAAGATGCTCATTTTACCTCTTGATGGAGTTGTTGTGCATGACATTTCCAGACAAATCAAGCACGGTGTTTAGCCTTATAAAGCATTTTAGGGACGTTAAATATGGTAATTCACAGGTCTCGCCAACACATGCTCTTGTACTACACAAAGTTAATGACAGTTCTTTGAACTTAGGAATGCTTGCTGAATCTGACATGGCACAGACATATGACCTGATTTCTGACAAATTAGCTGTGACATATTTTGGGTCAGAGTACTAAAACACTATTGCACGAGGCCCATTGTTCATAGTGATATCTGTACTCTCACCCAACCTAAGCACTCTTATCACACTCCTATAGTCCCATCTAAATCTATTTAGGTGATGGCTTATTTTAAACAAAGCACTCAAATCGTCCCATGATGTACAGCCTGTATCCGTGCACTAATGCAAAAAAAAAAAGGAACTTGGCAATCTCTTTCCTTCGAACAGTTATGCTTGCCATCGCTTACCCGAAGGCTCCCTGCATTAGACATTAGGCGTTGTCAGTGTGCCAAGGCTTGCCCATCCCCATCTGAACTGCTCTGGCTATTTTGCAGTATCACTTACACAATCACCGAGGCTAGAGGGAGTTTCTACCCCATTCTCTGCCTCTTTTACCCAAAGACCCCTTTACCTTAATCCTGTTTAGGGGTGGATGGGCCAGGCACAGTAAGCTGTGCATAGGCTTTCCCAGCCCTCGTATTCCCGGGAGACCAGACTGTTCCACACGGGGCAGGGAGCGCAGATGATCCGAGTGCTCACGGGCCCCGTCATAGGATTGCTTCTTTAATAAAAGGGAAGTGTTTCGGGGGCCGCCATCGTGGAGGACTATAGAGGGGGTGGGGTTGGGTGTCCCTCATTCAAGTTCCTGCAACCAGGAGCAGCGTTCCAGACAGGCGAACAAAGAGGGCAACCGAGCTGGAGGGGAGGCCCCCGGGAGGCTTTGATATGGGAATGAGATCTTGAGAAAGCAAGCGTGTCTGCGTGTGCGTCTGCTGTGTGCCCAAGTCATGATGAAATTTGCCTGAATAAATGAGTACGGATATAAATCTCAAAGGAAGAGATCTCTTTGGCTGTGGCGCTGTTAAACTGGCATAGCCTTGGTCCTCGCCTGTGTGTGCAGAAATACAGGAGCGCAGGGCTGAGGCTGGACGACAGGAGAGGTGCCACTGCTCCAAGCACGGGCACAGGAGAGTGCTTGTGAGTAGGTGTGGGCCCAGGTAGGCAGCCCGGGCTGCACAGGGCTGTCCTAGGGAGAGTGCTAAGCCTCTTAGGATCGCAGCAGATTACATCGTCCGTTACGATGCAGAGCCAGACTCACTCTCGGCAGGGAGGGCCCTCTCGTGCTGGCGTGGGTGAGTCAGGCCATGTAGTCATGACAGGGAGGCAATGCCAGACCAACTAGAATATGGAAATTCACATCATTTATGTACAGTGAGCTCGGACAATTCTTAGAATTAAGATATTTCTTAGCTATTTCTTATAATGCAGATTACAACTGCAAAAAGACCTTGAAAACGTAAGGCAATTTGATACCCTTCTGTATTGTAAAGAGAAATAATACTTAACTAGATCTTTCAGTTTTAGATCTGTTGTGTTTTTGAGGAAAACTGTTGTACTTAAACAGTGTTCCCTAAATATTTGACTTATTTGTACTTCGTTTTTTATTTAATGCATTTAATGAAATACCTATAAAATGTAGCTGTTACTATGTTATCTCAGTTAGGAGTTGCACTTGTTTCAGGTGCCAGATCTCATGCTGACTCTTTTACATGCAGAACACACCTTTCCACACATTATTTTCATAAACCAGCTTTTATATTAACAGACGACAGAAAGGCTGGCTGCAACTGAATCGCTAAGTCATGGGATTCTCTCGCTCTCCCTGTTGGATAGACTCCTTTATTTATGCAATCAGGTGATTTTTCAATGGCTAGATTTGTGTATTGTAGATAATAGAATGCTTTACTAAAGGGGATCCATTTAGTACCCCATGGAATTTATGTCATGAATTGTATAACAGATCTCTGGAAGAAAAAGGTAGTTATGTATGTAGTCATTGTACTAATTTCATAACCCACGACATTACTCATGTTCTCTGTATGCGTGTCTGATTCTACATGAATGCCTGCAGGTATGCATTCATGTTTATGTGAACTCACGCCTGCAGGCATGCATGTAGAATACAGCACACTTCCGCACGCAAACATGTAGATGGAACCTGGTGGATTTTGGATTTCCCTCACAATCCCTGCCTGACTTCGGGCACAAGCACTGGATTAACGTGTTGCGTTGGGGAGGGAACGTGAGGAGGGATCGGAGGCAGGCGCACAGCCAGACGCCTGCATCCGTACAGAGACCCTCCACCGTGGTAGCAGCGAAAGAAAGTGGGAGACAACTCCTTGAACCGCTTTGATGAGAGGAAGATGAGGGAAAAAAACACACACAAGAAGGGTTCAGCTCAGGTATTGATTAGTGCTGCCTCGCTGTGGCCTGGGTGCCAGTGGAAGCAGAGAGAGGTGCAGGCAGAGGGCCCTGTTCCCCTTGCCTTCTGCCTTCCCAGAATTAATGTAGTCCTCATGAGAGCAGGAGATGGCAGGAGAGAGCAGGAGAGAGCAGGAAAGGACAGGAGAGAGCAGGAGAGAGCAGGAGAGAGCAGGAGAGGGCAGGAGATGGCAGGAGAGAGCAGGAGAGGGCAGGAGAGAGCAGGACAGGAGAGAGCAGGAGATGGCAGGAGAGAGCAGGAGAGAGCAGGAGAGGGCAGGAGAGAGCAGGAGAGGGCAGGAGAGAGCAGGAGATGGCAGGAGAGAGCAGCGGCAGGCCCCAAGGGAAGCTCAGCCCAGACCAAGATTCAACGTTGGGTCGCCATGGTGACGCTGACGTGCAGCCAGCATCTGGGAAACGAACCAGGAAGGCCTGCATGTGATGGGGGAGGGGAGAGAGGAAGGAAGCAAGAAAGAGAAATGGGGAGGGGTCACGGCTAGGCAGGCTTATATGGTCATCGTCTTTAGAGCTGCGGTAAGCAGCCCGTGCGCTTCCCTCCATAATTCAATAAGAGTGAGTCCCGAGGAATTCGGATTTGCTGAAGGAGTAAGGGATTTGTGCCGTATTTTCCAAGGGCATGTAGACAGTGAGGCCTTGAGTTAGTTGCTGCTGTCCCGTGCCGAAATCAGAACTGTGCCAATATACGTGTCAGAAAGGTAATATAATTTATGGCCATTATGTAATATACCTATATCTCATTGTGTTTGAGTGTGTGCTCATTTGTGCACGTGTGTGCGCGTGTGCAAGAATCATACATGCATGACATAAAAAGATTAGTGAATTTAAGCAGATGCCATGTACAATCTGTCCTGTGAAAGCTTTAACTCTGAAAGGTTTTCAGGTGATCCAGAATGACTCTCAGACTCCTGCTCACTGTTGCAATAAATTTCCTCACCACAGACCCAGTCGTCGAGTTGAGTGTCTGCGACATATAACTGTGAGATGTTAGTCAACAGTGCTTTGGTTCAAGCACTGTGAACCCATCCTACCTTCTGGAACATTCTTACAGGTGCACTGAAATATGAACACTCAAATGATGCAATAATACCATCCAAATGAAATGGGTCTTTGTGGAAGATAAATTCATATTTAGACACTTTTCTTTCTGTTGGAAACACAGATTGCACTCCTTAACCCATAGTACTGGAGACTGGTCTTTCTAGCTTTCTTTACAGTGAAATTGTTTCTCCTTTCCACTGAGAAACATTCTCCAAAGCCCTTTTCTAAGTGCGCATCGTGACAAGATGATTGTGATCTTGTGTCTGTCTGCGATGTAAATAAGGAACGGGCCTGCTCTAATACCAGTCAGGCTGGTGTGTTTTGACACAAGGCACTGTGTTTGGGAGTCTGCAACTACGTCTAAAGCCAGTGAACGTTTACGCCAAACAGAGAGTTGCTATTTTTGGTGCCGAAAAAGCTCGATCATCGACCGGGCAGCGTTGTCAATGGGGAATTACCATTAGCGGAGTAATGTAATCCAGGCCTGGGCTTTGTGTCCGGAAAACGGCCTCTTCGGTGTTTAGAGAGGGCGCAAATGGAAAAGCAGTTAGCCAAGCACCAGTGAAACAATGTTAAAACAATGTCAGAGGTCTCGTGGGAAGGTTTTCTCTTTTATGCTGTCAGCAGGCGTGAAGATGACAAGAACTGGCGACACCCGATGAGTCTTTCTCTCAGTTTTGTAGTCGTCTTCCCTGAAACAGTAACAGAATATGACGGTCTTGTGACGCTGTTTTTAGGGGCACGTCCTGTTAATGTTATGTTCGTGATGGGCTGTGGGAACGTCTGGTTCGTGAAGCTTGATGCAGACGTTTCTAGCAGCTGTTGTCCCCAAGGCAGGAGCACTGGTGTACACGTCTAGATGCTTAAAACGCAGGACACCCAGAGGGCTGATGCCATGCAGAGGGTGAACCACGTGGCCTTCGGTACAGCTGTCGGTCTGTCTGTGCAGTTCTGGGTCTTTCTGTCTGTCCCCTTTTCTCTTTCATTTTACTATTTGCATTTGTCATCTCCGTTTAGCTGTGCGTCTGCTTCTCCGTCTCTGTCTCAGCTTCCTTCTTTCTTAATCACTTAATTATTTCTTTCTTCTTTCTGGCCTTTCTGCCATGGCTGTTTGTGTACTCCTCTCTCTCTCTCTCTCTCTCTCTCTCCTCTCTCTCTCTCTCTCTCTCTCTCTCTCTCTCTCTCTCTCTCTCTCTCTCTCTCTCTCGCTGTCTCCCAGAGCTACCGTGTGTGTTTTGATGAAGAATGACCACTGATGTTGCCATGTGGCCTGTCAGCCCTCAGCACATTCTTTTCATTCTTTCTCACTGTTTCTCTTATTTTCTATTTTATACCTCTCTCTCTCTCTCTCTCTCCTGGGACTAGAGTGAGCGTGCCTCTATGCTGGGCTTCTACCTCAGGCCCCCCAGAAATGTGTGATTAGTGAGCTAGGCTTCAGAGTAGAGGCGCTCGCTCATGACCCTTTGGCATCAGTGACGAGATGAATCAGTGGGTTTCCCCTGTAGTTACCAGCTGCGCTCGCTATCATTCTTTCCGTTCCACTCGTAGGTTTGGGGGTGAACTCCACTGTGTTTGTTTGACCCTGTGTGTCAACATTTCTGTACCTAAGCAGTGTCTGTTTAAGTAAGTCAGGTTTGTAATGGCTGCTGTTTCTCCTGCAGCTCTTTCGAGAGGTGCGGCTCATGAAAGGTCTCAACCACCCAAACATAGGTGAGTCACGTTAAACTCTGAGCTGCCTAATCTAAAGGGTGTGTGTGTGTGTGTGTGAGTGTGTGTGTGTCTGCATTGCCCGTTTTCCCTCTGCCTTGAGCTTATTGCCTATTACTTTTTCACCTTTTCAAAAATGTTACCATTTACATGTTGTTTTATATAACAGCTATGTTACTGTTACTGGCCATAATTTGATAGATACTGCCCACAAACCAGTTAATTTGTCAGTGTCTACCAATGTACAGTGAGTCCTCACACAGCATGTGCTGGGGCGCTGTGTGCGGTGTAAGTTATGTATGCTTAGATAACATCAGTATAGTCAAACCACATTGTAGGAAATGTAGGAATGTTTTCGTTTCATCATCCGCCCCACCTTCCTGCTGCTGTGATCCCTGGAGATTTCATGATGTTGGTTCTAGTCCAGTGGCGAAGTTGTCCTGAATAGAATGTGCTCTTAACAGTAGTAAATGGGGGAAAAAACTCTTGGTTTTTGAGAATGTCTTCTGTATAAACGAGCAACACACCCATACGGAAGCTTTTCTGCACTGCTACCTTTCTGAATCACTCTCTCCTTATTTTATCCTCTGCAGTTCAGCTCTTTGAAGTGATTGAAACGGAGAAGACGTTGTACCTTATTATGGAGTACGCCAGTGGTGGTAAGGAATCCTCGGGTCCTACACACTCTCAGAGAGCAAATACGTGTGAAATTAAGATAAAGCCCAGTCTTTGATTAGAACTGAATGTATCTCTTCTGAATGTATCTCTTGCTGCCATGGCACAAATAGTGAAGTTTGAGCCTGGATCAGGCCCTCAGTAAGAACAGGGTGATTATAGTGGTGACGAGCCCACCCTGAATTTTTGTCATTTCAATGTTTTTGTCCTGCAACTGTGCCTTTTTTCGCCTGTAGTTCACTGAAATGTAACGTGGCAAGCCCTCACCTACACACACACACACACACACACACACACACACACACACACACACACGCATACACACACACACACACACACACACATACTCCAGCCTTCCTTTATAACCTATACATGTACCCTCCAGCATGGGCTCAAACATGAACAAACACGTGTATTCAGACCATTCACCTCACTCACTGTGCACACACACACACACACACACACACACACACACACATACACACACACACACACACACACACAGTACATGCATCTGTCCCAGCAGTCCACCATCCTCCCCTGAGTGCAGCTTTTCCTGGTTTCCACTACACCTTCACCCTTGTGCTTCCCCGAGCTCGGCCCATGCTCTCTTCCTTCCGCTATTCATAGCTGAGTAAAGCTTCTTTTAACTCCAGTGCAGCTTGCCTACTTCAGCAGGCGGGCGGGCAGGCGGGCAGGCGGGCAGGCGGGCAGACCCGCTCTGAGCTTAGCAGCCCATGCACTCGCCCGGTAGCACCGATCTGCCCCGGCCTGTGCTACGTGCGTGCACACTAAGAACTGCTCCACCCACTAGCAACCTGTCATCTGTGTTCCCCTCTCACAGGCCTAAACACTCACTCTGGCTCTGCATCTCTCTTTCAAAACACGTTCTTGAGAATTGTGAGGCCTATATGCAAAATTTCTTCAAAGTCACAGGCAATAGAATATCAGTCTGTTTTGTTTTCTTTACATATTAAAACCTTATTAAATAAATGTAACCATTAAATTGATCTTGAGTTAAGTATGTAGTGTTTTACTGAGTTGCAGTAACGTGTGACGTCTACTTCCTCATACTTTTAAACACTCAATTATTGCTGTTGTGTTGTACAGGAATAAAGTTTATTGTGCATCCTCTCTCTCTCTGCCTCTCTCTCGCTGCCTCTCTCTCGCTGCCTCTCTTCACATCTGGAACAGGTGAGGTGTTCGACTACCTCGTGGCGCATGGGAGAATGAAAGAGAAGGAGGCACGAGCTAAATTTCGGCAGGTAAGACATTCTGCCCTTTGACCTGTGAAGCCTTGCTCAAGTCTGCTTTCCTTTTCAGCATGACTGTGTAAATAGACTTCCTGTTTTTGGACTCCACTGTTTTCAGGGGGTATGAAAGGTTCTCGTCATGAATACGCCCCTCAGCACTCGGTGAGGAGGATGTAATGGTTAACTGTGTTAAAGGTGTCAGTCTGCTTTCAGATTGTGTCTGCCGTTCACTACTGCCATCAGAAGAGCATAGTTCACAGGGACCTGAAGGTATTGTTCCCAGTGCCGTCTGTCTCTTTTCAGTTAGCACTCAGAGTGTTGTTCATGTCACCCATATGTCAGACCCTGCATCACACATTAACAATTCTTCCATTGCTTTAAAAACATGTTTTCTCTCTCTCTCTCTCTCTCTCTCTCTCTCTCTCTCTCTCTCTCTATATTTTTCTTTTTCTCGCTTTCTGTTTCTCTCTGTCTCGCTTTCTTTCTCTCCCTTTCTCCTCCCTCAGGCAGAGAACCTGCTGCTCGACGCTGATTCCAACATCAAGATCGCCGACTTCGGCTTCAGCAATGAGTTCACGGTGGGCAGCAAGCTGGACACGTTCTGCGGCAGCCCACCCTACGCCGCACCCGAGCTCTTCCAGGGCAAGAAGTACGACGGGCCCGAGGTGGACGTCTGGAGCCTGGGGGTCATCCTCTACACGCTGGTCAGCGGCTCGCTGCCCTTTGACGGGCAGAACCTCAAGGTGAACCGGCTCGGGGATTTTCGGTCTGTCTGCTCGTTCTGTTTCCCACCCACAGTCTGTGACTCAGTGTTTTCCCGTGCAAGACAACTGATGAAGACCACAGGTTTGGCGCAGAGCAGTTTGGCCACTCTGTTGCCTTGGTGCAAAAGCTAATATCCGTCCCTGGTCAGATGGCTCGAACACTGAGCTTCCGTACTGCGCGTGCAACTCTGTGTGACGTAGTTTCTATATAAGGAATTCCTCCTCGAGGCTCTGCGAAATGTTTACTGAGGCGTATGTGGACACGGTTTCCATGTGCCACTTGGCATTTGTAAGCGGTGTTAACGTGATGCAGGTCCAGTGCTGTTCCATGTGTCCCCGGGTGCCCAATGCCCTTGCCGAGACGTGTCTGGTCAGACAGGGCGCTGAACGGTCTCTCTCTTCGTCCTCCGCCAGGAGCTGAGGGAGCGAGTCCTGCGGGGGAAGTATCGCGTGCCATTCTACATGTCCACTGACTGCGAGGGCATCCTCCGCAGGTTCCTGGTGCTCAACCCCAGCAAACGCTGCAGCCTAGAGGTGGGGAGGGCTCACTGTGGCCTACAGCTGCCGCTGCCGCAGTCCACACTCTCGGCCTTGGGCGGCGTTGCCGTGAGCAACACTGCTTTTCCAGGGTAATCTTAACTTGTCTGTCTGGGTCTCCCATAGCAAATCATGAAGGATAAGTGGATGAACGTCGGATACGATGGCGACGAGCTGAAACCACACGTAGAACCTGTGGAGAACTACAATGACTCTGAGCGGATAGGTGAGATGGTCTCTCCTCCCAGTGACCAAGCCTGCTCCTGCAGAGCTGCTGCCCTGAGGAGTTCTGCTCCTGATCTAACACAGCTGTACCTGATGTAACACATCAGATACTCCTGGACTTTTTCCACAGACAGGTCGTGGTGTTTGGCTAGAGACTGAACTAAACAGAAGTATGATAGATCTGATTTTTACTGCTCTACATTTTTTTCCTTCTGCTCTTAAATAAACGAAGTGTGTCTGTTCATTCTCTCTCCGTTCCGCCACAGAGGTCATGGTAGGCATGGGTTACACCCGCGAGGAGATCAGAGAAGCTCTGACCTCTCAGAAGTACAATGAGATCACCTCCACCTACCTCTTGCTTGGCCGCAAAGGCGAGGTGAGATGCGAAATTGATATTTTATATATATAAAATTATGTGTGTGTTTACGCAGATGTGGTTCACCCATGCCTGTCCCCCTACACAGGATGTCAGTGAGTCCCGGTCGAGCAGTAGTCTTTCCCTGGCGCGTGTACGGCCCAGTCCTATAACCAACGGTACCAGTAAACATTCCTCCACTTCCTCGTCCAGCTCCACCTCAGCCTCCACCCACAGCAAGGCCCAGCGCAGTGCTTCCACCTACCACCGCCAGAGGAGGCACAGTGACTTCTGTGAGTCTCCAGTTCACCTGTCCCCGGTTCTGAAATAACCTCAGTGACTCAACAACTGCAAACTGGTTTAGCCTGAGATCATAGATAATGAGTAGCTCTGCTGACATTTAAGAAATAATACTTGGTCCTGAACTTTTAATTTGTTTGTTTCATTCATTCATATTCGGAATGCCACTGTACTAATGGCATTTCCAGCATGCCGTAGCTTACAGCCTCACAGTAAATCTGCCAGGCTGTCTGACTGTGTTCCCTGTCTTCCCCTGGACATGTGGCAGGCGGCCCTGCAGTGCCAACGGCCCACCCCAAGCGCAGCCCCACTGCGACAGCTGGGGCGGGGCCAGGGCCCGGAGAGGCGGAGCTGAAGGACGAGCGTTTGGCAGCACGCAAGTCCAGCTGCAGCACTGTGGGTAGCCGGAGCATTCCACCCTCCAGCCCCATGGTCAGCATGGCCAGCAACCCCAACAAGGCCGAGATCCCCGACCGCCGCAAGGACGTTCCCATCACGGCGGTGAGGGCGAGATGCCTGTGCAGACAGACGCTTGGCGGCGGAGTTATTTTCTCCAAACACAGCAGAGTGTAACACAGGGCTGTGAAGATAACATTGACATAAAGATAGTGAAGATAGCAGAGGTCATGTAGATGTGGATGTATGTTAAAGTGTAGTTAGGATCAGGGCACACACAGGCCTTCTATGGCAGTATTCCCACAGTCTCAGCATGTGCCTTCTTTGGAAACCAAGCAAATGATCTGACTCAGGTGCATCAGCACACGCACACGTAGGTCAACATACTGGGGCTGAGAATCCACTGCAGAATGATGGGCAATAGATGGAGTGGAAGTAATGCGCCCGTGGTCGTGGGGTTTCTATGAGTAAAGCACTTTTGTAAGTTGCTCTGGATAAGAGAGTCTGCCAAATGCTGTATATGTGAATGTATAATGTGTTTCACCCGTGGCCATGGTGTTTATATAATGTGTTTCACCCGTGACCGTGGTGTTTATATGTGTTTCACCTGTGGCCATGGTATTAATATAATGTGTTTCACCTGCGACCGTGGTGTTTATATAACATGTTTCACCCATGGCCATGGTGTTTGTATAATGCATTTCACCCATGGCCATGGTGTTTGTATAATGCATTTCACCCATGGCCGTGGTGTTTGTATAATGCGTTTCACCTGTGGCCTTACGTGTTTGTTGCTTATCTTGTTTTTGTTCTCCAGAACAACATCCCAGCAAGTGCCATGACCCGCAGAAACACATATGTGTGCACCGACCGCTCCAGCACGGATAGACACTCCTTACTGCAGAACGGCAAGGAGAACAGGTACTGTGTGTGTGTGTGTGTGTGTGTGTGTGTGTGTGTGTGAAGTGAACATGGGTCTGTGGGTGGGTGTTTCTGTTTAGAGTTACCTGATATCATCTGTTCAGTTAAGACTAGATGCTTTCTACATTAAAACCTAGAGAAGTATCTTGTATTGTGTGGTATGTTCTGAAATCATCAGCTGTGTAGGTAAAGAGGTGCCATTTATTAGATCAATGTGGTTTTTGATGTTCCCGGCAGATGTTTCAGCAGTGGCAGACAGCGTGTGTTTCACAGTAGAATCTGGCCCTGGCTCTCTCCAACTTTCTCCCTCTATCTCTCTCTCCCCCTCTCTTGCCTTCTTCCTATCCCTATCCTCTTTTTGCGTGTGCTGTCTCTGTATCTCTATCTCTCTCTCCCCCTCTCTTCCCTTCTTCCTATCCCTATCCTCTTTTTGCGTGTGCTGTCTCTGTATCTCTATCTCTCTCTCCCCCTCTCTTCCCTTCTTCCTATCCCTATCCTCTTTTTGCGTGTGCTGTCTCTGTATCTCTGTCTCTCTCCCCCTCTCTTCCCTTCTTCCTATCCCTATCCTCTTTTTGCGTGTGCTGTCTCTGTATCTCTGTCTCTCTCTCCCCCTCTCTTCCCTTCTTCCTATCCCTATCCTCTTTTTGCGTGTGCTGTCTCTGTATCTCTGTCTCTCTGTCTGTCCCACCACCCTCTCTCGTTCGTATGAATTTCCTCTCTCTGTTGTGTAACAGACGGCGTTGGTCGTGTGATCTGATGGAGGTTTGGGGGGTGGTGGGGGTGGTGGATGTTTAACCTGCTCCAGGTTGCAGCTGGTGAGCCTGCCTGAGCTGAACCAGCACCTTCTCTCCAGCACTGTTAGTCTAGAAAACGTGCACCAGCCACACTCCCCATGTCTTACTGCACTGTTCATACTGACCTAAACAACGTACTCTCTTCCTCTGTGGTGTATAATGACACAATCTCTTTGTGGTTTTCCCTAAAAAAGTGTACTTAGGAAGCACACACTATATTCATTACTGTTACTCGATCCACAAAACATTACTTACAGAGCTGCAGAATATTCTGAATGCAGAATATATACTGTATATAAAGTCTAAATAAATGCGTGTGTAGTCAGACTCTCCCACTGTCTGTGTTAGAGTCAAGCCCGTGTGTGGATGTGTGAGATGAGGCTGCTGTATCAGTGCAGGCTTATTTAGAGCATTAACCAAAGTGGCTCCAGACTGCTGGCGAGGCTGTGTGTGAGATTTTAGTGTAGCACCAACTCCAGCACCCTGGAGGGCGCAGAGCAGGACACATGCCAAGAGCATCTTCTCTTAGTGTATGTCTCACTTGTCTCTGTCGCTTACTCACTCACTCACTCTCTCTCTCTCTGTCTTGCTCTCTTTATCTCATTTTTTCTCTTTCTCTCTCGGTATACATGGGCTCAGTCTGGGGATGGCTTTACGTCCTTGGCCAGATTGAATCAGGTTAGTGGAAAGTGGTGGTGGAAAAGACATTGAGTATCTTAGCGAGATTGAAATGGATGCACCTGCTAATGTCTTTTAGGGGGAGGGTGTTGATAAGAGCCTGATCATCTCAATGATACTGTGGTCTGCTGCATTTGTCGAGCACTTCCGCATGCAGTTTCTGGGAGAAAATTGAAGTGTATGTTTTCTATGTTGTGCACAAATTTGCTAAGGATAGGTCAAAAGTTTAAGGGAGGGAAACTAGATGGGAACTGTAAAATGTGTCTTGTCAGCTGTGACTACAATCCTGGAGGCCAGCCTTCAGCCTAGACTGGTCTTATCTCATTCTCTACGTAAACAACTGTGTGTGTGGGTGTGGGTGTGGGCGTGTGTCTGTGCGTGTGCTTTGATTGGCGCTCCTCTTCTCTCAGACTTCTGTATGCGAGACAGAACCTTTACTTTGCAAAGCAGAATAAAGCGCATGAAAGACAGTACTTGTCAAAGCTTGTTTATTTCCAGAAATCTCACAACAAGTTAATTCAGAGATTTTTAACTGGCCCAGTGGATTTGATATACAGAGGTGTGGTCAGCTTTATTTTTCATACTGATGGGTTTCAGATGGCTGTAGTTATGTTTTTCTGAGACCCGGGATAACTACGTCTGAACAGATTGCCTCTTTTTCATTATGGACTATTTAAACTTTGAGATTGTTTGTTTGTTTTTTGCATACTGATCTTAAAGGGACTTTTTTTTTTTTGCCGCTGGATGAACCCCTGATTAAAGGGATCTGTTTGCATGCTGAGGGCTGTCGGGCACCAGGCCTTGCCCAGATGTTATGTGTTTCAGAGACTGTTGCATGTAGTGGATGTTGTTGGACTGGGTCTTGTTGACCTGGAGGTGGAAGTTTCTTTGTTGGGCTGTTTCTTATGTCAAGATTGTTACTGACATGTGAGTGAAAAGACACAGAAAGAGTGTTCCTTACTACAGGATTACTGGAATAGAAGCACAGTGCCCAGTGGGGGATTGGGATTATATTAGGATTATATTGGGATTATACCTAATTTGAAGAACAATTTGTTCGGGCCTTCTTGGACAGTATAACTTGATCATCCATAAAATGTACAATTTTTGTACAAAAGTTGTGTGAAGATATGAAATAAGACATCACTGAGAGGGAAAGTGGGCACAGTGTGGAGGCACAAGCTTGGGGCTGCTGGGAACAGTTTGGAGAACGCTGTACAGCCACCAAGAGGTCAAGAGGACTGGTGATCTCCAGTGGAGGATTTTACATGGGCTTGTTTGTACCTGTGATCAGTCCAAGTGTTTGTGATGCGTGTTTGTTTTATGGTCTTTGTGGCCATTGTTCGTGTGTTTTTTAGAGCGTCCAAGACTAAAGATGCCAATTTGCTTCACAAAGTGCTGTTTCAAAAATAAAGTGAAGATTTCACATCACAAAGCTCTATTTTTAAAGCAGGTTACAACTGCAGAGAAAAGATGAAGTGGCAGCTTCTTTTTGGTTGCGCGGGCAAATGTTGGTACAATACAAGAAGGAACAAATAGGAGCAGATTTGGCCGTAACATTTTGCCGTCATCCTAGCTCTTATGAAATCCACACTCACTTTGGAGTTTGGCTTTTACAAGAACATGACTAATATAGAGGGGTTTGAACTTCAAAGGTGTTATCGAGATATTGTTTGTACTGTGATGAAGAGGGAGTTTTTGCGAATGAGTGGGTGTGTTTGTCGGGATGAGAAGCTGAGCATGTTAAGTGTTCTGTTAAAAGGGGGAAAAGGGGCGTATTTGCTAGGCTGTCTGAATAAAAGTCCCGGTCAAAGATCCAATTAAGAAATACCTCTCACTCTCACTCTCACTCTCACTCTCACTCTCACTCTCTGTCTTTGTCTTTCTCACTTGTGTTGTGAGTGTCCACGTTCGCACAGAACCCACTAGAACATAACAGTTGCTCACTCTCTGCCGATCGGATGTACAGCTACAGGCGTTTTTTGCGAAGGGCCCGGGTCACTCGTGGTCCGGCACGAAATTTCCATGTAGAGAGAGAAACTGAAAGAATGAAACACTGAAAGTGGGAGAGTGAAAGGGAGCCTTCGTAGCAGAAATGACTCAGCACGCGGCGTTCACGTTTCACCCGAGCCGCCCCATCTGTGCCGCTATCTGATCCTCCCCTCCGTCACTGCAGGCCTGTTATTGCGCCCGGCGTGTAACGTCGGTCTCTCTCTCTCTCCCCAGCTCCCTCTCACACCGTTTACCGCCAGCGTCGCCCTCCACGCACAGCATCACCGGCGCGGGCGTGGCCACCCCCTCCTCGGCCGAACGTTCCCGCTTGACCAGAGGCTCCACGGTCCGCAGCACCTTCCACGGCGGCCAGCTACGAGAGCGCCGCACGCCCACGCACGCTCCACCCGCCTCGCCCACCCTGTCGCACGACGCCAGCCCCCTACCCCACGCCCGCAGTCGGGCCACCTCCAACCTCTTCAGCAAACTCACCTCCAAGCTGACGCGCAGGTAACGGGAGAGAGCGGGCCTCGGGACAGCACGGGGCGTCCCAATCAGAAAGAGGGGACACTTTCGAAGTGCGCGGTCTATAGCTGATGGACTTGAAATGTTCTTCTGAAATGTTTTGCCGGTTTGAGCCGTATATCAGTACACCGTCCAAGACTGTTAATTTCAGATAGTTCAAGGCTGAGTCATGCAGGCGTTTGTGTCAACGAGACCTGCAAATCAGTGATCAGGTTTCCTGCTACCCATTGCTGAATGAAATGTAAAGAAGTCAAACAAGCAGGTTTAGAATTTACCTTGGCCTACCGTTTTGAGACAGACAGTTGGGGAAAATGTTAACTTGTGTGCAGTGCGCCACAGAATATGCAGTGAATTAATTTGTGCTCTTGATTTAACACTTGATTTAAGCATATGTAAATATATGGAAATAGTCCAGGCTGAATGAGAGACCGCTAAATATCTCTAGAATCTGATTAAAGACAGCTAAAAATCTCTGGCATTGTATTGAAATACAATGCCAAACCTAAGAAATCACATGGACAAATGTTGCCTGTCAGTGGATGAAGTCTATAGTGATCCCTTGATTCCTCGGAAGAAACCTTTCAGGATTTGATTAAGCATATCTGAAAAGCTCTTACCTCAGAGCTAGTAATCAGTGCCAGAGATCAGCTGCTGGAGCCGATCTGTTTCTGCCTTTCCAAAGGCAGCTGGATTGAGACACCCTCCACGTTAGGGAACGTTCTCTGTCTCCTGCTCTGCGTTAACTCTTCATGTAGTTTCCTTCTTTATTAACCAGTGGCTGCTAACAACCCCCTCCCCAATGGTCTGCGTTCCTCTGTCCTTCTTAGACTTGGCCGAGGTTGGGTGCTCTGTGTCTTTCCTTCTTTTTTTCGCTTGTTTTTCTTTATCAACCAGCTGTGTCTTATTTCTCTGTCAACCCTCCTGCCTCTCTCTCTCTCTCTCTCTCTCCCTCTCTCTCCTTTTGCTTTCTTTCCCCTCTCCATCTCCTAGGGTCAATCTTGACCCCACTAAGCGTCAGAGCTCAAACAAATCCGTCTCGGGCTGCCCTCTGCCACATGGATCGAAAGCAGTTAGTAAGTCTTCTTCCCATCTTTCCATCTCTTCTTTTCCTCTTCTGTCTGTCCCGCCGTTCTCACTTCCTGCCAGGAGCCCGTCGTTGCTTTGCTGGCCAGTCCTTGCATTTGCTGGAACAAGGTTGCAGGGCTCCCCCTTGTGGCCATTATCGAAAGCGCTTGCAATCACAACAGGGAATGCATGCGTCGCGCTGTCCACTGCACTTTGCAGGACAGTATGTTCCTGATGGCTTTGAGCTTGATGTAGATGGCTCCTGTGTGATTAACAAGGGGCACTTTGCTCCACAGTGACTTGCGTCCATCTGCTTAGTTCAGGTTTATTCGTGCTCTCCATCACTCACCACTCACAGGTGCAGTTCTGGGCTTGGCCTGGTTAATGTCATGATTGATCACATGGCTCCCTTGTGACAAGTCCTATTGAGACATGAAACTAATGTCATCCCCCCGCTAGAGGTCTTTTCCTTCTGGGAAAGACCAGAGGCTTAAAAACGTACAGTGACAGGCTTCCAATGAATGGTTTCTGTCTGGTGTCGTTACACAATAAGTTTGGTATACTTTGAGAGGAAAATAGAATGTCCCTTGTCCCCTTTCAGTCAAGAGTGTGTAACCAGCGTGCTGCCTTCATAGGGACCTCACCCACAGCTCGAGGCTGATAGAGGTTGGCACTCACATCTGCATGCATCGGTACTCAAAGAGCTTGCAGGTGCCACGACAGAGGCAGGAGAACGTCTTCACGAGCACTTCTAAAGGCCATGAGAGGCTTCTGCTTTGTCATTGTTCAGGTGAAGGATTAAGGATGCTGCTTTGAGCACTGGAACCCTCAGATGGCAGCAGGCGGACACACATCTTGCGCAGAGCTCTATGTGTGGGGCTTGTCAAGTTATAGTGTGTGTGAACTGTCCGATCATTAATCTAGTAAACCTACAGCTATGTTTTGTTCAACATTTAGAGATTACATTAATGTAGACATCTAGCTGAGATTATATAGAACTCTAATACTTGGCTAATGCTTTAAGGGAGAGTATTTTGTTTAGTTGTGAAAATCAAGATGCAAGCAAACTGCCACCAATTCATGTAGATTGCTGTCAGTAGGAAGTTCTTATTTAACTACTTGATTTCATGGTGGTCATTGTTTTTTTCATTTGTTCATATTGTTGTTCTGGCATGATACTGTGGTGGAATGAAACGCTCATGCATACCCCCAAGACGCACAGATTCACATCTTTTAGGGAGCTTGTAGTCTGTTTTTTTTCCACGGTATGCTGTTTGCTCTATAGCGGTGACGTGTGTGCTTTGCTTTTGTGAGGGTGTTACTGTGGCCCTTCACCACCCAGCGAGCGTTTATGTGTGAGCTTCATTGATTGGTGAATTAAGTGGAGTGGGTGGGGCTTCTTTTTCTTCCTCTCAGCTAATTCCTAATGCAAACCTTTGTCTTCCTCTTGAGGGTCACAGACGAACCTGAGAGAGTCTGCAGATCTCCGGTCACAAGGTGAGTTCACAAGCTTCACCGTAGTTTCCTTCATGTCAGACCCAATTAAGCAGTGCACTTATTCTTAAATCAGGATAACCCATTTTAACTTTTAACTTACATGCTGACAAGATAACTGGATCAATTGGATTTTAACAAAATAACTTCTTTTCTTTAGACCATCCATGAACTTTTAGAAATAGTATGACCTTTAGAAGCTTAAATGAAGATGATCTAAAACTTTTAAGGGCCAGTTTTCTCAACACAGCCTAATGTTTTTAATATGGAATCTCTATTCACAGTGCAGCATCATTTTAAACTAGCTAAGAACTGTGCCTGCAAAACTGGCTCTAACTATTTAAACTGATTCTCTCCCCTCCCCTGCAAAGCCCCAGAAGCAAAAAATCAGGTTAAAAATACCAGGTAACTTCAACCCCATGCTTGGTCCCCATGCACTTCGGATATAACCTGTGCATCAACATATAGCACCAGCTACTGTGTGCACTTTTTGTGGCGTGCACTATTGTTTATTTAATTTTAGGAAAGACTCCCTCCCTTCGCCTGTCCTGCTCTTTTTAACCTGTAGTAGTGTTCAGTTCCCCCATGAGTTACAGCTGTTGCTTGAAATGAAAACCTCATGGTTTGGACATTCCTTAGAAGACCCATTAAGAAATTCATTTCCATCCCCTCTGCGTGGTTTTAAGGACATGCTTGAATTTAATGAGCTCATAGTGTCCATCCACAGTACCTTGCTACATGCCTGCTAGTATCATGCACTGCACCCTCACCTGTGACCTCGGACAAGCGTGCCCTAGAGTCCGTGCTGCTGACAGACGTGTTTGTGTCCGGAAATGAAGTCAAACCCTTAAACACGCACTTAAACAATTCGATGCAACTACACAAACTAACATGTCTGTGAAGCCTTCGTGATGCATGGAAGAGTACGAGAAATGAAGTTAAGATGACTGGATGGAAAGAGAAGGGAGTGGATGAGAATGGGTGCGTGTATTTTAAATGCCTTTACCTCGGTGTGCCTGAGGAATGCCTTAAATCACAAAAAATGCACACATTTGGAAGTCTGTTCAGTTGCGTGTTGCAAATCATTGTCTTTTAGCACTAAATGAATTACAAACATGGACAAATGTGATTTTTGATATTATTTTTTAAATTTATGGTTCAACAGAATATTTTAAATAATAAAAAAGAAAATAACATGGACAAAAATGATGGCACCCTTAAGCTAATAGTTTGTAACTTTGAGAGGCAATCGCTGCACACACGCGATTTCTGTAGCTCTGGCTGAGATGTCTCCACCCACCCACTCTTCCTGAGCGAACTGCTCCACCCATCTCGGGTTTGAAGGTGTCTTCTCCAGACTGCACGTTGCAGCGCTCCCCATAGATGTTCGGTTGGCGCTGGATCAGGGCCCATCGGAGGTCACTTCAGAATAGTCCAGTGTTGTTTTCTTAGACATTCTTGGGTGTTTTTAGCTGTTTGTTATTATCATTGTCCTGCTGGAGGACCTGTGGCCTGCAGCTGAGACAGAGCTTTCAAAAACTGTACAGTGTGTTTGGCTCCAGAATGTCTTGATAGTCTTGAGATTTCATTGTGCCCAGCACAGGTTCAATGCCCCCGGTGCCATTCGCAACAAAATATCCCCATACATATCCCAGCCTCCTTCACGTTTCACAGTATGTATGGCGTTCTTTTCTGATGTGATGTGACTTGCCAGAAAACTTTGGTTTTCTCTCACCTGTCCAAAGGACATTCACCCAGAAGCATTGTGGCTTGTAAACATGAATTTTAGCAAAGTCACAGGAACATTAAGTTGCTTAGAGATCTTAGAGGTCTTAGAGCCTTTAACTTTAACATGTCTATCTGCCATTTTCAGATAAGTCTCTCCTTGGCTTTTTCTGGTCCACGATTCCAAACAGCAGAGTGGCTACTTTTCCCCTTTTTAAATGAGGATTAATGACTGATGATAAGATATAAAATATGTGTGAAGATACTTATTAAAGAAATATCACTATAATCCAATTATTTATAATCTTTTCTAGGGCTACTGACAAATATGTCCAGGCCATTTTAGAATATCTAAATAATAATTGACCTCTTTTAGCATTTTCTTTGCTTTACTCTGACATATCAAATGCGTGCTGGTATACATGAGACAGTTGTGTTTAATTTCATCACATTTCTGGGGGAATGAAGGATTGTTTCATTGAGCTATAAGGGTACCAACAAATTTGTCCATGTCTGTAAATCTATAAAATAATTAGTCATCTTGGATTTGACCGTGGAACCCTCAAAAACCCAAGAACTCCAGTGCCTGCTACAAGGTAACATGTAAAAGTGAGTTTATATAACCATTAATGTTAGAGCACATTATTTTTGTTCAATTGTGCCCTTTTCTCATATATATATTTCTGTCTCCCTTCCCCACTCCACCCACCATACACATCACCTCAAACTGTCCACACCCCTTTTTGTCTTCATGATTTCACTTCCAATACCCCCCTCCCCTCCCCTCAAATCTCACCCCTTCTGTCCAACACAGTCGCCATCTATCTGGGCATCAAAAAGCGCCAGAGCCCAGGACCCCCCGATGTGGCTGGGATGTGAGGGTCCGGAGCCGGCGGGACCCTGCCGACATGGTGCTTGCCCTGCGTGAGGCAGCGCAAGGTTGTGGCTGCCAGGTGCACCAGGCCGGGCCCTTCCTCCTGTCCTGCACACACGGAGCTGCCGGCTCCCGTGTGGCGTTCGAGGCAGAGGTGTGCCACCTGCCCGCCGGCCCCAACGACACCAGCGGCGTCCGCTTCAAGCGCCTGTGGGGAGCGCCGCTAGCCTTCCGGGACATCGCCACCAAAGTGTCCAAAGAGCTGGAACTCTAAGGGCTCCTTGGTGGGAGGAGTTGGGGAAGAAGCGGGAGGATGCAACATTGGGTAGTAGGCAGAGGAAGTGCCCGCCCCTTAAAGCCTAGGCTCCACCCCTGCCTTCTCTAAGCCTATACAGACACTAAAACACACCTAAACACAAAAAGCCTTGTGCCTGCTACACACAAGCCCTGCTGAGAAAACTCCCTTTCCCACTGACTTTTAGTGGGTGTCTTAGCCAAGTTCTATTCCAGTTTACCAGACATTTGTTTTCTGTACATTGTCCCATCTTGATGTTTTTTAACAGCTGCTATTTAATTCATTTTGGATTTATGATTTATTTGCAACAAAAACTTTTTAAAATTCTTTTAGTTTTTTCCATTGTGAATTCATCAGTTATGAAACAGATGTCGTAAAGAGCTTCACTCTCTTCTTTTTTTTATTATTAACACTTTCCTGGGTGAAAAGCTGCCTAAACACAGGAGAAAGATCTGTCAAACGGAAATAAAGTCTGTCTAACCTGCCTGTGTGGGAAAGAGGCCACGGTTGCTTTTCTGAGCCACTAACCTTGTAGCGTCTGTCAGGTTTCTTTTTTTTTCTGCGTTTCAGCAGTTCTTCTCTGTAATGCATCCTTCGTTGTTGTACAGTAGCACTTTAGGGCTGAGTGGGCATCACTTCTTTGAACTACATCTGTCCCCGTCAAATGGTACGGCACGCCTGTCCAGCCAAGTCAATATCAACAACACCCTGTTTTCCTTCTGTAAGTATTATGCTGGTGAGAAGCCTCTGCTACATGGACACAGGACTGGTGCTTTCCACTGCTTTGATACAGACCGTCATCTTTAAACACAGCTACATCTCTCAAGCAGAGCTCTCGGCACTGTGCAAATTTGGTTAGTATATTTGTATGAAACCCTGGAATGTGCAAATCTAGCTGTAGCCTTAGGCTAATCTAGGAGTTGTAGATGTAATATTTTTGATAATGTGACAAGAATCGTTGGGGTGCTAAAACATGTCTGCCAAATTATCCTGTGATATGTTCTCAGTACTGTTCATTGTAAATGACCTTGTTTATACTCTTAGCTCAAAGGGCCCCTTTAAATCACGGTCATTATTACTGTTTGCTGTGCTTGGTCATTTTAGTAACGTTAGAATGTTGCAGAGATGGACTGACCACACTGTATCCCTCCTAAAATCCTTACGGATGGCTAACCCTACCCAGTACCCAGGTGCCCTATGAGCACCATTCTCCAATGATTTGCAAAGGTACAAGGGCTACCTGTAGAGATGTATGCACCATGCTTTGAACAGTTCGCAAACCTTCGAATGAGTAAGTGTAGTATCGTCTCTCACAACCACACCAGATCAGAATTCCTTGCGAGTGTTACATAAACTGTATCAGATCCTGCGTCCCAGTTTTGAAGATCTAAGAAGGCAACCGATTCTGTTCTGACAGAAACATTGCAATTAAGTCTCCTGGATTCACTGTTCAGCAGTTCAGTACTCCTGACATTACAGGTGTAACTGTCATTCTAAGAGGTCTATGGAACGATCAGTTCTGCATTTTAATGCTAGAGGCAGAATCTCTGAGTTGGCCTGAGATCATATTCAACATCTATGAGGAGACTCAGAGTATGCCAGTATGTAATATTCATAGTCCTAAAAAGAACATGTGGCCTATGCAGTGTTTTTTTTTTTAATGCTACCATATGTGCAACCCATTAAAAATGGATTTTCTAAATGATTAACAACTTGGCTGCTGTTCTGGACTGTAGAAGGGGTGTCCATAGTCAGAGCACTCAGGCAGCTGCTGAACGCCTGCATGTCACACATTTTTCAAAACAAATTTATTCAACTTAAAAATACATATATGAAAATGTCGGTAAGCTTTGAGAAAATCAAAAAATAATCTTGTTATGGAAAAGAATAAGTAACTACTAATGACCAGTGAGCACCAGAACGTGTGTGTGTGTGTGTGTGTGTGTGTGTGTGTGTGTGTGTGTGTGTGTGTGTGTGTGTGTGTGTGTGTGTGAGAGAGAGAAGGAGAAAGAAAAGAGTTTACTGTGGTGTTCTCAATCAGATGGTAAAAGGCACGTTGTGCGTTTTTGAAAACACTGTCGTTTTTGGTCCATCATTGGTTTATAATGTTAAGTAGTCTTAAGTGGTTGAAATCAAAGTTGTTACAACAAGTAATATTTAATCATTCTACTTTGTAAGACAAATAATAGCCTCTCTTGGTCACATGGCAGGCCACTTAGCGTATCATGACTTTGCAATATAAAGTAGCCTTAGTCACCCAAAACCTTTTTGTTGTTGTTTCTGTTCTGTTTATGTGCTTACTTTTTCCTGTGTCTCCACCCTTCAACTACATGCAACATTTCACTATTTATTTTTGTTCAATATTTATGCAATTTGTAATGGAAAAATAAGACTTCCTGGTTAAGATGTCTTGACTAGCACGATGTCATAGGTTTGCGTTAGCAATCATGCCCTCTTGAGGTAAATAACCACATACTCTCTCTGCTCCTGCAAAGCCGACTCATTGCTTAAATATGTACAATTGTGTAGAAAAAGTAAATTATGATTGAATTTAGTTTTGTTATTTTGAAAGTTTTAGATTGTTTTTGCCTTTAAATGTATAGAAAGGGGAATGTCTGAAGTGACAGATGAATAAACTCACTGAGTTTAGAACTTGCCTTATCGGTTGCGTTTTGTGTTGATTGCAGTTTTCTAACATTTCATTGTCATCAGTATCATAAGTAAGCGGGTTACAGTATAGCACGCATGCATTCAGATGAGTTACAAACGAGGACATGGCCTTGATTGTTACATGGGGCTTTTTAATTACTTACTTTGTACAACCAAAAAAAAGGTTTAGGTGAAGACAGCATAGACAGAGTTTCCTCAGCCATGCGGCAATTTGATCCCAGGATGTTACAGAAAGAATGGGAAAGAAAGATGGCATTAAAAGGGAGTGGAAAAAAGGGGAGAAAATCAAAGGCGACAGGAAAGGAAAAAAGGAAGAGAGGGAACAGTGTGGAGTGTCTCTTGGAAAAGTCAAGCGAGAACATTTCTCCTGCTTGCACTGCGTGAAAGACAAGGTTGCTCCTTAGAACAGATACAAAAAAGAAGCACTTCTCCCACTTTACTTCTGGGCAGGGATCATGTCATCAATGGACTCGCCCTTCTCCAGCTTCTTCTCCATCTCAATCATGAGCTTCACGCCATCGACCACCAGCTGCACCTGCTGTACTTCAGAGGAACCCAGACGGTCAGCGTTGGAGATGTCAAACACGCCGCCAACAGATGCTGTGTCCACACCACCTGGACAGGAGGGGGAAAAGGAAGGTCAAGCTGACTTCAAGGATTTCGAGTGCTTGCTACCACTGCAAACTGCTTCTGTCAGAAGTATGATGTGGCGGTAAGACGTGACAAACAATTATGAAAGCACAGTTGGAGTCTGTTTAGCATTTAGATTTGCTCACGCTAAGCTTACCTGTGCCACGCTTCTGCAGACGCAGTCTGGTGAGGATCTCCTCAAATTTGGGGTGTGTGCTGAGCTTGGGCAGCTTGACATGCACGCCACCGCGCAGACCAGTGCCAAGGTTAGAGGGGCAGGTCAGGATAAAACCGAGATGCTCATTCCACATGAATCCGTGGTTGTGCTTCTTGAAGACATCCTCAATCTACACAACAGTAGGACAAAGACGCTGATCTCTGTCATATATTCAGACTAATATTTAATGAAAATCTGCAGTTATGCCGTGAATATTTCAAGGTTTTGAATATCAGGATTTTGAATTTCAGTTTCAATATCTGATAGGTTCTTACCTTCTGCAGGCCAACACAGAACCTCTTGAAGACCTCCTTCATGTTGCCACCCTTCTGCATGGAGATCACACGCAGATGGTCCTCCTCATTCACCCAGACCAGGAAGGTCTTGTTGTCATTGTGATAGATGCCTCTTGCATCAGGCCAGTCACGGGCCATGCCAGAAGCCAGCAGCAGAGGGGAGACAGGCTTGTCAAACAGGAAGTGGTCGGCGATCAGTTGATCCTGCTCCTTTTCAGTCATGTCCTTCAGAGGGTAGTACTTGCCCTTGAATTCACCATCCAGGCTGGTCATAGCTGTGAAGAGAAGGTGCCGCAGTCTGCATGGATGGCTATCTTTAGAGAAGCTACTCTAGATAGCTGGGCGTGTCCCATATTTTGCTGGCAGTGGCTAAACAACCAACACTCACCCTCGATGGACAGTTTCTCCACGGCCCTACGCTCGCCACGGCTGTTGTGGGGAGGCAGGGTGTATCCCTTGAGGCTACGGCCAGTGCGCACACGGCTGCTCTGGACATAGTTGGGGTCAAGATCATCACCACCCTGAAAAAGATTGAAGAGATATCTTTCCTGGGATTTTTTTAAACTAACAAGTTATGATTGGTTTGATTAAAAAAAAAAAAAATAAAATAAAATAATAAAAAAAAAAGATCATGAAATACTTCCACACCTTCAGGTTCTCCCAGTTCAGATCAGTGTTGTGCTTGTCAGTGGGCTTGTAGCCGCCGTGACGGTCGGAGATGACAGGATCCAAGAGATCCTTGAAGACCTCATAGGACTCTTCATCACCAGCCACACAGCCCACAGTCATGATGAAAGGGTGACCTAGAAACAGGAAGAGGCTTCATAGAATAGGTCCAGATAATGGGGGTCTTATAAAAATGAACTAGAGCTGACATGTCACTGGAATGAGTACAGTGCCTCTCCTACTGGAATTTGTGTAATCAAGAAAACCCAAAATAATTATTGCAGATGAAAACCTTTCTAGGTAAGCATATTAGTATATTAAGTATATTAACTGAGTTGTTACAGTGATTGGACATTGTTAAGACCAGATTTGATTTTTATTTTGTTTGTGTGTGTGTGTGTGTGTGTATTTGCGTTCTTACCAGGGTTGTCCACACCAGTCTGGATGATGTCATCCAGAGTGAAGCCACTTGGGGTGGACTTGCTCCTCAATTTTTCATAGATTTCTTTGGTCAGTGCCTTAGCCATGTGGTTGTTGTGCTGAGAGAGGTCAGGATATTCCTCCTCCAGACTAAACTTCATCTTATAGTCATTGTGGCAGTTCTTGGTCATGATTGCACTTTTCAGATGATCTGTTCAGACAAACCACAAGAGAGAGCATATCCATCATGCTTTATTCTTCTACTGCACAGATAACAAGTGGAAGGAAGGCTATGCAATCTGTTTAGAAAATAACCTTATATGATACAGAAATAATTGCTTGAAACATTTTATAGATCATTCACTTGAAGTGGTTTAGCCTTGGCTTCAGCAATATGCAACTGAACAATTTTCAAAATTCTATACTTGTTTTCTGAGCAAAAGGCAAGCAGTAGCTCTGGGCTTCTCATAGCATTCAGGGGTAGTATATTTCATGACTGGAGCAAACCCTTGTATCATTGTCTAACTGTAACTAGCGCATCATATTACCACATATAGTGGTGTGAGGCAAGGTTTGTGTGCTTAAATGTATCCGAGAGCAGATGATATTTTTAGCATGCCTGCCAAACCCTCACTCCACTTACCATCTACACCTCTCTTATTTCCAGAGGGGGGTTGTTCTTCCCAAAGTTGGAATTCAATGTTGGTCGATGTGAGCAAGATGGGTTTTTTTTTTTTTTTCAACTGAACTCACATTGTTAACAGATAGAAACTCATCAGAACTACTTTTTTTCCTGTGTGGGTTGAGGGGATTATGCCAAACAAACTATGCACAGGTTTCCAGAGAACCAAATGCTAACGCTCTGACGGCACAGGCTGATCTTAAATCTATAATTATCTTGTAACCAGGCATTCATGCTATTTTCTTTATGCTGCAAGCATATTATGTTTCATAAAAAGATCGTGTGTTTGCGACACACATTAAAACAGAACTTAACAGACGCTAAATCAGTCTTGCCATGGTGCCCTTTTTTTGCTACACCAGCTGACCTTGCAAGCATGTGTCCCAGGGCTAATTCCAGCCACACACAGCAAAGCACAGTCCATGCTGTTCTCCAATCTTTGCACAGAATTAGATTCAATCTTCCTAAACTCTGAGCCTGTAATTTCTTGAAACACATTATAGCTCATTCACTTCATGAGCAAAATGGTTTAGCCTCAGTTTCAGCAATATGCAAGTGAACAATTTTCAAAATTCCATGAGAACAACTTCAGAAACTTTTTTTTAGAATTGCAGAGGACTTCAAATAAACAATCACATTTCAGGACTCCATACTGCAGACACTGTAGAGATATTAACCATTTTTGTTGAGAAAAAAAGTTGGTAGGTAACTTAAAATCAAAAACCATTAAAAAAAAACTTCTTTTAACTGTACTTTTTTGATGCAGAACCTTTTTATATTTCCACACAAATATTCCCCATTTCCCACCCATTTCGATTTGTAGAGCCACTGTTGTGTTTACCTGCACGAGAGAAAGAGGTAACAGTCCTTGGGATCAGAGCCTGTCCACCAAAGCCAATGTAGGGGTTGCCCAGCTTTGCAACATGTCACACCTCGGCTTATATACTCAGATGCTCAGTGCTCATTGGCTGGTCATTCCCTGTAGGCTCCAAATCTATTGGAGACTAGCAATAGGTAATAGCAAGTTTAGGTTCTAAAAGGAAAGAACCTACATCACAACACCCGAGACAGGGTGACAGCTGTCTCCACCCTTTAACAGTGGCTTGTCTCCTTCTTCTCTGTGGTTACAGGAACTGAGAGGCTCAGACAGAATCAGCAGAGGTACAAAATTCACTTCCTGTCCGCCAGGTCTCTTAAGTCTTTATGTTTTTGTTTACGATCCCACTGGTGGATCCCAAGTTTCATTGCAGTAGTATGATTTCTGCAGTAACTAATGTTCAAAGATCTATATTAAAAAGAGAATGCTTAACCGGCAAGCAGAGAATCACTGAGGGTTTCTGTCTGCCTCAAATCACGAGATGGTCATGCCAGTCAGTTACATGATGACTGCATTTGAACTAGCTTTGCACTAATTTAGATAAATATTCCTGTGTATACGTACACTGGTCACTGTGAGTGTGGATGGCTACAGTGTAAGTCTTCCTGTGACTTCACCAGCCACATTGGAGTGGCTGTGGTATTCTCAGATTTATCAGGCTGGCATTTCAGATACTCTGAATGCTGATTTTCTTCACTTCTTTGGATATGTTAATGGTATCTGATGCTGTAGCATAGGTCCTTGCATATTTGTATATAATTAGGAAATAGACTCAAACCACTGAGCACTGAATAAGCATAACAAATCAACCAGTGTATTAAAGAATTAATGAAATAATGTATTTGAGAACTTCCTGTTAAACATTACTGTGTAAACGTTAAAAGTTCCAACCAAATTTCGTTGTGCATTTTATGAAAACAAATTCCAAGAGATTCCCCAAGTTCCAAATTCAGCATATACCAATAAGTCTCAATCTGTCGCTTCCCTTTTTTCATTGGTTAAATGTTGGTAAAGGTTTAAAGGATTTTATTTTTCCTTACTGTTGTAAATCCTAATATTTGCAAAGATTAGTAAGCGGCTTGGCCTCACTCCAAAATAAGATCACCACAAACAAACATCTTTACAGAGACAAGTCATCAGTGCTTCACGTTATCTTACACTAATAGCATGTAGCCTATTTTGTGAACAGTGTTAGCCTCACTTGAACAGTTGTTTTATTAAGGACACTGACATTTTAAGGAAACAGAACTACTGAGTTTTTTCTCCGAAATGTGAAATTACTCATTTTATTATTCCTTGACTGTAGCAATCCCCACAAAAGTAATATTTAAATATTTGTGTTTAACCTAAGTGAGGTTAATGTGTATATAATGAACATGGGCAGAAGACATATAGTGTTATTTTGATACTTCAAAGGGCATTAATGCAGTACAGCCTTCTGTGATGAATTAGATTCTAATTCCAGTGAAAAAATGGAAGAGTTCTGCTAAAAAGCCTTTCCATATTGACTGTTATTCTATGGTGGAATACAATCAAATTTAAGGGATTATGTTTACTGCGATTAGGCCTGGTGAGTGCAGCCTGACCCTTTTTTGACCTTTGCTAATGTATCCATCCTATACTTCGTGCTCCATATCTTTAGTTAGCATTTCATTTCACTGCTGCGTCATGACCCTATTGTGACTTACAAATTGATCTTTGTCTATTATCCTCTCCTTCATCTCTCTCTCTCTCTCTCTCTCTCTCTCTCTATTAACACCATCCACTTTCACACAGTGATCCCGAGTTTACAAAGTGAAATTGAGCAACACGTAAGAACTGACTCATGAATTTAAATGGGCATTGAAAGATCCCAACATGAGGTCCGTTTGCCTGTGTTTGGTGTTTGGGGTCTCCAGTTTGTATTGAGGGTGTGGAGGCTTTGGGGCTCCTGAGAGGGATGTCTAGGATGGGAAAGCGTAGTCCAGGGTGCATGCCCAGGCTGCTGGCTGCCACCAAAATTAGCAACCAATGGGGCCCAGGCGCCTGACACTGAGTGAGGACAGTTACATAAGAAACTGTTACTGTTACGTTCATGGCTGGGAGAAAGTGGCACCTGATTGCATGGGGGTCGCCATCTGTAGCTACACTGGTCCAATGAAATAACAGCCAGTCGTCGTACAGATAACTTTATTTTCTCTCATAGATAAACAGGCCCAAACACGTTAGCGCCACAGATGTGTTCAAATTGACTACGATTTCTCAGAACATATCGCCTTGTCTATATCAAGGCACATTGGCCAAAATCATTAACAAATATAAAGCATGAAGAATAAAAATCTAAATATGAAGGGTGATTACTGTGTGCACCTCTTGGACCATGTGCAGAATAAAATCATTTTCTCCCTTCTCTTTAGTCAAATTTAATGACTTTATGAACTCAAAATAGTGGTGAATTCATGACGAGGAAAAAGGAAACAAAATGAAATGTGTCTTTATTCCACCACCCCGCCGACCTTTCACACTCTTACTGAGCAGCTTGTGGAGAGAGTGCTGGGGAGGGGGACGAACTGCAGGATGACCAGCACATGTGCCGAGAGCTCGGTGTGTGCGTGAGGGATCATGTCTTTGCTTTGAACATGACAGTCAAAGTTATTGTATTAACGTCCAGATAGCACATTTGCTGCATAATTCTAAGCATGTGGAATCGGATATCATATACGGTCCACTGAGGTCAGCTTATTTGACGTCTACTGTTTCAAAGTTTGTACCAGTCAAAACCAAAAAAAAGCATCTTGTGAGATAAATGTGTAAATATCAGACTGCATAGATCCTGCGCTGCTAGCTCTAGGGCTGTCGTATTGCAATGCTCTAAGGGAAAGAGTGTCCTCTGTGTATAAGAAATAGATTACACGTAACAGTTCCCAGAGAGATGGATATTTAAAGCATGGAATTATTAACATTTCACAAGCATTTACTTTTAGTTTGGGTTTTTTTTTTCTCCTCCCTCAGTTTTCATACTATCAATACTCTCAAGAGCTCAGAGTGTGAGATATATTTAGCATTCCACACATGATACTACACATCAAATGGTAGCTCTTTGTGTTTGATGTTCATTCCATGTACTGTATGTGTGGTAAACACATATGTAATGTATGTACAGAGAGGGTGTGCTGGTCCTGCTCTTTAATATCAGAACAAAGCAGAATGGCTTGTCAACCCAGCATCCAGTTTAAGTTACCGACGAGCAGCATGGAAAAAAAAAAAAGGTGTGTTTCTGTCCACTTTTAGCTGGTAGCCATCTTTGTTTTTGTTTCTGTTACTTAAGAAGATGAGGGTGCTTGTGGTTACAGGATATGAAGTAAGAACACTGTGAGTTTGACATGTCGATTTCAGCAGTACTGCCTGATTCCAGCAAAGTGTGGATTATAATAGTTTGAATTATGTATCCTTACACTCCTATATCAGTGTTATTGCTTCTAAACATGCAAAAGCATTTTTATATGTGTGCATGCATGTAAATGTAGGTTTGGCATAGTAACCTCTTCCATTGAAACTGGAGCCCGATCAGTGCCTTGTGCTACCCCTGCTAAGTTTAGTGCCGGTCGGTTTCCCCATGCCAGCTCGTCTGATTGAATTGCATTGACTCAGCTCTTGGTCTGTCTACCCACTTACCCATCCACTCTTCCAGTGACCCCTGCCTCTTGACTTCAGAGTGACCAGCTGCAGAATGTGTGGAAGCAGGACTGTAATCATGTAGGCAGTGACTCTGAATGAGGGTTCAGCGGGCTGCTCACGAAAGCATGGCGGTACCATTTTGGCCATGACACATGTGCAGGTGCTTAAGAGTCATATAGGTTTTTCAGTGCTAGTGAAAATGCCTTTGATTGTGGTGTAAATGATACGTTGCAGGCCATACACAAATCTTCTGTCCAGAGGCTCAACACACGTTCTGGCAGACGAGGTCACTACGTGCAGTAACAGCTGTGTGGTGGGAGTCAGCTGCCGCACTGGCTGGCTTGACGCAGATTTGTTGATTGCGTTCCCTGTGTTTAGCACCTCTTCCACTCACACATAAACCTCATAGCATCTGGTGTGCCATGGAAAATGGCTCTTTCCTCATTCACCTCTTGCCATATCTAAAAGAAATAGTAAAGGCTGAAGTCTAATTAGCAGTAAATAAACCCCTTTCTGGTAACTCCACCTAAAACAACCAGTCTGCCGCCAGCGGGCTTTTAATGGTTAATCCTATTATTCCAATAATAATACTAATATATATAGAAGAAGAAAAAGAAGAAGAAGAAGAAGAAGAAGAAGAAGAAGAAGAAGACATAGTGGAAGGTTGGCACCTCAAGGTCCGTGCAATGGGATTAGTGTCATGGAACATAAAAACACCAACGTATGACATGAGAATACGTCTGTATGACATGACCAATGTAAAGTGAGAAAAGAGAAAATAAAACAGCTTGACAAGCACTGAAAGCATTTTCTTCAGTTTTCCCTGTTGTTATTGCTCCACTATCCCCCAGAGACACTCCAGTACACCACTAGATATTGTCTTTTAAATGTATTACTGTCAGCCAGATATAAATGTGAGAGTTGTTCCGGCTCTACTGACCTGATTACCTCCCCTCTGTGGGAAGTGTAGTCCTACCCACCCACCCCCATCCCAGAGCCGTGCTGGTCTCTCCCCTATTCAGTCCTTATAAGGCATGAGTCTGCCTCCCACAGCACCACTGTCCGGCAGCTGAACCATCAATTAGCCCTGCCTCGTATATCAGTCAGCGGGCAGTTGCTCCTCTGCCATTATGTTGCCACTCTCTGTGCCCAGTACGCACACGCCTTCCCAATCTCCTCTCCAGGAGTAGCAATGTGACCGATTCCTTGGACACAAGTCGTTCTCGCTTCCTGTTCCCAGAAAGCCTGGTGTCTCTCTTAAATCTTCCTCCTCCTGACTTCTTACTTATGCCTGCATTGCTGTGTGCCAAATTATCTGGATTTTGAATCATCTGTGCCCTTACAGCTATTTGCAAACTTTAACCTAAATATCTGTTTGCGGAATCATTCATGTCAGCACTGATGTTGCTGGTTGGGCAGCCTAGTTGGTTTTGTTTGTCAAACTAAGCAAGTCTGACCTGAGCCAAGCTAACGCCCCTTATTTTATTCATGCAGGCAAATCTCACACCTCTCTAAGCTGCCTGGTTGAAAGGTTGCCATTAAAATGACATTCAAAGGCTCGCCCCCGGCATCCTCCAACACAGAAAACGTTATGTGACGGTGTTATCTACCGTTATAATTAACTACTTAGAAAACTCCGGAATATTCATAATATACATGAACAAGAAATATCCTTTATGACTGCTCATGGTGTACTGTGTACTGTGATATCCTATCTGCCAAAAAAAAAAAGGATGGCAAATGAAAATCGTACGAATAATGAAGTCCTAAATAAGTAATTAAGTTTCCTCTATTGTCAGCTTTTTAGCACACGTCTCCGTCACCAATATATATACAGAGATATATATATACAGAGAATCCCCAAAAGAGCACACAATTCGTAGGCTTGCACAGGTCACCACTTAGGTCGACAGGCAGTTCAAAGCTGTAACAGGCAGACAGCCACTGGCAGAGCAGCGGAGACAGTACGGCGGAACTGCTGGTGAACGGCGGTGAAACCAGCTTCCAAGACTGGATTCATACCTAACAGAAATGGAGCTATTGGGCTTTATCAGAGTATTTGAGCTGTAATTGAGTTTTAGCTGCCGTATTGCCCGGCTTCCTACTGGAACAAGTCTCATCGGCTTCAGGGTGTTTTGCAGGTAAACAGTCACTGTCGAACAAAGCTGAACACACTTCGTTGACGATTAAAGTTTTGCTGTTGTGTATAGTTGTGCATATTACATCCTTATATGCTTATTATTATTTATTTATATTATTTTTTGTTTTTACATATATAATCTTACATTATAAAATAAGGTTCGAGAAGTAGTCTTAAATATTTATCATTATCAGACTGCTATTAATATAACCTAATTTTCAGGTCCTAGTCACATTTAAATTTAAATTAGGCCAAAGTAACTAACGCAACATTGCGTTCTGATTTTGGTCTTATTTAATTTCCTTTGGCAATAGGATATTTAAACTAACATGTGACCGACTGAGAGACCGGATTCATCCAAGCTGTGATTCAGTTTACCTCACACACCTTATGAAGGTTAATTATTGGACAGATCATACGATTATCTTAATAATCAGCAGCAAACTCTCCTGCAATTTACCGTGTGTAAACACAGCGAAAAAATGTTTGCTAAGGGGGACCTAACTAGTTGGATACTTCTCAGCAGTTATTAAATATAAATGATTTTCCTAATTAGTAATGTATCCATTTAACCATGTTTTGATCACGTATTTGCAGATATGTTCAAATAAAATTAATAAGTTATATACCTTATTTAAATTTCTTATCTTAACCAACATAGTAATTACACTTGAGACTGTAATCAATCAATCAATCAATCAATAAAAGAGGTGCAAATGCAGACATATGCGATATCAAAAAGAAATAACTGTACTCAAAACCTTGTTTCTTCTATGAGCACCATTTAATTGATGGGGAGACCAGTGTGTGGAAAAATGTTTATTCAAACATCAACATGAGATTTAAAGTTTTGTGTCAATGCACTCTGATACAGATCACTAATGATAAGGTATTTGTAGAAGCACATTTTTTAAAAAGATAGCTGTGAGATTTTCTTTTAAATGTCCCTTATCTATTTACTGTCGAATATTTTCTTTAGATTTGTAGTCCTTTCTCATCGTCTCCCCGTTGCCCTGGGGGTGATCTTCACAACAGTTTTCCATACAGCAATCTCTGCTACACTGTAGCTTACCAGATGACTTCTTTCAGGGTGAATGAAAGTATAGAGAATGGGGTCATGGACAGCTATTGTGACTGAATGCTCATGGCGTCATTTTGGGTAGAGGTTCTTTTTTTATTTTGCCTTAGACAGGATTTTAGGTATCGCCTCCTTCACGGTTCTTTTAGCAGTTTGATGACATGAACAGTGGAACAATGGAATAGAAGCGTTACTTGCAGAAGTAACACTTTAAGCCTTTCAATTGTTCTGAAAGTAGTATTGCAATGGTCATTGATCCTCCAGCATACTTTTCACATCATGACTTTTATTCACATCATGAACTGACAGACAAATGTAATATTTTGATATTTGATTCAAGTTCATTACTGAACAATAATAACAATCACTGCATGCATTATTAATGGCTTGCAAAAACTGCTTGCATTGACATGAGTGAAATTCACAGCTGAAATCATTGCTAGAGAGCTGCTGTTTTTTTTGTGTGTGTTTTTGTTTTTTTTCCAGAAGAGAGTTTTATGGAATATAAAGCATCTTTTTAGTGGCTGGCTTGTGTCTTGTAGCAGATTGCTAAACACATTTGTGATGTTTTGGTTTGGAGATTATGGCAGTTCTCACTTCGCTTTCACTGTCGAGCTCTTTATTGCAGCGGGAGGGTCCTTCCTCAGCTCTCTATGATGTATCAACAGGCAGTTTAACAGCATGCCCTGTTTAATCCTCCTTTGTAGTTTGGGTTTGTAATTCCTTGCTGAAGGAAGCTTATTGTGACCCAGTGAGTGTCAGAGCGTCTTCCCGCGCTCAGGGCAGAGCCCATCAGGGATGTTGTCAGCAGAGGAGATCTTGTGCAGCACACGGCAGGTGACTGCAGGCTTGGAGGCCCTGCGTGGAGAGAACCGCGCTTTGCTCGACGGCCTGCAGGAGGAGCTGGCGACGGCCGGCCGGCGAGGGCGGTGGTCTGGAGCAGGAGAAGACCTGCATCATGTTACGGTCACTAGAGAGGATCGAGCTTGGCCTGAGCGAGGCACAGGTGGGCTTCAGGAATGTCAAACATCTACAGGCTGACGCAACAAGCTATGTGTTACATCAAGGGTGCCGGTCCAGGAATTGTGCTGCCATGCTAAGTTTAGTTGCAATGCAACCAACTTTAAAATTAAACTGCTACCGAAGGCCTTGATTAACAGGATGGGGTGTGTTAGATTTGGGTTAGAAGTAAACTCTGCGGGATGATACACCTCCGGGCTTGGAGCTGAGGGTTCCTACGTTACGTAACCATGCTGTAACGTGCCAAAATTCAAAAGCACGCTCCTATATATTGCATTAAGTTTAAGGGCAAAAAGAGTGTGTCTCTTTAGTTGTCTTCTGTCTCCTAACCCCAGGTAATGATGGCTCTCTCAGCACACCTGGGCTCCCTGGAGGCCGTGAAGCAGAAGTTGCGTACCCATGTGTGGCACCTGTGCCAGGAGAATCGATGGCTGCGCTACAAGATGACCACCGCCCAGCAGAGGCTGCAGCAGTGCGAGCAGGAGGTGGTAATGCACGAGGAGCAAAACAGACACCTGCTGTTCATGAATAGCTTCCGTAAGCATGACGCGGCTGAGGCATTACCGGTGGGTACTGCAACTCCCACAAACCCCCAAAAAGGGACGAACCATATTTAAATGGCTCTGAGTCAGCAGAGTTCTAGGAATTAATTGGCTCTAGAGTTGCTAGCTAATATGTCATGAAATGAGATACCTCCTTGACTGTTTCAGGACATTGATATGATAATGAACTTCCATTTAAGTGATTGTTTTGTGTATGTCCAACAGGAAGATAAAAACATTTCTTCAACCAAGCAGTCTCTTGATTACCTCTTTCCCACTGACGAAGAGGAGCAAACACAAAGCAAGTATCTCTTTGAATCGGCACCTTCTACACCAACCTGCAGGCCCAACTGATTTAGCCTAGCTGGTGGATTTGTAATACCTTTGGCCCCTCAAAATACCCCCTTGAAAATGTATTTTGCCTGCAGTAGGTCACTTCAAGGTCACTTTTTCACACCAACTCTGATCCCTCTGCCCCAGCAGTGGGTCAGCTGCATAGCAGTGCCCTAGGAAGCCCCTCCCTGGTACAGCAGGGAGGCTACGAGATCCCGGCCTGGCTCCGAACGATCCACAACCTGGTGATCCAGTATGCCTTGCAGGGCCGCTACGAGCAAGCAGGCTCTGGAGTACCTGGAGAAGACCTTGGGACACGGCCATCCGGATGTGGCCACCAGGCTCAACATCCTGGCACTGGTATACAGGTGAATGAGAGGCTGGATTGTCATTGCCGTCTGTTGTTTGCGCTGCGCTGTCCTCATCTCGTGAGCTGTGGGCTTACAGTGAAGGCTTCTGTTTTTTTTCTAATCAGGGACCAGAACAAATACAAAGAAGCAGCCAGCCTCCTGAATGACGCGCTGGCCATACGTGAGAAGACCCTCGGCGTAGACCACCCAGCAGTATGTGCCTGTGTCTTGCCATCTCTCACATTCTGAATGAATGTTGTTGTAAAATGTGAATGGCACAGCTAATACATGCATTCACCTGTTTCCTTGCTATTTGCGCAGGTAGCAGCTACTCTAAATAACCTCTCTGTGCTCTACGGCAAAAGAGGGAAGTATAAAGAGGCTGAGCCTTTGTGCAAGAGAGCACTGGAGATCAGGGAAAAGGTATGAACACCATAGTTAAGGCAAGCAAGGAAATCTGCCTCACACAGCTATACAGCTAAAAACACAAGTATGTAATATTTCACACTTCAGAGTGGCTTCTGTTGTTCTATATCTTTCAAATTTCCTATCTAAAATCAGTAAATGCTAAACTACCTGGAGACATTTGTAGCAGCACAACTACTAGACCTTGATCGTCATGATCAGTGAAGAAAAGTTGTTGATCTGCTCACTTGTGTTTATCTGTTAGTACCACCAGTACCCAACTCAAAGTGCCCCTTTTTCTTGTAGATGCTGGGGACAGACCACCCTGATGTGGCCAAGCAGCTCAACAACCTGGCTTTGCTGTGCCAGAACCAGGGCAAGTACCAGCAAGTGGAGGAGTACTATGAGAGAGCCCTGCAGATATACCAGAGTCAGCTGGGCCCAGATGACGCCAATGTGGCCAAGACCAAAAACAGCCTGGTAAGGACCTGGAGATAACCTTTCAACTTTATTTTCAACATGTTTATCATGTGCATGGTTTTGTGTTACTAAGTCCAGGAGCAAATTTCCTTCACGTGCATGCATATAGGTCTAAGTGTCCTGTGTTGTAGGATGAATGGGATTTCCGTGTGTTATAAGTGTTCAGAGAGTATGCTGTATGTATACAGGCCTCATGCTATCTCAAGCAGGGGAAATACAGGCAAGCTGAAGCTTTGTACAAAGAGATCTTGACACGCGCCCATGAGAAAGAGTTCGGATCAGTGGAAGGTAAATTGCCACCAACTCTTCAGATCATATATGTAGGTCACATGACTTTCTTATGTGCTCAGGCTTATAGAAGGCCTACTATACTGACAGTGGCTTTTCTTTGGTCCTTTTGTGGGGGCTCCAGATTCCAGAAGCAAATCCCACATCTAGAATTAGCTCTATACATTTTATAAGTCCTCTTGGGAATTCATAAGAAGCTCTGTCATTTATTCACAGTTCATTAAACTTGTAAGTAATCTATTATGCATGTTCACATGCTCAAATTGATTGTCATTTGTTAATCTCTAATGTGCTACAATACTAAGGCAACAAACACTTTCACTATCCTGTTTCTTGCAATACCACTGTCTATGCTCGCATATGAGTGCCAGGTCAGTTCACAAATTCAACACGCATTACATCTTAGTAAATGTGATCATCTTGCTCTGTTGTTTTTTTCAACATGACTTCTTTCTCCCTGACCTTCAGGAGACAGATGGCCAATGCGGGTCTACACAGAAGAGGGGAGCACTAGATGGGTATGCGCAGCTCTAATTGTCTTTCAACACCGCAGCCCCTGCAGAGCACATGCCTCATGCCACGTCACCCCTCTGTGGACATAGGGCAGCATGGGCAATCTGAGGCACAGCAGGTCCTTCACCCAGCTCTGCGAGTCCATAAGGCGGAGCAGCGAGAAGCTGGTGAGGAAGCTGAGAGAGCTCAGAGCACCAGACGCGACTCCCCCCGCACATGGGTGAATGGTCTGTCCCATCAGGCTGAGCCTGTGGGCTCTTAGGTTGTAGTGTGGTGTGTTTAGTCTGTGTGAGTTTTAGTGGAGGGGCATTGGAGAGGCCCCCAGTGGAGCTGTAGGTCTGAACAAAGCAGTGTTTTACCAGCCTGTGACAATTTCTTTGTAATAGAATGAAAAGGGCAAACTCCCAGAATGTGCTGAATGTGGGAATGCGGGGGAGTCAGGAGGCAGAAGGGGTAAGCAAGGAGACCAACCTGCTCATGTCTGCACATTGTGCTAGTATTAAAAAAAGCAACACTGGAATTTTAATTACTACTCTAATTAGAGGACATCCAAACAACAAACCTTTGTCCAATCAGCTACTATTCTTTTCACTTAATTCTCTAATGGTACACTGGGGCTAATTTCAGGCTCTTAATCTCATTTTGGTTATGTTATCTTATATGTAAAGCCAGTATAATTATTTCGTACGTTACATTTTTGCCTTCCAGACTTCCAGCAGACTAACAGATACTCGTGCTCTCAGCTCCAGCACCCAGAGTCTGGCCCTGAAGAGCTCTTTAAGTGGAGGAGGTTACTGTTAGCTATGTTGGTTAGCCTGCTGGAGCTTACCACACCACGCTGATGCTGGTGGAGCTCCTGCCACAGCTCCATCTTTACACCGACCAATCAGTCTCCCTTTTTTACACTATAAAGGATCGTTTCCTTCTTTATTACACTATTATTACTATTACAATGGTTGAGTAGGTAAAGATTAAGTGGACCAGTTTATACTGGAGATTCCTCATAGTATCAGGGAAAGACCAGATCCAGCTACCTTCTACACACATCTACCTTTTTAAGGCTTTTGGAGTGTTCTGCAATCAGTCTTCTCTTTCAGATCTTAAAGACCAGTTGTACTATAAAATCTTAACTTATTACAACCAGCTAGGATATTTCCATTCACTACAGCTTAGCTTTAGAAGAGTCAGCTATAGCACTACTTATTTTGTATAGACTTAAGTCATTGTATGTAGTACATTACACAACACGTAAAATTGTAAATATTAATCTTGTATAACATGACTTGGGCCAGTGAAACAAGGCTTTATTTCAATATAGACATTTTAATGTTTATTGATTTACTGAGTTTTTGTCAAATTCTGAAACAATCATGAAAAGTGGGTTGTGTGCACATGGGCATGTGTTTATTGCCAGAAAGTTCTAGAAATGTTACTAAAGGTACAATGTAAAGCTATTCAAACTAGTTTTCTGTCAGGCAGCATAAATATACTAACTGTACCTACACATCAACATGGTTAAATCTAATGGGCGGCCTTCCTTGAAATTATGAATGAATAAACTTATTAATTAGCTTATGAATTTGGAACGTATGAATTAATTAATGATTGCTGTACAGTAAAACAGAACCACCAAACTATCACAGTACTGCGAGTGGACAGAATGCAGGTACTTCAAAGCATAGCTGACCAAAGCCAATCAAGTTTTGTGCCTTTACAGATGAACATGTGGTAGGGTGTTTCTATATGAAAATCCTCAGCTTCAACAGGCTGAAGTGCTCACCTGTACTCCACCGTTCAGTACCTTTCAAAGGTGTTCCATGTTTCACTCAGTCATAAGTCATTAGACTTGTGGAAAATATCAGCATTTATTTTTGCCATTGCATTGGAACATGAAAAAAAAAACGATATCAAACCATTTATAAAATATATACAGGTGACTGGGCTCGAACCATGAGCCATGTGCTCCATGCTCCAAGGTGAGCACTAGGCCTGCTGCGCAATCTGAGAGATCTTCTGCAGCATATCCTCTGACTGGAGCTGTTCCAGGGTCAGCAGGGACAGGCCCAACTGGTCCTCCTGCAACACAAGCCAAGCGAGTGGATCCAAACAGAAATAGGATGGCGAAACATGAGGAGAAGAGAAAGGGCAATTTCAATAGTCAAATACATTCAGGTCAGGCCTGTAGGATTATTATAACCGAAATTCACCATTTGAGGTCCCTCTCATGGGCTACACACTATATTCTTCACACACCCACTTAGGAGATACCCAACATTCCCCAATCGGCCGAAAAGGCCGCTGACGACCTTTGCAGGGGGACAATGTTGTATCTGGGCATCTGAGGAAGGGTTTGTGCTGCCCCTGGTCGGGGTGCAGCAGGGCACTGGTCTTACCCGCCTGAACGGCTGGGCCATCTGCCGCAGGAAGTGCTTGGCCAGCTGCATGGTTTCGTCGATGGTCAGGTTGAGGCTGCCGTCTGTGATGTGCTCCTGGATCCAGCGGGGCAGTTTCCCTCGCTTGTCTGCCCGAGCGTACCGCTGGAGGAAGAGGCCATGGTGAGAGTGATGCAATGCTTGGAACCTTAAATGCACAAAACGCTTAGAACGGTAAGCAGACGCGCTCACCTTGTCAGCGAAGATCATGAGACCGTAGTCTGTCTTGCCGCGGATGGCCCTGCCCACGCACTGTGCTGCATGGCGCATGGCATCGAAGGTCAGGAAGTCATTCTCACGAATCTGATACTGGTCTCGGAGATACTCCAGCCGGGCCTGATGGGACCAGAAGAAGAGGAGCAGCGTTAGGTACTGGTGCAGCCATGTGAAGATAGTTCAGAACAGAACCATGGATGCGATGAGGAGGACTCCACAGACCTTGAGTATTCGGCTCTGGGTGTACACATATGGCACTCCAAACATGATCACCGCTCGCCCAAAGTGATGAACTGGGGGGTTTAGTCAGAGGCCAATTTTGTTTAGGGAAGGACCTTCTATATCTCATTCACTGTACAGAAAAATCTATTGTTTCTCGTATCAGCTAAATGACGAGATGACAAGATTATCATATAGTTAATAGGCAGTTATGGGACTTTTAGCTTGTACCAGAATACTCACCAAAATCGATCCCTTCAGACACTTTTCCTCTGGCCACGGACAGCAAAATGGCACCTCTGCCATTTTCACAGGCCTGGACCATTATGTCAGAAATCAAAGGTCATTAGAAGAAGTATTTTAAACTACTGTACTACCGCACACTTACTAAGGAAGCGCTACTTTTTCTATCTGGTCTGATTTTGAAGAGTGTCTAGTGCTGCAACAGCACTCGGGAGGCTGAGACCCTGACCTCCTGATACTTCTCCAGAGCCACGCTGGTCTCTGCTGCATCTTGTGTCTCGATGAAGATGAGCTTGTTCCTTTGGATGTTCTCCAGAATTCCCTACGGAAAAGCCGAAGCCAGAAAGCACAGCGGAGGCCGTTCGTAGGTCTTTAAGATGCACAGTGTTCACTGCTTTAAAAAAGGTGCTGTAGAATATCTAGGTTTTGTCATCACATACCTGCTCATACCATGAAGCTACAATGTTTTCCATGTAAACGTAGCTCGTGAAAAATGCTACGATTCCATCAGGCACAACGGCAGACAATTCCAGAAGCAGGTTGCCATAGTTGCGGATCACAGCTGTGGAATGCAGTGAATTAAAGCGTCTCTTCACGCTCCCAGGGCCCATTAAAGCAGAAACCATCTAAACCAGGGCTGCCTGCTCTTACTCCAGTCTTACACACCTATCGCCCTGCGCAGGCTAACTCCATCCCTAACCAAACATAGCCCAGGGTCACACAGGAGTGGGGCACCCGTATTTAAAAAGAAGATGCTCACCAAAATCTTCTCTGGTCTCAAACTTGGAACTCATGGCCACTTGGTCATTCCCTCGCCCAACAATCTGGAAAATGTTCAAAATGACCAGTGTGAAGTATTCACTTACAGGATTTTGTCAAGCCTCTTTTCACAGGAGTCTGATGCAGAGGGTCTTCCAAACACAAGCACATGTTAATGTCTGACAAAACACTCACGAGAGGGCAAAGGCAGGTGCGTGCCAGAGTCATCGTGAAGGAAGCCATGGTAACGGGGTGGAAATCGAGGATTCTGGGATAGATGTCCAGTGGAGACAGAGTCTAATTAGAGGAACAATAAGACACAGTATTACACACAAACCCAGTGGATACATACCAGGGCTGAGAGTCTTGGTTCTGACACATGTAAAGTCTTTATATTTGTATACATTAATATAGCACCACCTCATTATTAATTGCCCTAGTCATAGAAGAATAGGTGAGTACTGGCAGGAACGGAATAATTATAGGAATTACATCCAACTGGATTCAACTGTGCCCTGCTTTCTTACTTGTCCAGCACAGATGGCATTACACTCCTAATGACAGGATTACAGTCTCAGATTAGGGAACGAGGCACACTTAATCTAATAATGGAACGTTTGAAACAGGGGCACTGAGAGAGGAAGAGAGGGGGATATGGGAGGTGGTAGTTTACCCCGGAGGTAATAACGACTGACTGGAACCGCTCGAACACCGGCTTTATGGCAATGGAGGGGTCCATACAACTGGAGAAAAGGAACACAAAGTCAGAGAAAATTCAGAATCACAAACTAGCGTCTGTGAATTGTCTTAGAGTTCGACTACAGAAAGAGGTCAACAGGCTGTGAATGGCAATTACTGGCTGAAAGAACAAGGTTTTTGACTCCATAACATTCAGAACATTCCTGTTGTGTAATTCACACAACATGCGTTAGAGAATTATCAAACCTTTTTCTCAGTATTCATTTGTCGCAATGTTTAGTCCTTGCACCTGAGATTTGTCAGTCATTTAACCCACCTAAAGTGCAGAACGGGATTAGCTATTGTTGGAGTTCTGTCTTCAAATGGCTCAATGATGAGAGTGAAGCCTGAAAAAGAATATAGTTACTACTTTTTACACTGAAATAAACACAAGGCTCCTAAAAAACCTGCTTGTTGCTGGTAGTGGAATCAGAATATGGGGCAGCTCTTTTACCTTTGCTGTATGTGCTGACCAGAGTGGCAAAATTAGAGATCAGAGTAATGGCAGAAAAATCAGCGATGTCTGCAATCTCCAGGGTTCTGAGTAATGAACGTAGCCTCTCTGCACAGAATCTACAGAGAGGTAGCAAACATTTTATGATGGACACGAGCATAGGCTAAAACATTTACACACAAATCGCTTCTCACGGGCAATTATCAGTCCATTTAAACATTACTTGGTGAAATATCCATTAATTTGATAATGTCCTTTCCCGGTTTCCTGTCAAATTAGTTCAGGAAAGTGAAATCTTTTGGAGACGATGCAGTTATTTGCATAATTCAGCACAGAGCTGCCACATGGGTTGTGCAGGCCGATGCTCCACCTCACCTGAGGGGCTTGCGGTCGATGCACACCTTCTCGAAGATGTCTTTGAGGAACTGAGGGGAGCTCTCCTGCACAACGTGGTGCACACGCAGACGAGCCTTCAGGTACTCCAGAAAACGCTTCAGGAAGCCCACAAAGTGTTCCGCTGTGCGGATGTTACCTGGGACCGCCTCTGCAGGGGCGGAACCCGCGACCAAAGATATGGCATGGTTTTAGGGGAGTGCTGTCATCACGGAAAAGTGCAAACACGCCAACAGGGCGACCGCTTCCTACATAAGCACTGAGAACTGATTTTATTAAAAAAAGCACCAGACAGACCTTGGAGCACCTCATCTGGCAGGATGGGATTGGACATGTAGATGTCAGTTTCACGGGCTGCACTGGTCTCTTTCAGCCCCTCCACTAATCTCCTGTACTCCTCTTGGAGTTTAGCAGCATCTGTTTCCTTTATCCTTCATAATAAGAAAGAAGCACCCACTAGTAAACACTGTTCCCCGCTAAGGCAAATGATGTATGGTCATAAAAATACATACATATGTGCCTACAATACCTTGTGTTGATCCACATACTGTCTGTTTAATTTTTCACCAATACGTAAACACTGCTAACCTCCGAATGGTAGTCTGCAGAGTGTCGACGTTGGCCTGGCAGCGGTCTAGTGTCCTCCTGGTGATGTTAACGCTCATCGAGTCAATGCACACATTGTCTGGGGAGGGGACACTTAATCATCAACACTGATAAGTCCGGCATTGTAAGAACAACTTATGTGGGTCTTACCAATGTTGTGTGCTTCATCAAATACAACAACAGATTTCTTTGCAAGTTCCTTAGACACCAGGTCTGCGATTTTTGGGTCCAGAAGGTAATGGTAGCTGTAAACAACTATATTAGCATGGAGAATCTGAATAAAACAGAAGGAGAACAGTAATAAATATTCACCTTGAAATGTATATGCATTTAAAAAAAAGCCATAAGCTCATCAATTTAAACAAATACAGAAATGCATCGTCCTCTTAACTAATACAGATACACAATAAGTTGTGCTGAATTAAATGGTACTTTTTACTAAGGCCACATCCTTCTGTTAAAATACATACTGCATAGCGAGCCAAGTAGTATGGACACCAGCCTCTCCGACGGCCAAACTCTTTCAGGTCATCTAGGTTGTAAATTCCAGGTGGAATGGGGACCTGCCTGCCCACAGCATCAAACTCCTTCCCAGATACAATTAGACATTCATAAATTAAACCAAGCAAGAATGAAATATATAATTTTTTAAAAATGCATTTAGGTGATGCTTAAAAAATGCAGTTTCTAAACATTATGATTGATGCTTGCTTGATTGCTTTCCCTACATTTACCTCATAGAAGCGGCAGACAGGTTGGCTAGGGTTACTGTGACGCTCGGCTCGAATATATGATGCTGTCAGACTGTGACATTTTCCATCCACCTCTTTTCCAAAGCGCAAGGAGCTAACCTGGAAACAGGAACAACCGGGATCAGGTTCCTGGACAAAGATTCAGCATTCCCTAGGACATAATTACATAATCAGTTTTGAGTGTTCATGAAAAATCTATTTAATTAAACAATTAGACATAGTTGCATTACATATTTAGTTTATTAAGCAATAAAGGCACTGATTAATAAAACAATTAGACATTGAGTAAAGTAAATAAACAGGAAACCACATAAGCTGCAAAAGACTAACTGCTAGTACAGATACAATTAAACTTTCTCATCACACTTGCAGGGCTTAGCAAGGAAACATCTACCTCAGGGTGGATACACAGATTTTTTCTTGAAGACAAGGCCAGTGCAAGGAAGTTATTTTTCTCTCCGGTTTCCTTGGTATAGAAGTCCATCAGTTTCCTCAGTTCCTCCACTACCTAAGAAAGCGAGGAAAGAAATGCCATGACTTCTCAACATATACTTCAAGAATGATGTTTAGTTTGTGTAAAAAAAGACCATACACACCTTCTCTATCTCAGGCACAGTTCGAGAGCAGTAGATCAATTTGGTGACCTCAAGAGGGTAAGCCTGCATGCCATGGAGGAGGCAAAGAAAAATTTTGCTTTGGTCAGCTTGCTTGCTTGGCATGGATCATTCAAATTGCTTGTTACTGTACAAAACATAATTCAGACATAACAGGTTTTCACCTTCTGATAAGCAACGATCAGCGACAAGAGCGAGATGGTCTTCCCAGTACCTGAAGGCATCTCTAGGACTCCATGACCCTGGGAAGAGATTACAGCAGGAGAAAAGGTTGTGCTACTTAAAGTGGTAGTTAGCTATATAAGGAAATAACATGCACCCCCTTGACATACCTTAGCATCCAGTGTCCTCTTGAGTTCAAGCATATAAGAGTATTGTTCCGGGTAAATGTAGTCATATGGGAAATAGACTAACAACCCCTCTATGTTCAACCTAGGAAAGTAATTTTTAATAGTAGTTTGAAATTGAATGCACTGTTAAATGCAGTAATATTATATACAGTATATTCAACGGAAGTTATGGGGACACCTGTGCTAGCAAGATATCTGAACTATTTAACAATCGATAGCTAACTAGCAAACCTTACGGGGGGGGGGGGGGGGTGTGTAACAAACGTTACAAAAGTTAGCGTTACTCACTTCATTTTTATTGCTGGCAAAACCTTACAGCAACCGTATCACCTCCTTTTAAGTATTTACTGCAAACTGTCAAATGGCAGTCAAACGATCAAATGGTAATACGCTGATACGTCCTTAACACCTTACACTCATGTAAGCTAGCTAGCGACTCTGTTTAGCAGCGCTTTGTCGCGTCTAAAAAGCGTAGATTCTCTTAAGCGACTACGATTGGTTGGTTCATTGTAAACGGACCATTTAATTGGTTTAGCTTGCAGATAAAGTCATCGAAGTCCAACCCACAAACAACAACGAAGACCCAAGTAATCGATCGGGAAGATAGAAACGGAGCTACACGGGCGGCTGTGGGGGTGGGTAAAGAAATGAAAAACCTATACGACGTGGAAACTACTAGAGATTAATTATTTTCTTTCTTTTTTTTTTCATGCAGGTACTTGGAAGTTGCTGCATATGCAAATGCGCATATATATATATATATATATATTTGCATATATATATATTTTTTTATTTTATTTTTATTTTGTTTGTTTGTTTGTTTCATTAGAGACTAAAAAACACAGCAATGGTTTATAATATTTTATTTACATGCTCATCATGATCATTTCATATCTCACATTATAATAAGACATCAATAATGAAATGCACTGTGACATAATACTCAAAGAAAGATAAAAATGAGCCTTCATTAATAACTATCTTTGAATTTATAGGCAACCTATGAATATGGACATCAGTGATCCAAGTTAATAAGTTAGTTACACTGATACATTTTGCTTGAAGTAACAAGCAAGACCACAGAATGCTGTTACTGAGTTTTTGCTGTGTTTTTGTCCCATTTTTTTAAATCTTGCACCTCCAAATCACAAGGCAGCCAAAATTTCAGTCTCTTTACCATCTTTTTATATATTGAATGTAACAAAGTAGATGTACAAAACAAATTAAACAAGTGCTGTTTAAGATTCTGTATCTCCAATTCCAGTGAGTGGGAACACAGTAACAGACATTGTTATAATTCTTCTTTGTTTATTATCAGTGACAAATCATAGTTTCTGTGGTTTGCTGAAAGGATAAATGACTTGATTAAGAGCCTCTGAAAGGTAGAATGGTGCCACACATTTTGTCATTTGTCTTTGCAATAGTGATTTAACAGAACACTGCATTTTGCAATTAAGTCTTCTCATAAAGCATTTTTTCAAACTCTGTTGTGCGAACAGTCTTGGACATTCCAGATTAGTAATCATTCGTGTGACTTGACAACCAACAATGTTTTGGTCTACATAAAACATGTCAACCACATCACCACAAGGATTCGCCACCTTATTTTTGATATTATGTCCATACTGTGCAGCTCTACGCTTGCAGTTTGCGGACATTCCATCACAACAAGTCATTACAGTGTCAGATGTGTACTACCAGTGAGCGTGACCTTAGCAAGTTCAAGGTCATACACAGACCACTACATTATAAATGCTCAAAGGCCTTCAGTCAGCTCACAGCTCCCCCTGCTCCTCTGTACTCTTGTAACGGTCCATGATCTCAAGAACATCCTCAAGAATGGACGGCCCCAGGTCCAGATCCAGAGTGGTGAGGGACCCAGAGCATGACAAAGTGGGGTAAGACGCTGTGGAGAGTGTGGGAGAGAGTGTTGGAGAGAGTGCGGGGGACTCGCTGAACTCACTCCGCAGGTCCTCGTTGCTCAGGCCTGCATCGAAGTCCAGGCTCAGTCCTCGACCCGGCTCGGGCGGGCCACCACAGTCTGACGTAGAGTCATCGGAGGAGGGCTCAGAGAAGGATCCTGTGGAGGGAGCCAGGTGCCTCAGCACAGGGATGGAGGCAGACAGGGAGAGGTCTTGGCAAGGTTCCCTGCAGCCTGACACCCCTTCCTTGCTCACAGCCAGGGAATGCTGCTTCTGCTGGTGTAGCCCCGGGGAGGTGTTCTCTGCTAAGTGCAGACGTGGGGGCTTGGGAGGAGCTTGCTCTGGAGAAAGGAAGGAAGGCATGGAGATTGTGCTTTTGAGAAAAGACGCATGACTAGAGTTACCATGGGAACTGTGGTGCAGGCCTTTAGAGTCTGCCTCATACACGTTATCCAGGCGCCGACCCATTGCGTCTGATCCGGAATGCAGTGGGCGGGCAAGGGAAGGCAGCATGTCCAGTTTGCCTTGCAGGAAGTCAACATCCCCAAACATGTCGCCCTCCCCTTCTGGCCCAACATGGGCGTTGTGCTGCAGGTCTCCCAGCGGTGAGCTGATCATGTCCCCAGACAGCATGTCCCTCAGTTTAAATTTTTTGCCCCGCTTTGGTGTGGAAGGCTTTAAGTAGATGGGTGTCTTCGCTGGCATTCTGTTTCCCTGAATACAGGGTTATAATGCTAGTTTATGTTGTGATTGTGAAGCTGTGAGATCAGGGAGCTAAAAGAAACTTGCTCTTTTCTGGCATTGGCCAATTCTTAATTAGCCCTCTTGAACTTTTGCACTTTCCCTTTAAGACTTTTGGTCAAAAACTATAAGAAGATGGATCTTCCAGCTGTTTGTGTTCCTGCTGGCGCCTGTGAATCGGGAACTTTGTCACGTATGGTCCTCAGGCCTATGGAACACATGGAAAGTAAAGTTTGGATTTGCCTCCAGAACAGTTATTTTGAGAAAGTGAAGTTGAAATATTATTTTAAAAGTATTTTGCATCCCTTTAATGAGAAATCAGTCTGGAAGCCAAATAAAGTTTTAGGATTTTTACAATAAATAACTCATAAGCTGATAAATCACATATCTGCAAATATATTGCACATTCACTTTAGCTTTTGATAGTGATAGTAGCAAAGAGCTTGTTTGTGAAAATGCTTAAGCATATAACCACAGCCCATGTTATCATTGGCCTTTGTGGAGCAGTAACGAAAACAGAGATACTGTTACATGTAATATTTAGTTTAGACCTTAAGTTGGTGAGAAGCTTATTGATGTGCATTCACTGTTTCAGTAAAATGGCATATTTCATAGTACTAGATAAAACCATGTGAATTACTTAAATAAATATGGGCAAGTTTCCCAACCTGGTTCAGTGACAAGGCTCCTAGAATATATTCCTGTACCACACCTGTGTTCCACTGCAGAGGTTTTCTATTCTCCTTTCTTTGAAAAGCCTGTGTTCTGTATTTTTTTTGACGTTATTATGCAATGGATCCTTTCCCTCTTGCCATAAACATGAGAGATATTCCAGAATAAACACAGAATTCTCTGATAACATTTCCTAACTAGTATTACAGAAGTACCACAGGAGGTAGAGGTCTGCTACTGCCCACTGTCTACCATAGCGGACTTCATCCTTGACTCCACCTGCTCAGTCTGCTTGCAGCACCATCCAGATGCATACAATCCCAACATCAAACGTACCACTGTTCAGGCCACATTGCCATTGAGTGTACAGTGGAAAGTGTCAGGAAAGAGCAGAATGAAGAATGGGAGTGAGCGTTATCTCCTAACATAGATGTGACAACTCAAGCAGGCTGATGAATTGCCTGTCTCCCTTCCCCAGCGCCACATTTGGCTGTGGAAAAACACTCTGCTGGAAGCACAACTACAACAACAACAAAAAAAGAAGAGTGCAATTTGTGGTGACCAAGAAGGCCAGACACACCCCAAGGTCGCTGGTAAACTGTGAATGTGTTTTAGACTAATCTCGTCTCCAGCACACTATGCGTTAAAAAACTCATGGTTACTTTTCATCTTTGTGTTTCTCTGTGAAGGCCATATGTTTTAGCCATCGTAGCAGGCACAGTCTGTTAGTGCAGTTGACTCATGCCTCATGTAACCCTGAAAAAATGCTAGCAGCACAGATACTGTGCATAAAACATGCACTGGTTAGTGTTGGCTTATTGTAAAAATAAACATGCATATCTGATATTAAAATCGGGGATATGTGGAAAAAACAAATGTTGTTTTAAACTGAATTTTAAGACACATGATTGCCATCTGCCCTTTTGACCTTCACGATACAACTCAGAGCAGTTCCAATTCTATATTACAACACCACCCGTCTCTTATGTAATAGGTAAACCAAGTTAGTTCCTGAGATCATCCAATTCACGGATTTTCCCAGTTAACCATCCGGTATCATAAATCATGAGGATTTACAAATACATCCCATCTGTGCCATGCTAAAATATAGTAATTAATTTTCACTATTAATTGAATTATAATTTACAAGTGAATGGTTAACATGATATGTCTGTAGCTATAGGCTTCCCAGATGTCCCAGATTAAAGCATTTCCCAGATGTCTATATTCTAGAAAAAGTTTATCCGTAATTAACAACTAAATCACAACTCAGCAGTTACATAACAATTAACAATCCCAGAAATAATGATTTATTCCTGAAAACAGTAGAGTAACAGTTTTGAACAGAATAATCAGCGGTATTTTGGGTTCAAATAACCGCAGGTTGCACTTGAACAGAACACACATTACTTCTTACACTGAAGCAATTCAATATCACACATTGTTTATATCTCCCTCTCTCTCTCTTTCTCTGTGTGTCTATATATGTATAGTTCCTGAGATAATCAAATTCACGGATTTTCCCAATTAACCATTTGGTATCATAAATCATGAGGATTTACAAATACATCCCATCTGTGCCATTCTAAAATATAATAATTAATTTTCACTATTAATTGAATTATAATTTACAAGTGAATGGTTAACATGATATGTCTGTAGCTATAGGCTTCCCAGATGTCCCAGATTAAAGCATTTCCCAGATGTCTATATTCTAGAAAAAGTTTATCCGTAATTAACAACTAAATCACAACTCAGCAGTTACATAACAATAAACGATCCCAGAAATAATGATTTATTCCTGAAAACAGTAGAGTAACAGTTTTGAACAGAATAATCAGCAGTATTTTGGGTTCAAATATCCGCAGGTTGCACTTGAACAGAACACACATTACTTCTTACAATGAAGCAATTCAATATCACACATTGTTTATATCCCTCTCTCTCTCTTTATATATATATATATATACACACACACACACACACACACACACACACACACACACACAGACACAGAGAGACATTTATGTTCGGGCTTGTGTGTTTGATACTTGCCTCCCATGTTCTTTGTTGCGTTGTTCCAGCCGAGTCCACGCTCACGCTTCCAGCCGTACACGCGTGCCCGTCGTCCGGTAAACCGCTTAACTGCGACGGGACGTAAGGCAAGGAACAGCGCGCGCCGGGGCACGGGAAGGGCGAGAGCGCTGTCTGTGCGCGAGCAAAGCTTTAGAGGCTGGAGCCCGGGCACGCTTGGGGGTGGAGTGAGGGAATCCTATATGCATGTAGTAGACTTGCCTTAACGAGGAGCTGTCTGTTTAGAGTATGTTGGCACTGAATCCTGTGGGCAGGATTCCAGACTGCTCAGCCGTAGAATGACAAGCGCTTGATTGTTTTTTTCTCTCGTTGTTGATACGGCATTGCGGTTATAGATAATTGGACAGACCGCTCGGCTCCGCTGTAGGTCTAACGAATGTGCAACGCAAGCATGCATTTTTATTTATTGACGGTATAGATCGTATAAACCAAAAAAAAGGTCTCTAATAGCAATACTTAGAGGAGGGTTGTCTGTGTTTAAATAGAATTAAATAGAAACCATCTAGACAACTTGTCAGGAAAAAAAAAAAACATGCTGCCAGTCACAGTGGGGGATAAAGAAGCCCTGTTGTAAACGAAGAGGAATTGGTACAAGAAAGTTCAAACAAGCACTCTGACTCCAGGCAGCAAGGAAGACAACTGAGCATCTACGAGCAAAACAAGCCTAAACAGACTCAGTTGAGTTTACAAATTATCATAAAAAGATTATCTGCAGTACTCACAGATACACAACATTATATGCCATGTTTTTCGGCAGCTTACACACATTGAAGGTGTAGAGGTATGGACTGTGCATGCCAATCAGGTGTTGAACAGTGAGAAGCGTAAAGCTTATGTCTATATCAGGTTTATAGTCTACTACAGTCTTTTTCTGAATAAAGAGTTTTGGGAAATCCCCAATTTTAAACTAGTGTTAAACATTCCTTTAAGATTCAACATCATAACCCATAGGCAAAATAGTATTCGAGACATATTCAAGACTCTTTCTCACTTGTCAGCATCTAAGCCATACTCAAGGTCTCCTTTTCCTGTTCTGCCAGAATATGAAGGTCAGATGTGAAAGCCAAGACTTCCCAGAGCAGGCTCAGACTGTGCTTAGCCTCGACACGGCGTCCAGGCCCTGCGCTGCTCAGCCATCTCCCGCCCTCACAGAACACTGCCATGCCGTAAATCTCTCAAAAGGGCTTTTGTTGATTTGCCTGCAATGACGTGTACTGGGCACAGAAAATTCAACTGAAGAAACTCAGCAGGACAACTGACCATGCAAAAGGAGAGTGACTTCACCTTAGGCCTGGGGCACATTAGGCCTGGGGCACATTAGGCCTGGGGCACATACCCAGCTGCATGCTGGGAAGGGAGAATAATTCACTAACCTGAAGTGGAAAATAAAATCTGTAAATCCTTTTTTTTAAATTACAACCTACAGTAGTCAGTTTAAGGGGGTTAATTATTCATGCATTGTATTGGGTGACTATGCTTCTACCTACATAATTTTGTTACAGCATACTTATTCCTCTAAGATTTATCACATATTAAAATGTTTCTGCGTTTCTGCTTCAGCTGTCCATTACCCTTTTTTAAATAGTGATACATTCTTTTTTAAGAATTATAAAATCCCTGATAATGTACACAAGCATAACATTGTTGGCGTAGGGATGTTGTAAACGTGATAACCCCTGTCAGACATGCCAAATTTAAATGGACTGCAGACTGCTACTAAAAGCTGGTTTCTGGGAATTTATCAGCTTTTTATCCAGCAAGCCATCATGCACATCTCCTGATAATGCCCAGTGAACAGAGGGCACCGGATATGTGTACAGTACAAAACACACAAAAAAAGAACACCACAATGAGCAGGACAAGAAGGTTAACACAAGGGTATATTAAATCCAGTCCACTGACGGATCACAACACTGGCTAAAAATTGGTTATAGAGGAAGCTTGCTCCCTAAAGGTGGGGCTAAAGAAACACAATGAAAGAGGACCTGGGAAAAGCCACATCTGAACAGGAAAAGAAACTAACAAAACTCATGCCCCATTTAACACAGACAGTTCCCAGAAGACCTTGTGGTGGGGGGAAGTGAGCCCGTATAACAAGATTTACAAGACTTACTGTGGGAAAAGAGGGGACACAGTTTAAAACATCATGTAGCAACTGCTAGCCCTTATTCTGCATTCTACATAAGGCTTTGTGTTGGCCAAAAAAAATAAAAAATGAGTAGGATATATTGGAGAGTTCTGTTTACCAAAATATTGTAAACAAGTTCTTAATTTGCCACAACTTTAGTGTCAGACAACAGTCCAAAAAATGTGCGGTGATCAAGATACTAAAAACTCCTTTTAAGTGTTTAAATCTTTAAAACTCCACCTTTAAATTGTGATGTTGGAGAACTTTTACACGCAGCACAGCCTGCATTTTGTTATTTTTTTCCATTTTTAGCCATAACATTATATTGCATAACAAGCTATTTTCGCATGTTTGTCCTGTTCGTATGTCAGCTCATGGCCGAAAAAGGAGCAGACAGCCACTTTGCGAGCACTGAGGCACTCACTCAGCGAGCCAGCTCGACTTTGACTGGGGTTTATATCCCCCAAATGATGCCACGGATTTGTTTTCAAGTTTTCCCTGTTCTACTGCCTGTTGCAGAAAGGAATCTTCTCAGGAAGGAGGAGAGAAAAAAGCAAACAGGGTGGAACTCCTCGAGGAGGGCAGGAAACAGGACGGGGAGGGATAGGGAGGCTAGAGCAGAGTTTTCACGGGAAGCACAAACAGGACGGTTAAAGACATTTGGCAAGATGTACAACAGACTGCATTGCAGACACAGATAACGCTTGGGGTCCGATTATATTTCATGGGAGACGTTTTCTAGCTTTCATTGGAAATCATTATTACTCTGTGATTAGGCTTAGTGTTTGGGTCAAGAAAACCAGCCTGTTACATGGCTATTATACATTTCTAAAACTCTCAAACTGACCTAATAATTTCACCCAAAAAACTTTTTTGGACCAAATTATGCCACCTTATCCAGAAGTAGGACAGAGAAGGTTCTTCTTTCTAATCCACACTGAGACCGATGAAGACCTTAAGCACAAAAACAAACAGGGTGCGTGTTGTAAATATTTAGATTTTCTATGGTCACATAACCCTGCTGCATTGCATAAACTTTCATCAAATTTTGAAAGTGTCTAAACTATTTTAGGCTCTTTAAAAGCAACCAGAACATCCAAAATCCATCTGGAAGACTACATTTTGGCTGTGTAAAAGTATTTCAACACTGAATACCAATCAAGAAATACCCCAATTTACCACTAAGCACAAAATGGCTAGCAATAGTCTTGCCCAGACCAGGTTTTGATTAAGCAATAAGAGCCAGTATGGTCCTGCTACTACAGTCACTGTGCCTATAGTCTAGCAAATCTAGAGACAGATGGTGGTGTGAGTTCCTGCAGTTCCAAATGAGAAAAAAAGACATCAAGTTTCTGAAGCCCTACCACTGTAGGTATAAGGGACACCTCTGACCGACCCAGTTCAACTGTAAGGAGATCAAGAATGCTATATATACTCGAGCCTTCCCTCCATGTAACGTTGCCTTAAGGGGATTATGGGTAAAAATAAATACCAGAGAAATCTTGTGAAGGCTGTGCTCAGTACTTTTAAATCTGGAATGAAGAAACATGAACGACTGCAGCACAAGCACCAGTTTGAAAAAAAAAAAGAATCCTTATATGCTAGACATTTGCAGTTCTGGAGTTTCTACTAGACAACCAAAACACTTTATATGCTCATAAACCAAATGTAGCTGTTTTTACTCCAGGCAAATTCCTTTGCTTAAAATTATCATTCCCTCATAAAAATCTGGAACAGCAAACATAGAGTGGTACAGGGTGTGGAAAGGCTCTGAATAAATTACAGCTTAATGTCTATTGCATGCAAAGGAAACTCCAAACTACTTTGTTTTTTACAACAAAGTTTGAACCTGATATCCAAACCGCATTGCTATAGTTAAAAAGCTTAATTATCAAATGTAGGCTCAACAGATGGTTTGATTTTTGTCTGTCCAATGGAAAGTGGCTAGAACTGGGAAGCCATCGCAACCATGGTGTAGAAGCAATTTAAAATGCTTTTCTCTTAGCAAATGAATCAATGCCAAAGAAAACTTGATTTATTGAGGAATGTCTTTGTTTTAAAGTTAGACAGGTCATTAATTGCGATTGGTGATAATGCACTACTGAGTACTGCTGGGAATTTGTGACAGACATTAATAGAGTGACGTGTAACCCCTGATCCGAATGGGGGAGCATACGGCTGCGGAAACTGGGAAATGACACGTATACGGGTCAAAGATAAAGAGGAAGAGAAATACTGTCAGATGAATGATGGCCATGTGCAACAATCACTTGAATTCTTAGCCATACTAAACACATGTAGTAGAGTTTCAGACCTTCACCTTGTTCAATCTGATGTTGCCTTTATTAAATATTTCACAACCTTACCTACACTGAATGGTTACAAAATGTTACCTCTTGTCAAATATGGACACTTTTCAATATACAAAGCAGTTTTTCCCAGGGGCAAACCTAAACAAAACACAAACAAAAAAGTTGATTTTCTTATGTAGTCCTCATGAAAAATCTCATGTTCCAGGGTAAGATGGGAAGAACAGTTCTTTTACTGAAAAACAAAAGCATTACATAAACCTCTCTCGCATATCTCAAGTCCATTTACACTGCAGGTGGGAAAAAATATTTATATACTGTACAAATATGTATATAGAATGATTCGATTCTACTACAATGTGGACAAAGAAAAAGCAGATTTCTCATAAGTATAAAAAATAAATTAAAATTTCACATGTGAAACACTTAACAGAGGGGTTTTTCAGTTATACAGTTTTGTTACTCGGAGTGGGAGCTGAGAGCCCCAAGCATAAGGGAGGTACCCATAAACAGCCTTTAAAAAGAAGAAAGAAAAAGAGAGCAAAGCAAAACAAGGTCCTCAGCTGAACCAAGCACAGACCACTGGAGAGCTAAAACAGTTTAAAAGAAGTTAAATCGCCGACGGGACAAAATGCAGAAACACAACGTTGCTAACATTGTCCTGTTAAAGCAATGAAGTGGCAGTGCATACTCCCATGGATTTGTCCTGCTGCAGAGCCGATCGTAGGGGACTGGGATAGTGACATGCCCCTGCCATCTACCTTCTGCTCTATGAGAAGATCTCTCATAGAGCCACAGGGGTCCATCACAGAGAGGGGCTGGAGGTGCTCTATGGCAGTGTATATGGGTCATCTTCCAATCAGATCACTAAACCATGGGTCATCTTCCAATCAGATCACTAAACCAGAGCCTACTGACAGCAGGCCACAGACTAATGAAAAAACACATCTCCTTTCGAAAGCCCAGGTTTATTCTTACACTTTGAGAAGAATTTAAAATGAATACATCTTAAATGTTCTCATTTGGTTTTAAAACAGACATATATTTTTATAGCTATCTTTGTGTGTCCCCCCGCTTCACCTTATATTCTCATTGTATTCCCTTCCATCCCAAACACAAGTCCTTAGAAGTGTGAATACTGTGATGTGGAACGTGGTGCTGCAGCGGTACTCTCCTTGCACATAAGGCATCGCCGAGGCCGAACGCTCCTGAAAGCCTTAAAGCTCTGTGTCCGAGTTCACTGACAGAAGGGCGAGGCTGTAGGGTCAAAGCCTTTGAAAACATCCTTGAGCGAAGCACTGTCCTGCTCAGCAGCATCCGGCTGCGCGGGGCTATTGCCCCCAAATGGACTGCCCGTGCCGCTGGGCTTGCTGGCTTGCTTCACCACGCTGAAGAGTGTGGACACAGGCAGGTTGTGGACTCCCGCCGGCTGCTCGGTGCCCACAGAACTGCCCTGGCTGGGTTGAGAGGGCCCTCCGGGAGTAGGGGCTCCGGCAGCACCCAAGCCAGGGGAGGGCGAGGGTTTGGGTCGAGGCCGGTTGTAGCTGTTGTAGCGATCGGTGGTTTGATCGCCACTGCCCTTGTCCGGCTCGGGCTGGTCTAGAGCAGACTTGCGGACGAACAGCGGCTCCTTAGCCTTGGGCTTGGCCGAGGCGGATGCGGCGTCGGCGGGTTTGGGCTCGACGGCTGGTGTGGTGGGCTCCAAACTTTCCGATTTGTCCGAGCCCTGTGTCCGTGGGTCATACAGGCTGATGCTGCTAAGGACGCTGCTGCTCGCGCCTGCGCTGCCGCCTCCAATTCCTCGCCCGGCCCCTCCCGCCGACAGCAATCGCGGGTCGTAGGGTGCGATCGTGGGCGTAGGTGAGGTTGGGGCAGGGGGGCCAGACGACGATGCCGACACGGGCAGAGCTGGAGGTTCCGAAGGCTGCTTGAGGGCAGATTTTTGCGGCTGAAGGCGAGGGTCAGCCACAGCCTTCCGGGCCATGCGGGGGTCTACGGGCTTTTCGGAGGGGGTGGATGCAGGTGGAGCCGGTGGTGGAGGGCACTGAGAGGGACCGGACGAGGTCGCGTTAACAGTCTTGAGGATGCGAGAGAGCAGCTCATAGTCCGGGAGGGAGGATGAGGAGGAGGAGGCGGACTGGCCAGTCTGCTCGGCGAGGGGGGCCGAGGCTGGCACGGGCGCGGGCATGGCCGTGTGGATCTGTTGTTGGGCGCGTGACAGCCGCGGATCCATAGAAGTGACTGGCGGGATGCCGGGCGGCAGTGGGAGGAAGTCCTGCTTGGGAATGGGGACGGGGATGAGGTCTTCGGGACTCCACAGCACCACCTTGGCAAAAGGTGGCTTGGTCAGCACCACGTCTTTCTTGATGTGGCTGAACTGCTGGAGCTGGGAGCGGGGGTCGCGCAGGGCCATGCCCATCAGCGGATCCAGAGGGATGGGCACATGCTTGTCCCTCAGCATCCTCTCCCCCTCCTCTTCCTCAGTGGCAGCAGGGACCAGGGGTGGGGGCTTATACACAAGCGGGGGCTCAGGTTTGGGCGCAGCGGCCTGCCGGGCGAGGCGGGGGTCAGCGGGAGCGGAGGAGGATGGTGAAGAAGAGGGGTTGTGCTCGGGGGTCTGAGAAGAGTCAGGGGCGCGTGCCAAGCGGGGGTCCCGTGCCAGCCTGGGGTCTGCAGGCCTGCTGGGTGCTTGCACCGGCTGGGCCTTCTGCAGACGGGGGTCGCTGGGGGCACCATCAGGCTTCTGGGGCCCCTGGTTTTGACTCTGCTGCCGTAAAGTTTTGAGAATCGATGTGACACTGCCACCACCATCTTCATCTTCGCTAGAATACCAAATTGCAGAATCACCTGAAACACACAAGAGACCACAGAATGTTTAATAAGAATGGGAAGATACTATTTAAAGCTGTCCATCTAAAATACAGGTAAATCTCCAGTCAAGATAGACCACAGCAGCTGCACACTTTCAGAGATTTTACTGCCTTGTTGTTACATACTGATTATGAAACCCATTATGCAGCTGGTGTAAGAAAAAAAAAGTTACACTGGAGAGATCTTGAAGACAACACCTGTGACACCCGAGAGCTAAATGATTATTCACATTTGGTTTCCTGTCCCTGATATCCGCTTTAAATGGTGTATATGACCAATTGTGCCATCTGTTAGTCGAGCACTAAGGTGAAAACAACTCTGAAGACCAAAGCATGTTTACAGGCTTTAGAGGTTCTGCACAGGGTCATGCACAGAACTGGGTCCTTGAGCTGCTTCCTGCATGGGAGCTGCCTCTTCCAAAAAAAAGACTGTATATACATACCACAATTATGCATTTTTAAGTCGAATGTATTGTAACAACAAAGCTGAATTTCTGCTCCCTTTGAAGTGTGCTGAAGTCATGCGGATTTACTGAAAATTAGCACAGAATCTAATTTGGTAAATATTAAACATTAGTGCAAAGAAAGCACCTATAACAAGCCAACTCCAGTTTAACATGAAAGCCTGAAACAGGCTTAAGTGATCAAATCTTTGATTAAATGTGACATTTGTCATTACATCCTTTGGGCAATCTCAACATTTTAGGGATAGACACTTTGATATGTACTTTTACAATCCTTAAAATACCAGTGTTGCTGTGATAAGATGGTGCTCGAGAGAGTTGTCACATCTGGGTAATTTTTTGTTTTCACTGCTATGGGTGAGCATGGGTGGTGGGACCTGATGTGGTTGGCTGTACCTTCGTTATCCCTCTCTGCGCCTCCTTCGGCCAGTCTCCTGGCCCTCTCCTCCTCTTCCTGCTGCTTCTGCTGGATCCTCATAAACAGCACACGCTGCGCTGGAGGCAGGAAATCTGGGACTGTTATTCCGGACTGGTTTGCTGAGCCTCCATTGGCTGGGCCCTCCATGCTCCCAGAGCTCTGGTTCCCTGAGGACATGTCACTGAAGTTTCCACTAGCTCCCTTGTAGCCATCACCTATGGCCAGAGGCAGAAATATATGCAATAAGATTAAATATCTCAGTTTACACAACACAATATTTAGCAATGCAAAGTCGGATGGGAATATGCTATGATGCATTTGTCTGGACAGCTATTCCTCGGAAGGTAAGCTCACCCTCGGTGCCTCCCCCTTCCTTTCCCATGCTTTGCTGCTGCTGCTGGTAGAAATTATCGTAAAAACTGCGACCAGGTCCGCTGCCGGGGGCCATCATGGCTGGGTTCGACGGCCCTTCTCCTGAACCAAAGTTCTGCATCATTGCTGAGGGACCTTGGTTCATGTTCGGTGAACCCATGGGGGCCATTTCGTGAGGCCCATTGGGCCCCAAGTGTCCAGGTGGCACTGGCCCAGGGAAACGAGGTGCACCAGGAGGTCCTGGAGTGGGGCCCTGAGGTCCTGCAGTGCCTGCTGCAGCAGCACCAGTATTTGGACATCTGCAAAGTAACAAATTCAATGGTCAGTCATTTCTAAAAGCATCAAGCAGCAGGAATTTAAAAAACATTTATATATAGGTCATGAACAAAAATATGCAACTGAATAGCTGTTGTGAGAAAAGAGAGAGGACCGACCTGACACCCAGCTTTTGTGCCAGCTGTCCGGTGGGTTTCACGACAATCTCGAACAGGGATGGGATCTTCTTGCTTGTGTTGCCCCCGCAGGGAGGCGGAGGACCCAGGGCTTGTGGAGGTGGACCATTTGGGTTTGGTGATCCCTGGTACGACCCTCCATCTGGGCAAGGTGCAGGGGGTCCAGGACAGGGTCCAGTTCCGGGACCTGATCCAGATCCAGGGCCAGGGCCGGGACACAAAGGACCGTTAGGGGGCATGTTGCCCGGTGGTGGGGGCCCAGTCATGCCAAAGTCCATGGGGGTAGAAGAATCGGCTGGGACAGGCCTTGGGGGTGTGGGGAGAAGGCCAACTCCAGGCGGGGGTTTTGGCAGGGGATTAATGCCTTGCTTTTTCAGCTCTTCCACTTCCTTCTCATCCTCTGCGCCAGCCTCAGCATCCTCAGCCAGCATCTGCACAAACGGCAAACAGCTCAGCTTTGGAAGCAAGAAAGCAAGAGCAACACACGTGATGTAGGTTTTCCCTGATAGAGGGGCTCACCTTATCCAGTAGTTCTTTTGTGTCATCTGTCAGAGGTTCGTGGGAGAACATACAGTCATCTCCGTTCACACAGTTGCCTGTAGTGTGGAACAGCTTGCATGGGAAGTCCCGTGCTTTCGAGTCAAGGAATATTCTGCACCAATCTGGGGATGAATTACTGAGCCCAGACCCATAACAGCAACTTGCCTATGAAAACATTTTTTGTTTCTTTCTTTTTTTTAGCAGACAAGGTGTTCTTGGTCAGTCCATTAACAAATGGTACAGCTGATAATGGCTGGCGACAAAAAAAACCCAACTATAGCAGGATATCATGCATGTAGGGGCAGTTTTCAGCCCGAGCGCAAAAGCCAGTGATGTAGAACTTGCACAGTTCCTTCTTCTTAGGCAGCTCAATGTCATGACTGAAGTTGCAGTGCTCACCCTGCCAATCACAGAGTTAACAATAACCACAGTAGTCAGGTTAAAAAAAAAAAAAAAACAACCCTAAATTAATTATACAATTTGGTTGACACAATGGCCTATTTTTGAAGGTTCACTGAAAAAAACTAAATTAATTATACCATTTGGTCGACACAGTGGCCTATTTTTGACCTTAACCAAACTATCACTGCCTAAAAATGCATAATTAATTTAATAATTAAGGTCAAATGAATCTGAACGCTTACCCATGTACAGCGGCCCTCGATGTAGTACTTGCAGATGGCCTTGCCTTTCTTGTCCTGGCCGTGTTTATCCTGGTCATGTTTCCTCTGGCCACCACCTCCATCCTACACAATACATAGTACTCTTGAGCTATAAGTACTCATATTTTACTGTTGGTGTTCTGTGAGAAGAGGATTGACCAGAGCAGTAGCTCTCCACCCGTACTTCCAACGTACCACTGCTGCAAACGTATACCTCAACATACACAAGCCAAGTAATCAGGATAAAGTTATCTAACTTCAAACAGGATTGGAATGTCAACAAAAACCTGGATCAGTCTCCAAGTTATATGTAAAAACCATTGACTTTGGCATTCAAGTGTTCCCACAAACGTTGACTGAATGGACCAGCAGTGTCGGGTAAGAGCTGAAGCTGAGCACGTCTGCTCTAGTGAGCTGTGGGCTGATTCAGGTTCTTACCGTCGTGTCCATATCTCCGTTGTTGTCTTCATCATGGCCTTGGTCTCCTCCACGGCCCCTCCCTCGATTCCTCCCTCTGCCCCGGTTCATGCCTCTACCTCCCTTACCCCGTCCACGACCCCGCCCACCCTTACCACCTGCAAATAAACAAACAGATAAGATGCTTTGCATAAGCATACCTGTTGCGTTCTAAAATTAATTCAACAAATTACTGTTAGGTACACAGTGCACTTAAAACTCACCACGCCCTCTATCCTTGGATTTCCTATACTGGTTAAGTTCTTTTGAGTAATCATCATAATCATCGTCCCCCATGTTGTCATAGTCGTCGTCACCATACTGTGAAGTACAATTGTAAATTTCAAAAACTTCAAACAGTCTGTGGTCTTATCAAAGCAACAGCCAAAAAAACCCAACCCATCAGTCATTTGTAAACACATGAAAGATTAATGACCATCAGCTATTTGTGAGCTGGAACTAACCTCCATTTCATCTCCGTACATGCCGTCTCCTTCCTCATTCTCTCCTCCCATTTTGCCTCTTCCTCTTCCTCTGCTTCCTCCTCGACCCCCACGACCCCTCATCCCTCCTCTGCCCCGGCCTCTCTGGTTCTTCATTCGCCCTTTACCGCCTGCAGGGTAACATCAGAACCATCAGCACTCATAACCAACTGCCTTACCCACAGTGGCTCTTCCCCTGGTGGCACGCGAGAGGCATTCTCGTCCTGCCAGGACAGCGGTTACCTCTGCCACGCTGGCTGCCCGGCGGCCCTCCGCCGCCACCACCCTCTTTGGCCTTGCGGTACTGGTTAAGCTCTTTGGTGAAGTCGTCATAGTCATCTTCACCCATGTCCTCGTCCTCCTCGCCCTCATAGTTCTCTTCATCATACTCGTCGTAGCCGCCGTAGCCCTGCTTGTCCATTTTCATATAGCTGCCCTTCTTCGGCATGGGCCCCCCATGACCAGGAGGAGGAGGGGGGGGGTAGCCTCCGTGAGACTGGAACACAGATCACAATTAAGACGCCAGCCAACTGGATACTGGGGTTCCATGGCTTCCACATCTACAGTGACTCGACATGAAGAAGAAGGAAAAAAAACAAAAAAAAACAATTAAGGAGTTTCACTCACTGAGGGTGGGTACTGAGGGCTGTATTCCCGATATTTCCTCTTCTCGCTGGGACTGTAATCAGAGTCATCGCTGTAGTCTGAATGATCGTCGCTGGACGAGGCATGCCGCTGCCACAAACACATGCAGATAAATCAGACTCGACAACAATGCGGACAGACTCCAACACGTGGAGCACCAGCTACCCTGCGTAAGCATGCACACTCACCTTGTGTTTTGATTTTCGCCTTTTTTTGGCCCTCCGCTTCTCTTTCTCCCGCTCCCGCTCCCGCTCCCTTCGCTTTTTTCTCTTGCGACGGTGGCCCTTGTCGTCGTCCGAGTCGCTGCCGTGCCGCTCCTTGCTGCGGCGGGGCTTCTCCTCCAGCTCTGGGCCCTCGGCGCTGGGCACCTCCACCTCTCCTCCATCATCTTCCAGCTCACCCTCCTCCAGCTCACCATCCTCTTGCCTGGTAGATACATACATACCACAACTGGCCATCACTAAACAGAAACAGAAACCCAAACCCAAAGAAACAACCTTCTAGATCAGAGTTTCCTTTATATTTTTTACATCTCCTTACAATTACCCCGAAGGAAATATCATCCTTATAAGCAGAAAATAAACATTGCATGAAAGAGATTATAAACAGATGTGTGACCCAAGGAAGTAACAGATACCTGTTATGTAAACCTGTTAGGTAAACATATGTAAACATTTGCTATGGACATGGATTTATTAAACTCGTTTTGCACACATGGTTATGTTCCAGTTGGTTTAAGGGTGTGATTAAGGGTCCTTTTCACCACCTTTAACACATACTATCATTTGCATGCTGTCAGCTTGCAGACAGGATATTCTGAGGTTGGCTCAGACTACCCTGATTAGCTCTGCTGTCTTTTGACTGTGTAAGAGTGTAGTAACATTTACTACATAGTTGTATGACATTAGTGTATTATTTCCCATTTATCTCACAGCTCAGAGAATCCACAGCAATGCCTTCGCACATTAACATCCATAAATTCTGGTTCTGCTCACTGAAACTAGAGACTCAATCCAGAAACCTCTACAAAATAAAACTGCAGTGAAATAAAAAGTAGCAAAGCCATATTGCTGAAAAACTTTCTTTAAGCTTAAAGGGCCAGGACCAGATTGGGACAGGTTTGCATGAGTTAAAAGACTTACCTAATGCTATCTACTAGCCTACTGACTGATGCAATGCACCAGCTTGGTTATGTCAGACTGGGAGTGTCCAGTGTTCTACATAATACGGGAGTGTCTAAAATTCTACCCTGCGAAACTGTACAGATGTTTTTCTTAAATACAATTTTAATAAAAAATAGTAAAATATAAACTCATAAGAGTAAATAGTTTTTTGGTTATCTACAATAGCTTGAACTATCCATTCACAACTGCAGACTATCCGTATAAAAAAACCTATCCCTGTTAATAACCCCGTAGCAAATGTGAAAGTGTACCATCATTCAGCTCAATAGAAAATGGTGATCTGTTCACTGCTGAATTCACTCAGACAACAATATAGGCTATTTCTATGGCATAACCATGTTATACCCCCTCTAAGTAACACTTAGGTAACTGCTGAATAGCCATAAGCATATGTACACTTCTGAAAGGTTTGTCTAACTAATACATTACAATGTAGGTACTGAATATTTGTTAAACCCAAAACTGATTTACACTCAAAAGAACTAACAGGTCAATATGGTTCACACAAATAATTATCTGATATCAGTGAACTGTTATTTTAACAGTCCTACTAAATAGACACATCGTGGAAAATCCAACCATCTTAGGAACAACTTTGGTAGCTAGGACAGCAAACAAAATAATTTTCAAATACTTCACTTCTAATAATCACTATCACCTTTCTATTCTCCCTAGTCACTGGAGAGCAGAGTGAAAGCAAATTCTAGTATTTGCGTCACTGCAATCAAGTTAAGGGGACTTGGCAAATTTCACACACCGCCATTCTTAAAATCTGAAACATGATACTTTTAAAAATCATAAATTATATAATACTCTAATCAGTCTATGTACTAGAACTGTGATAAAAAAATAAGGTATTTAAAACTTGTGCTGCTACAAATAAATCTTCGTCTCCAACAACTGCATAGCTTTGACTGTGAGGTTGTCTCCCTGTACTGTGCTCAATGTCCACCTACTCTGGCAGCCTGAAGTGTGAACTGACCTCCAAATTCATAGTACATGGGTGGTATTGAAGTAACTCAAACAAAATGTTACAAAGAGTTGGCCAAACTCTGTAAACTTGGTTTTAGAGTGAGCCAAACGTTTGTACAATTATATGGGTGTGAAATTACTGCTAGATATTTTTTTGTCATATTTGCATGTAACATAAAAATGTCATCTTGGCACTAATGTAAATAACGACTGGATAACTGGGCTCTCTGCTCATGCAGTTAACTGTGAGCAAAAAGACATCCATGTAATTAGGGCACTGACAAAAAAAACAACAAAAAATTAAGGTGTATTCTAATATAATAAGTTTACGTCGTCATCCAATAATAAAAGCAACGCTCATCAAACCACAGAAAGACTTGAAACAATACAGAGCAATGAAACTATGGCTCCTACAATGCTATGAATTGAACATGCTCTCCTATCTCCATATTACCATTCAAAAGCACTAGTACTGAACATTTATCCATTGTTTGGACTTCATGTTTGCTATAAAGGGGTGATAAGTAATGCAATGGGTGTAAAGTTACACGATTTGGGAATCAGTGAAATTGTGAAACTGGTGTTTTTCTTCACTTTTAGGACCTTGAATGCTTTTGAGACTTTGGGAATGCACTGAACCAAGAGGGTGTTTGTGAAAATACATGAAATACATGCTTCTTCTGAAACTGGACAAAACACTAAAAACTGAATATAAAATTTCCAATTTCAGTTTAACTTCATATACAGAGAAAGATACATACATGTAACTTAAACGAAACTTGACATTTAAGCTATATAAAATTGGGAAATATAGTTAACTAGGAAGCACTAGGGAGAAAAACAATCTAGATGTTAAAAAAATATCTAGCTACCAAATTTAAGGAACATTTTGATTGTCGGGTGAAAAAGTAAAAAAAATAAAATAAAAATTTAAAATAACAGAGAGAACGGGAGGAAACTGTTGGCCAGTGTAATGTACTAGATAATTAACTCGTATAGCGAGCTAAAAATAAAGTGTACTTTTGACTTTAGGCTTGCTTCCGATGATCTCCATACTATGCAAATAGTCGTGCTAAAGCTAAATGTTAATGGCTGAAAAAGCAATAAACACGATGCAAAACAATATTTTGGGGCCTTGGCCAGCGGAAAAAAATAGTGCGCAACTCGCCAGCTAGCCACCTAGCTAGCTCAATTGTTAATGCTAACATTTTGTTTAGCATTAGCTTAAGTTGGTCAAATTCTACCAAATCTGCCGTGGCCAACTACACTTTACCGGAGTTAACCGTCGTGTTGGGTTAAAAACCGCCGCCGTCGGTAACACGTTTAATGGCCGGCCGCTGCGCTATTCGAGCGGTTTCTTACTTGGTCCTTTTGACAACTTATCGGCTAACATTAGCTACAGATAGCTAGCCTCAGATAGCATACGTGGCTAACGATGAGGAAGTCCACATCATGTAAAGTAGCTTAACCTAGCCGGTTACTCATTCCTGTTGGACTTGTAAGCGTCTCCGAGAACACACAGGCTTCGTTTTGAGAAGGAAAAAAAAGAATTAAATTAGATTAGTAACTGTAGCTAAGAAGAGTGGAGTTAAATAGCTGGCGTTTACTCAGGTCCATTTGTTCTTTACTATGAGGAAGACTGAGTTACATGGTCGATGCTCTTTGCATAGTGGCCATTTAGTCCTTCGATGATGGCAAGAGCCTCGAACAATGAATGGATTTCTAAATTCTGGTACGTTTCTGAGCACATCCCTGACATATCTGAACATTTCTCTTGACTCGGGTATGACCTTCCAGATTGCGCTGTGCAACGTTTCAAGATGGCGTTCGTTACCTTGTTTCCCAGAAAAAGTCGACTTTAATCCCTTTGAAAGAAAAAGAAAAAAAAGCAAAAGAATACCCGTGCTTTTTGTATTTAAAAAGCAAAGGATAAATAAATAGTTGGATAGAAATATGATATTACTCGACCTTTCATCAGTGAGAAGGCTGTTGTGTTCGTGGTTGGCTGTTGGGGAGTTTGGATGGACAGTCATGCTTTCCACAGCCATTTCCTCTAACGTACTACATTCAGTGCAAAAAAATCGACTCAGGACTCGACTGGCTTATGCGTTAATTGACTTGGATCTACTTGTTGATTGGTTTTAGGAAGAGTTTCAGTTCATAGCAGTTAATTCCCATTAACAGTTTGAAAGAGAAACATGCTGAAACGTTCCTGAAGTTCTCTCCGTCCTCTACAGTGGCGAGGTGAAATGAAACTCATTCACTCAAAATGGCGACGGTTCTTCTCCGGAGGAGAAGGGGCGGGGTTAGCGGGCACTGACGTCATTGCGGAAAAAAGGGACAGGGAGGGGCGGAGTCAAATTATCCACGGGTACAAGTAGGTACTGAAGTAGTGACTGTTAAAGTAGTATAAATTATTAAGATATTTTAGGTACTTATTTTTTCTCCTTTCCCAATTATTTATTATTGCTATTATTATATAATATACTTTATTATATAAAGTATATATATTCTATATATACTTTATATTATTGTATTTTCTGGCTCACTGGTTGATAATTTTGATCTATGTATGCACATTATCTTCTTATCAGGGCTGCAACTCAGTTGGAATAGCTAGGACTGGAGGAAAAGAAGGATTGTAGACAAATGTGTCATTGCCACAAGACTACTGTGCATTCTCTTGAATTTGTTGTATGTTTTATAGAAAAAATATTTTGAAAGGAAATTTAGGTACTTCTAAAAATGCCTGATAAATAAATAATATAGTAATTTGTTTGCTGGAGTCTTTTATTTCTGTTGACGAAAAGCTATGTTTGAAGGCATGAATAAAACCCAATGGCCTTTTCGCATTCCTGTGAATCACACTGTTCACACACTTAGTTGACTTAATACCAACATCATTTACTTAATTTACATTGTGTGGTTGTGTTTCTATGTTCTTGGAGGCAATGAAATAAGACATTTGTAGGCTTGCTGTATTATTAGACATTTCTATGTAACTTTTTAAGACATCCCGGGGCAACACTTGGTTGTATTCAAACTTACTGAGAGAGGGGTTTCATCATTATTAGAATTCTATTTGCAATATACACTATGTCTTAGCTGCATCACACACATCATGTCATGTAATGAAGGCTGACGGCTGAAAAGATCAGCACAGACTCTTCTGTTCTCGGCAGCTCCTCCTGTAGGACACTCAAATGCATCCAGGCCAGCAGTGAGAAATAATCCCTCCAGCGGGTCCTAGGGCTGCCACAGGGCCTTGTTCCACTGGGACCAGCCTGGAACAGCTGTAGTGGGAGCCAATCAGGGGGCTTCCTTATGAGATGCCAAAACCACCTTAGCTGGGTCTTTTGAGGAGCAGTGGCTGTGCTGTGAGGCCTTCGCAGATTTCCAGAGTTCCACATCTTATCGCAGAGTGATATTGTCTGCTTTTTGTATTTGCAAAATTATTATTTTGGTCACTACCCATGTCTCATTAACATAGGTGAGGATAGGGAAGTAGATTGGTCCAGTACACATAAAGTTTCATCCTTGCACTAAGCCCCACTTCAGCACCACATTCCGATCCAGAGACTGCAACACTGCTGCTGCTGACCCAATTCATTTGCTCACTCATGAACAAAATCCCAAAATATTTAAACTCCTCCACAGGGAGGCATTCCATTATTTTCCAGGAGAGCACCATGACCTCAGACTTCGAGGTGCTGATCTTCATTGCAACCACTTCACATTCAGCTACAGATGCTGCTAAGAGGATGACATCATCTGCAAATAACAGAGAAGCCACCTCTACGTCCCCATATTGGACACCAGTCTGGCCTTGGCTGCACCTCGCAATACTTTCCATGACAACCACAAACAAGAGTAGAGACAAGACACCCCACAGTGGAAAATTAACTTATCACCAACAATGCAGACTCTGCTCTTAATCAGTTCATACATAGACTGGGCCAGCTGAAGCAGCAACCCCTATACTCTACAATCCACGAGTGTAGACTCTTCCTGGGATGCTGATGAGTATGATTTCCCTATAATTGGATCACTACATGGTACCCTTTTTTAAACAGAGAAACCAACACTCCAGTTTTGCAGTCTGAGGGCACTGTAGCCATGCTCGATGCCAAACTGAAGTGGCATGTTAACCAGACATCCCCATCCCTGTCCAATATCTTCAACATCTCCAGTCAAATTCATCCACTCTTGCTGCCCTGAGGCTTTTCAGCTACCAGGGTTTCACTCACAGAAATGGAACTATGAATCATCATTGGTTTTCTTGTATTCAATTTTCAGATGCATTATTATAAGGACTTTGTTGTTCCTACCCACACTCCTGTCTGAAGCAATTTGCTGCACTGCGCTATGATTGCACAGGCATTTGTAGCTTTTGTTTTGTGTATGATAATGAATTTAAAGGAATTAATCAACTGATCTAAACCGTTATTTTGAGTATTTGAATTAAATGTTCGCGATGTATTTAAATTGTATTACAACAGATCGTCACAGGACTGTGAGTCAAACGAGAAAATAAAATGACAGAAGCCCACCGATTTAATTCTTGCTGCATTAAACACTAAAATGACAGGCCAGTGAATTTATTGAGTACATTTTTAAGTTTATGGGGTATGCAAACACGATTGTAGACACAACAATATCTATTTTTATGTCCTGAAGGAGCATGCTGGACTTTTGGAGTGTTATTTTACAAACCACAAAATCATTGGCTAACGCCTCTAATTTGCTATCAATGGCACTATAACGGAATTATGAGCATATTTTAATATTTCAACGTGTCAAACTAGCACGGCGCAACTGTGCGGTCCAAGATGCAAAGACCTCCGCAGTTACTCGCGCGTTATCATACGTCATCATTCTGCGCCTTTTTGAATTCGACCAAGCGGGACTTTTCTTGCTTTGAATGGATATCGCCAAAATCTGAAGAAGTTCCTTAATACTACACATTTTCAGCAATATTCTGGATTATTTAAAAAAAAACAAAAATAAATTTTAGCGATGATTGATATGATTGAAAAGGAGGACAATGTTATCACAGAAGAAGAAGCTGCTCAATATGACCGGCAGATTCGTCTGTGGGGTCTGGAGGCACAAAAGAGGTTAGCTGACTTAGCTAACGGGCTAGCTTGCTAATTAATAAACACACGTTTTCCCTACAATTATTTTCCAAATTAAAATGCAAGTCGTTCACAATAAGAATTTATATGGACTGCATTCAGTTAACCGCCTGTGAAATATTTTACTAACATCTACAGGATTAGCTAGCGTTAGTTAGCCAGCTAACGTTAACAGGAGGCGAACGGAAATTACATTACTGCTGCTTCACTTGCACTGTCTGTAAGGTTAAACATATCATGGAGATCCATGGAGTTGTATGTGAATAGTAATACGTGGACTGTTCATCAGGCTGAGGGGGTCTCGAGTGCTTCTTGTTGGACTCCGAGGTCTCGGTGCTGAAGTGGCCAAGAATCTTATTCTAGCTGGAGTGAAAGGACTGACTCTTCTGGACCACGAACAGGTACAGAATTGCAAATGCATCTGTCAGTCGTGCACAATAAAATAGAACAACCCCTATAATAACAAGTAATGCACATACTTGCAAATGTAAGGAAATAACCCTTATATCCACATTGCTGCTCATTCTCTTTCAGGTCACTGAGGAGTCCAGGCGAGCTCAGTTCCTAATCCCGGTGGATGCAGATGGTCAGAACCAAGCCCAGGCCTCGTTGGAGCGGGCACAGTTCCTCAACCCTATGGTAGACGTGAAGGCAGACACCGATCAAGTGGAGAACAAGTCTGATAGCTTCTTTCTTCAGTTTGATGCGGTGAGTGCTATAATTTGGGTTCGTTCGTCCATTGAGTCGGTGACCACACAAGACCAGATGTGTAGGTTCTTTCTGGTGGTCGTTTGCCTGGGCTGTTTTTTAAAGTTTTATATAAAAGTTATTTTTAATGATGCACTGTTAAGAGGAAAACAGCATGCAAAAACAGTATGAAATTATATTCATATGCAAAGATTAGATACATGTGATTCTCCCAGTCTTAGAAAGTTATTACATTAGATAGTAGGTTTTGACCCTACATATTAAGCATCATTAAATGGTTTGACGTCATTCAGTGTGACCAAAACATATTAAATAATGGTATTTTAGCAGGCATGTCTTCAATAATGCCTGCCACAAATTCCATTTCAGCTATTTTAGCCTGAAGCAAATTGTCTTAACAATGTCTTAACAATTAAAAATAGATAGATAGTTTAAAGGCCAAGTCTGGATGTTTTTGGAAAAAATATTTCCAAGAGAGCTTTCGCCTTCAAAATTGTTTACTGCAATTTCAGTGGCACCCCATCTGTAGCTGGTTGAAGCATCTTTTAATATATTCTTGAGCCTTTCCAAAACAATGTTTCTGTCTGTATGTCTGTCTGTCTGCTTGCAATGCCTGCAGTTTCCTTCATGGCCACTAGATGGAGTACGTTTTCCATGTTTATGTTGGCGCTGTTTGTAATCAAGGTTTGGATATGGCTGTATTGTTTTCGCCGCTATAATTTACTATTTTTCAAGGTGTGCGTCTCCTGAAATTCGAACCGATAAGGAAATATGAATGTTAACGATACAGTGGTTTATATGTTGTAGTAGAAGGTATTGGGGTAATGTAGTGTTTAATAACTGAGGCGTGAAAATCATGAACGTTTTTGTGGCATCAACCCTACATAGAAACAATGAGCATCTCCCTTTTTCAGTTCCAAACGCAGATAGCTGCAGGTCACGAAAAAAAATGCACATTCCTTGGTGTAATGCCATTCTTTTGCTCACAAACTGGACTTGGGGCCCATTCTTGTTTACGAGTGAATTTATCATCAGTCAGTGAATGTTCAAAGTGCATGCGAACTGCCTCTCAGCCTGTCTGTGTTTGCAAGCCATCAGATATCTCCCAGTGGGAGTACCAGTGAGAGTTGAGGCGGGAAAGAGATGTGAGTGTGTGTGGCGGGGGAGGGGAGGGGTGGGGTGTCTAGCACAGACATTTTTGTACTTTCATCTGCACCCACTGGTATTGGAGAAATGCGCTTATAAGGAAAGGTAGTGTGTGGAGTATCTTCTGTACCCCACTGTCTGCCTGTGACTGGCAGCTTGGACTCAAGGGGAAAGTTGTTCATTATGTAGATGAATTCAGTCTCGCGTCTTCAATGGCCACCTGTCTTCAACAGCTACAGCACGGTGTATTAAAGTGGTTGAGCCCGTTAGCAAGGAAAGAGACTGACAGCTCGTTAACCTGATATATTCAGGGAGGATGGTGTGAGCAAAGTCTGTCTACGCCTCTGTCCTTACCAGTTCTGATTAAATTATAAGCTTCTCAAAAGGGTTTTACATCAGTAAGTTTTTAAGATCATTATCTCAGCTCCCAAAAAATAGGACACATTGTGGAGCAGGTCATCTCAATGTCTTGATATTGATTTTTTTGTTTTTTCTTTTTACATTTCCTCTAGATGTCACTGTTTGATTACTGGAATGTGGCTGGGTTATGGCACAGGACTGACTGGCGTGACAGGGGAAGTGCTTGTTTTTATTTTAATAAAGGCCACGATCCCAGAATTCCTTTGTTGCCATCACCGCTGTGCTGTTTGGTCTGTGTTAACGACAGTGGGCACAAAGTCGCATGACCCCTGTCCTCTCATCTGGTAGCTCATTTCCATCCTTTCTGAGAAGCATCATTAACACTCAGCTTCAGATTACATAACAGTCCTGCTGTGTTGTTGAATCTCTTGAATTCAACGTTCTTGGCGTTCATTGCTTATCAGTGAACGAGTGCCGCACGGGTGTTCTGGCTGGAGGAGTAAACAACAATTGTATGGCTGTAAACAACCCCCAGCCTCAACTGATAAAGCGACGATGCGCTGTGCTCTCATGGGGGCCGCCCACTATCCTCACCAGGCCACTGTGTGTATCAGTATTTAGGGTAAATAAAACAGAGACGTGTCCATGCCAGCACTTTATCACTCATCCAGAGTGGGAGGTGCCAGGCTCGGTGTACTGGATACGGTGGGTCAAGCCCTCTCGTCAGAGGTCCATTATTACAACCTTTCCTCTCAAATGTTTGTATCTGATCCCCAGAAATGTACACTGGGATCCCCCACACCCCCGTTATTAGGAGTTGTAAACCAGGAGGGGGATTTTATCATGAATAGTAGTTCACGTTCGTCTGCTTCAGAGAGATAACTTATCTCTGACGGGTTGGAGCACACATGATAAGTTTTTTGTGTAAGGATTTGAAACATATTAGCTAATATGCAGTCTGAAAGCACGTGAACCAAAGCGTGAACTCCTGAAGCTGATAAGGAGGAAGAGTTGACCGTAAGAGATCATCGTTCTCTAGAATGGTCACGTTTATCTTATACCTTCAGTGGCAGTAGAAATCCATCAGAGGCTAATTTCACGTTAAAAACCGAAGACTAAATAAAAACTAAAATTGAGTTGTTGTCTTTTTATAACCTGGTCTAATTGGCACTGACTGTTTTGCTCCAAGGTTTGTCTGACAGGCTGCTCCAGAGACGTGATGGTGCGCGTTGACCAGCTTTGCTCGTCTAGAAACATCAAGGTCTTCTGTGGGGACATCTTCGGTTACCATGGATACATGTTCTCGGACCTTGGCCCGGAGCATCATTTTGTAGAGTATGTAACTTCCTGCTGCTTTCCCTTTTCTTTCTTTTTTTAATGAATTCCTGGGCCAGTATTCTTGGTTCCACTACCACCCCCCATTTATGGGGACATTGACTTCATATTTTATTCTTCCTTTTCATGAGTAATGTCACACAGTTAGCTGTATACAGATATAACGGTGATGAGGTACCACAACCGCTCTCTCCCACAGCACCCTCCTATCCGTCCATCTCTCCCATCCTAGCCATCTTGTGAAAAGCAAGAAAAAGAGAACTGAAAAAAGGCAGGAAAAACATACAGACTATAGGCAAATTGGATAAGACAGGACAGATCTACAGAAACACTTGAAAACAAGTAATAACACCCCCACCCCCCATTTTGGCACGCTAAGATTGATTTGAGTCGTTTTTAAATTCTATGTATATTTTTCCCTTTCTTTAAAAAGTATGAAAAGAGGAGTCAGACTTCCTGATACTTTCAGGTGTGTGGTGGTGTGGTTTTGACGTGTCTGTGTGTGTGCGCGCGTGTGTGCGTCTCTTGCTCTCTCCTCAGAGAGAAAGTGAAGATAGTAAAATCATCTGACGAGACTAATGATGGACCCAAAGTGAAGAAACCCAAAGTTGACCCTAATGAGACTACCATGGTGAAGAAGGTATGCCTGGTATATTCTCCTTTGTCATCACCTGTTGCTCAACAAAGCTTGTAGTTATTCATTGTCTCCTGTTGCCTTCTGTATAAAGATGGCCAGTTTCTGCTCGCTCAAAGAGGCGCTGGAGGTAGACTGGACGAGCGAGGAGGCCAAAGCCAGCCTGAAGCGCACCCCGCCAGGCTACTTCTTACTGCACGGTACCTGACCAACGGTCTGCCCCACACCCCAGGCCCCCATAGAACTCCACGCGTATAGCCCACCTGCTTGCTGTGTCCCTGCATGCATGAAACGTGACCGTGGTCTTGGCGTGGGATTATGCAGCTGAGCTTGCATTAAAGGGGTAAAATGCAAAAGTATTTGAGAGAGGCAGCATGTAGCCCCACCCACTCAGTTCTGTCATATGCCTATAGCAGCTCACAGACCAGTTAATCTCCAGTGAGATAATTTTAGAATGCACATGAAGTGTGTTTATTTGGCAGAGTGACGAATTCAGTATTCATCATACATACACACACACACTCACGCAGTCACAGTGCAGTTAGTGGCTAGAGGATGTGATCGGATGACTGTTTTACATAACCTAATGTGCTTATTTGTGGGTTGTTTGTATGTCAGTGATGCACAATGACAGGGTGATGGTATAGCACAGAAACAGACGAGCGGCTTTTCTCTCTCTCTCTCTCTCTCTCTCTCTCTCTCTCTCTCTCTCTCTCTCTCTCTCTCTCTCTCTCTCGCTCTCTCTCTCTCTCTTCCCTATATGTCAAGTTTATTCTTTGTCTAATTATGGAAAACATCAAAATCCTCTTTAGTGTTGGGTTACACTGGGCACGTTCCACTGACGAGCACCAACCATTTTCTCTAATGAGTCTTTTTATACAAGCTTATCTGGTGTCCCCATAGAGGGCATCTCGTTTTCCATCACACGCTGCCCATGGTCAGTCATGTGCGGTGACTTTGAAAGCGAAAAACACACACTGTCTCCACCCCTGTCAAAAAGGGCACCATTTGGCAGAAATGGCTTCAGATGCTCCGTCGGCCCCTCCTTCACAAGCACCCATGAATCAGTGGAAAGAAAAACACGTCCTATTTGTGTGCTGAAGCACTGAACGGTTAGAGACAACATCAGAGTGCTTACAAATGGTGTGCGATGGCTGAGCAGCTTTTGAGGAAGAACTGTTTCCTCCGTCCCATCTGGCTGGTTTAGCGGAGGTTATGTCAGCTCACTTGGGGGGGGGGGGGGGGGTTAGTGAGACAGATATTGTGTCACTAATTTGAATCTTTCCTAAACCTCAGGCATTGCACACTGTTTGATGTAGTTTCCACAGTGTAGGAGAACTGCAAAGCAGACTTTTTGTGTCATGTTTAGCTATCTTTAGTCACTTACCAAGTTTACTGGCTCTGAATTAAAAATGTTAGAAGTATTTGAAATGGGGTGGGAAAACGGGCACACACTTATTTGATGCATTTACATATATACATTTATTTACATACATATATTCATACATTTACATGTATGTCAAAAGTAGTATCTGCAGTATACTGTACAAGGTTTTCAGAGAAATTGGAGTTCAAGAAAAAAATAGGTCCTCTATCAGATACGCAAGCTGTTAGTTCTAGGACACGAAAGCAGTTTCGTGAGAGAAGAACTACTTTGCTTGACCAGGTGAAGAGCTTTTGTCTGAAACGTCCTGTTTCTCTGGAAACCTTGTATACTACACAGCGATTTCTACTGTCTCTATTATCTGTTTCTTTATCTACAGTATACTACAATAATTCCTTGAACTCTTCACACACACACGTACAGTATTGGTAAAGGACAGGGGTGGGTGTTTTTGTTGTGTGTGTGTGTGAGACAAAGAAGTAAGAAGTGACAAAGATCGACCACAGTACTTAGACTAAGAGGTACCACTCACTCCAAATGCCATCGCATTAAGCTCTTCGCACTGCTGGCTGGCTCACGCTTAAACCTCCCATGCAGATCTCTTGAAAAATAACTAATGCTTCCTTAATGTGTGTGGTGGTATTTGTCTTTATGACTGGCGAGGATTTTGTGAGTTCTAGTTTTTGGTGTGTGGGTGGACCAGACAGTCAGTGTTGGTGTCTGGTAACATTGCATGTGAATGGCCCTTGGTTTAATATCACTAATCTACCTCATGCCCTGATTACAGTCCTGCTCAGACCCCCGATCCTTCTTCCTTATCCAACAGTGCTACTGAAATTCCGGACAGACAAAGGTCGCGACCCTCACCCAGGCAGCTACGCCGAAGACTCCTGCCTGCTCCTTCAAATCCGTGACGACCTCCTGGAGGCCGTGGACGTGAATCCGGAGCTGCTCCCGGACAGCTTCGTCAGGTCCTGACCAGTACAGTCCCTGCAGTGGATGTCGCAGGTGCCTGGGCCACGGGCGCTAACCCCGTCTGCATGCGTTGTTGTCTTTACAGCACCTGTTTCTCCGAGATGGCTCCGGTGTGTGCAGTGGTGGGGGGAGTGTTGGGACAGGAGATCGTCAAGGTAAGATGCCACACCTTCACTCGCAGCCAAGCGAGATCTGCGTGACAGCACTAAAGAAACACGTCCCAAGAGTGAGGACACAGCGCAAATGCTGTCTTATTTTGTAGTCGATTTATTATTTAGCATAAATGTATATTATTTTAATGTTATACATTAATTTTTCTCTTCATATATTTAAGAGGTTTTTTACAATAGGAAACAAAACATGCATAAATGCTTTCAGAAATGCATAACCGTTCCTATTCCTTATGCCCCTCAGTCTTATTCCTCAGCATAGAGGAAAATGAATAATTATGATGACGATAAGAGTTGGTAACAATATATAAGCAAAGTAAGAGGTCACTTCAGCTGTTGTAGCTTCTTTGACTGTAGCCAGGCGTGGGTTAACCCTCCCAGGTGATAGGTAAGCGTGTCGTCTGTCTGTGGTAGGCTACTGTGCTAAGTCACCCCTCTGTTTCAGTCTTGCTTGTCTGAGCATGTCTGTTTATGGATGGATATATGCGAGTTAGTTTAAATTATTTCCATATTCATATGATATATTTTTTTTAGCATTTTAAAAAGTATATGGAAATGTTTAGGGTGTTTTTCACAGTACATGTTTTTACTGAATGCATCATTTCAGTATCAGTGTACTTGGCAAGGCTCTGTAGCATTGAAGCATTCCTTCCCTCCGTGCAAAATTGGTGAAGAGTGTTGGAAGGGAATTGAGATCTGTACTGACGACAAACGTGGGTGGATGTTTTTATATTGTTCATTTTCATTAGCAAAAGCAGTTTTTCTTTTGTACCATAAAATGGGGTACAAAATTCTCCTCTATACAGTGGAACGTTCATGAAATGAAAGTGGTTTTTCTGATAAGGGTCTGACTGGACCATATGGCATCTGCCCTCCCCATTGGAATCTGGGATATAGCCAAACCTTTTAGCTGCTGACACATTTTAAATGCCAGAATCGTAGAGGTAACATTCCGGTCACTGATGAAATCCAACTCCGACTGTTTGAAATCTTGGCACAAAGTCCACATAGAAATCAAAATGGTCTGAGGAGCCACACCTGATAAGTAAACCAGGCGCAGGTAAACGAGCGCGAGCTGGTCATGTTTGGGATTGGGGTGAAGATGGATGGCGGCTGTGTTTACATAGGTGCATCAACCCTGTGTAGGGTTATATAGGTCCAGGCGCCCAGTGGCGAGTGACCTCATCGCCTAGACTGGGGCGTGCTGGAGTTGTTCAGAGGAGGCTGGTGGAGTGTATGGCATGGCTTCACCATGGCCCGAACAGGCCGCCGACCCGCATGGCAGTGGAGTGAAGCCAGGCTGTCTCGCCATCTCTTTGCATGATGAAACAGGTTGCAACTCGTACACCGCGTCCTGCACTTTTCTGCCCCTCACGCACCAACCACCAGCACTACAAAGCTCCAGCCCAGTCACTTCAGGGTTAGGGCGGTCCTGATGGCTGCTCTGCGCTGTGTTCTGTTGTTTCTTTACTTTTTTACTTTAAAAAAATTTGTTTTTTTTAAAGGCACTGTCTCAGAGAGACGCCCCACACAGGAACTTCTTCTTCTTCGATGGGCTCAAAGGCAGCGGGGTGGTGGACTACTTTGGAAACAAATGACCACAGAGCACACCAGGAGATGGGCGTTTGAAGTGCGGGCCCTCAAGGGACCATGGGAAATGGAGTACTTTTAAGTATTGCAAAGAAGCAAAAAAATCTGGCTGTTTTAGGACTATGAAACTTTTGAAATAGTAAGCAAAGCTTTGAAGCCAGGAAGATGTCGGGCAGCTTGTAGGAGTTGGGTTTTTTTTTGGGGGGTGACTTATACACACACACACACACACACACTTTTTTCGGCTCACGGTTGTGACAGTCAACAAGTTACATGGCAAATTTTGTGGTTTTAAATTTTGTAATTAAAAAGATCAGAGATGTTGTTTGTGAATGTGTGATCTAGGTTCAAAGCATTATTTGTCTCTTCTGCTTCCTCATTTGGTCTTTCTTGCCTGTTATTTAAAATCTTTTTTCCCAGTTTCAGAAACTACCTTCCCTCTACACTGCTTTTATTTCCAAACATTCATATATACATACGCACATACACTCACAGTATGAAGCTTATTACACAAGGGGTAGTTTCTGGATGGCACAACAAGTCACTTGGACGCCATTGGGGAAACGGGTAAACACCTAAGGGAGATGAGTTCATTGTTTGTATCAAGAAGACCATTAGTGGTTGCATAACTCATTTATGACCTTCACCGAGGTGAATGTGGTGACGCAGATCAGCCTTGCGTGCTTGGTGACTCACAGACATAAGAGAAACAATTAGTGTTTTGATTGGGAAGTTTTTTCCCATTAGCTAGTGAGTCCTGCTCCTCCAGTCAGGCCAACTGAAATTCCATACATCATCCATTGGTCAGTTTGCTGGTGTAGAGGACCAATTTTGAGTAAATGCAAATTGTTACTTAAATACAATGGGGGAAATGTAAACAACTTAATTACTGATAATTGTGCTATGCATATGCAAATCGATTGCATTCGAAGGTGGTTGCTCAGGAAAGCACCAGACAGCTAGACTGTCAGCTGACTTATAGGACTGGTTAGGCAGGTCAGGCCAGTGGCGTGGGGGAGTGTCGGCTCGACTGTTTTCTCTGCTGGGTGAGAGTGAGTTCATGGCAGTCTTGGTCAGGTTTCACAAATGTGGCCAAGCTGTTTTCCTGTTGTAGTCTTTACATGGACTTTCAGCTATTTACTGTAGCCTACATACATATGATTTATGTATCATAGTTTATGAACTGCCCTTTGTGATAGTAATACGTCTGTTTTAATGAAGGAGGAAGCTTCACCTTACAGTGCTGAAAGATCCGTTACCAGGTGGTGCCTACTCCCCTAGCCAGGGGTTCCTATTTTCCTGGGTTTAGAAGGCCGAACCGATGTAATGACAAGTCAAAAACACAAAACAAAACGGCTCAAAGAAATATAACCTGTGATTGGTCCTCGTTCTGCAGGAACTTGGTAATAACATTTTATTTAATTTGACACCTTATCCAGATGTTGTGTCAGCACTTCTTACTGTTCAACCTATTGGCAAAGCAGTCTCTGTCAGCGTGTTGACATGTAATGGGGCGACGTGATGATTACGCTCTGGCTGGGGAGCTCTGAACCAGTAGCGATGACGGGTTAGAAATCTGCTCTTGAATGAGGAAATGAGAGGGTTAAAAATCCACATGACACTTAAGAACCAGTTCTACGAGTTTGTAGTAGTAAAACCTTGATTTGCTCATTTTTATCACATGAGCAATACAATGTTGCATGCCAAGCAGACAGCCTGTTTTCAAATGATTTAAGATCACCTAAGTGTTTGTACCTTCAGGGAGAACTCTTTCAGATTTCACTGCTACAGCTTTCATATAAAACTAGACTAAAGAAAACTAAAACTTAGTTAGTCAAATAATTAATTCCCTACTTAAAGCAATTTTTAAAATGAATCAATTCACTCGTAAATGCTTTGAGAATTATTATATTTATTTTAAAAAGGCAAAAGGGAAAAAAAAACATACCAAAATTCATATAGAAAAAATTCACATAGAAAAAAGTCCAAACGGCAAATGTACAAGGCTAGAAAGTGAGGACGACTTGATCTTCAGAGTAGTGTGATGTTCACAGTACACTTAAGGCCTTCCCCCCACAGGGAGGGAGTACATCAGAGAACGCACCCATCCACAAGAAACCACAGAGTGACCAAACCCTCCCCCCACCCCCCGTAGTCTACACCACAGCTCTACACAGGAAGTCATGGGACAGGCAGTCACGAGAAGACCTCATACTCCATATGCTTGGAGATACAGTACCCACATTTAAAAAAAAAAAAAAAGAAGAAGAAGAAGCTTTTTATCTCTTTTTTCACAATTTACCCAGAGATTGTAAAAGTGGTTTTTGAGGGAAGCTCTTTGAACAAAACCTTTTGTCAGATGCACCTTAGACATCCATGAAGGACCTATGGCAGGACGCTAGCAGCGCCACAAGAGGCCCTAAAGAGACCACCATCTGACATCAGTGGTGAGCCCTGTATATGGAAACCGGCAATGCCGTTCTTCAAGTATGGAAAGTCTGGCTCAGTTTCTGCCATTAGTAGAATCTTTTTGCACCAAAGTCATGCTCATTAATTGTGTTACAGCAGAACAGTTTGGTGCATTTTGCTCAATCTTTGTAGTTTTGCTCAGGGTAATGGTTACAGAATATATTGTGAAACTGATAATACAGAAAATATACAGTATGTTTCCCCAAAAACAACTATATCTCCATTCACACTCACTCTGCCTGATCACAGATTTGCGGGAAGTGGGACACTTGCTAACAACTCATGAAAATAACTTCAAACATTTATTAACGTTAAACCAAATATTTAATTTTACCTTCTATTAATTACTAAGGACCAAGTGTAGAAATGGACATACAAAATAAATAACTTACACCTTGCTTTCTCAGGCAATGATATATCATATTTGTAAAGGGAATGCTCACCATCTAAACATGTTTTTAAATTCTTTTTTTAAAAGGACATCCAAATCTAGATATTTTTAAATATCAAATGGATCTGTGTATGTTCATTACCTCTCAGCATTGGTCCAAAAGGTTCAAGAAATCAAACCTGCACTGCTATTGATCAACAACAAAAAAAAGGAACTGTTAAGTACTTTAAGGTTTCATCAAAATATACACAATACATCAGAAAGAAAATGGCCAGTTCCTTCCATCTCTCACCTGTTGCCATTTTCTCCAAAAATATTTACATGTTTGTTACAAATATTAACACTGCTACCCAGCCATGTGGAAAACCTGTGGTCTGGCCCGCCCACAAAGTCTGCCGGCCCCAGTCTGAGTTCCTCCATTGGAGGTGACCAATCTTTGAAATGAGTGATGAATTTTGTGTTCCAAAGTGTAGATTTACATGGGCGCTCACAGGCACTGGCCCAACCCCCACCCCACACACTGATCAGTGATTGCCCCTGGTATTTCAAGCACATGTAGGGTTTTTTTTAAAGGGTGGCGTAAGGCACATTCACCACACTGGGTTCACGGCTTGAAACACCTGCCCCTTCCGCCCAACGGCCTCCTCCCTCGTATGGTACGACCCTCTACCGTTGGGTGGTGTGCGGGGACGTCTCCCTGCACCCCCCTGACTGACTGTGCAGCAGTATTGCTCTGTAAGGCAGCTAAAGAGCATCTCCCACATCAAATACAGCATTTCAGTGCCTGAGGAGTTACAACACAACCAGACCTTGTAACTTAGTGCTGCCTAACGACTCGGATACTCGGATTTTTGGCTGTTGGATCTGAGGCACAACTGGTGCCTCACACCTGAAAAGACGTGTAGGTACGTACGAGTGCTGGGAAAGCCGTACGGGGTTCATCGGAAGCATCCTTGGATGTACCATGACAACAGAGCAACGGATGGAAACCATGCAAGTCGCATGATTAATCTTAGTGAACTGGCCGCTGTCAGACACGTTCCTTTTTGACATGCTGTCCTCGGAGTATCCAGGCCTTTAGGCTGATGTCAGCAACTCTATGGACACTGACCGATTGTGCTTCACAGTTTAGAGTCCAACGAGGCACACGTATTTCTCCCGCTACACGCCCCTCCCACCTGGACGTACGCTTCAGTCACATGCTACATAAAAATCCCCAGAAGAGACAGAAAGAAAAACCCAAGCTACATGTACACATGCACAACGTGAGAAACAACACAAATAAAAAAAAACAAAAAAAAAAAAGGATGAAGACCCAGTGCATTCTGGTCTGGCAAAGATGGTCCTGAGCCCAGTGCAGTTCGCTTGGTGGTTGTGCTGGGGAGCGCCAGCGCCCCCCTGTGGTGGCCTCCTGCCCCCCCCCCCTCCCCCTGCCATTCATCTGAGCCCATGCTGGTAGAGGGTGCTGATGGTGTCAGCGAGGAAGGCCACCAGGCCGCGGTACACGCCTCTCCAGTTCTGCCACTGCGCACCCTCGTTCTGAAACACAGGGGGAGAGAACGAGAGGGTGAGCGAGTGGCCAGGTAACACCGGAGCGAATGACGCGCTCAGCCACGGCACAGGAAGGTCAGCGGCTCCGCTCCGACGCCTCTGCCGGCAGGTTCACGTCACTTTTATCACTCCATCTTCAACAGATAAGCACACCCTACAACATTCCGCAACTTTTTAACAATATCGCAAGCGACAGCTTTGAGTATGTGCATGTGTTTGTAAGGCTGTCCCGGACATGCAGTGTCTACACGACAGTCTGGAGAGGTGGCATTCAACAGCTGCTGTGAGTCATCTTCTAAAAATATACCGCGCACTTCGGGGGGGGGGGGGGGGGTATAGGCACGTTGGAACAAGAGGCGACCGAAAGCACGCCGATAGACTAACTGCCACAGAGTGGGTCCTGACACTCCTACAGTGCCACTGAAATAACTATGGCCTGTGAGGACAGCAGAGACGCGTGCAGGGTGTGGTCAACAAAACTCTGCAGAGAAATGCACACGCAAGCACCGGGGTCATGCGAGGGGCTGCAGGCAGCTGCCCCCACGCCACACGCCTCCAGTCCAGCCGCCACACCGCAAAGACACAGGCTGCACGCACACACGCACCGCTCTACCCTGTCATTACCTAGCTTCTGGCCACTGGCTATGGTTCGCACTGCACTTAGCGAATGGCCACTGAAACGTTTGTCACGTGAGCCACAGACTCTACAAAACGTTATGCAAGATGAAGCAGTGAACTGCCTTAATGTGGAAAACTCAGTCGGTCATCTCAGAAATCATTAAAAAAAAAAAACTTCCCACAACCTGCTGCCACACTGTTGTAGAGGTTTGTTTACACTTGCTAATATCTTCACATCTACATAACTGCACTCGAAAGATTACACCATACAGCAATATCCTTTATTGTCCGTGTGTTGCCTGCGTAACTATATAACAAAACAGGACGGATCGCACTGTCTATAGGTTTTATTGTACAATGTCTACAGTGTATGTTAGGACCTACTCGTGACATGTGCCCTGTATTAACTCACTACACCTACAGGGAAATCTTTTGTATCTGTGCTTGAGCTGGTCACAGAGGGCAAGTAGGTCTTGAACTCTTGACTCTGGTTGGCGTCGGAGAGCGTGAGACACTGAGCACACTGAACAAGGGAGAAGGAACTGAACTGCAGCAGAGGAGAACAGACGGGGGAGGCTGTGCTCTGCCAGGCTCACGTGCCTGTAGTGGAAAGGTACCCGCCCACACACACACACTTTGCTTGAGGAAGTCCCTGTGATTCCTGTGCTTGTTCCAAAGTAAACAACACCTGTGCGTGGCTAAAAGCACCTCCTGCTTTCACAGTTCCACGAAGGGCTCTGAATCGCAGTCCCAGACACACTGTGCAAACAGCTGCTGCAGCACTACACATCCAGGTCCGCTGCTTCACACACATGCCGCTGTGACTGTCCAGCCCGCCTGCCGCGAGTGTAGGCGCGCAAGTGCACATATGAAAAAGAGGGAAGCAGCTCGGAGATTTGTGACTGTGAAGCTGCTTTCCAGTCAGCACGTCTGTGCGCGTCTGCCGGCCGTGCGTTACGCTGCTGTGTGCAGGAGGGCGTGCGTGTGTGTGAACGTTTGAGGGTGTGTGTTGTGCGCTTCTTGTGTGGGCAGGGCCTGGAGTAGTGCGGTGACATCATGCGTGTTTGTCTGAGGCAAGGAGGGGAGGGGGTGAGGGGCTGTGGAGTTGCCTGGGGGAGGGAGAGATTAGCCTCTGTTTACTCCCTGCCTGCTCCACAAGCTGCCTCCTCACGCGATACGGCAGGGAGCGAGAGCGAGAGAGAGAGAGAGGAAGGAAGGAAGGGAGGGAGGGGGAGAGAAAGAGGGAGAGAGTGAGAAAACAAGAGTGCATATGAGAGAGAATGGGAGGGAAAGAGGAAAACAAGAGAGTGTGAGGAAGAGGTAAAGAGAGAGAGAGAGACACACACACACAGAAAGGGAGACTGAGAGACAGAGAGATGGGCATTGGGTTCAGCCACATTTGGAAACTTGACTCCAGTTACAACACTAGCCATGGTGAATACTGCATTGATCCATTCTCCAGAAAACCACTGGAGGCTATAGACTCACACACACACACACACACACACACATTTACACATTTTCACAAACAGCATCACAGACGCACGCGACTGGTCACACCCATCTCCACCCAGTCGCACGAATCCCAGGCCAGAGTTCAAGCATATGGCAGAGCGCAACTATTGTAAGGCCCAAACAAACAGGCTGCTCACCCTTCTCTGGAGGTAAACTGCGTTCATCTCGTCTCCGATGGTCCTCAGCTGGATGGCGACCCTTGCCACCGCCTGCTCCTCAGGTGTGGGCTCCTCCTCAGGGGGGGCTCCGTGCCTCTCCTGCAGGACATCAGGCAGGGGCTCCGGCCTCCCACCCAGACAGGATCGCTCCTGCTCGGGTCCTGAAGCAGAGACAGGACGAATGACAGGACTGTCTGAAGGTCACCTCGTAGTTCAAAAAGATCCTGATTTTCCAGGCTGAATTTATTAAGGTGGCTGTCACTTTAAAATACTTGAGCTGCCTGTGGTTAAGGGTGACGCATGGGGTGGATGTGAAATACAGCCGGGTCTGTGTTTTTGTGAAAAGGTCCGCGCTGATTTACGACTGCTATACAGCCCCCACACACTCTGCGGCCCCTCACCCTTAGCTGACCGAAAGCACGGAAAACCTGCGGGACTGGTCAGTCGGCTCACTGACCCGAGCAAACGACCGATTCGCGGGGATGAACAGGCCGACTGTCTAGCGGGGACTGTTAACAAGGCAGCTGCCTGCCAGCTCTGATGGCAGCCCATCCCCCACCCGCAAGTCACATGCTCCCGCTCAAAAGAAAGCCCTCAGACCTCCGCATGCTCCCCCACCCCCGCCCGGGCCCAGGGCGGAGCGCTTGGGGCACCTCGCGGCATCGGCCGCCAACACCCTTCTGGTTTCACCTTCGAAGTTTGCGTGTAATCTCTTAATCTGCTTAATAGGTTTGGAGTGCATGCGTGTGCAGTTTGCGCTGCCGGTGCACTTTGTGGACGCCCCGCCGTCTCCTCCGCTGTAAATAACACTCGTGCTGTTTTGCTGCTGCTCAGACTGTTCTAAGGGAATTATGTGGTGAAAAAACTCTTCTTTTTAAAAAAGACTAGGTGCAGCATGACTGATGGAAGGATGTCAAAATACCCTCAAGAATGTAATGCAATTTCATGCATGTGCTAATCTTTGCAATTGAACACGGGTAAACGGCATAAAACCGTACGCAAAAATGCAACTTACAGAACAAAGTGAGTAAAAATGAATCCCAGAACTACGCACGTTACTGGTAATAAATACGTTATAAATGATAAAACAGTGACTATGACTCAGGTTGTTCTAAAAATCCTTGCTTCACCTGAGCAGAGTGCACAAATAGCTCCACAATCCCAGGAAATGTGCGGGTGTAGGGAGGAATCTGCTGAACCTCAGGAGGAGGTGACTTAACAGACCAAGGGAGATGGGTAGAGCTGTGGTGTTCTGGCTTGTTGCCAGGGTAACTGTAAGCCGGTGCAGCCTGAGATGAAATTCAGCCATTGGTAGACAGGAATGAAGGGCAGGCAGCAATAGGGTGGACAGCGGGGAGTTAGGGAGGGACCAGGAGGAGGCAAACAGCCAGCAGATTTTTAAACGGAGCCATCGACAGAGAAATGCTAGGAGGGTTCAACCAAGGCAACGGAGGAGGAGGCGAAGTGATGAAAAGAGGTGAGATACAAAAATCATTGCTGATACTAAGCCACAGAGCAGACCGCCGCTCGGTGTGGTGGGACAGGCTGGCTGTGGTTAGGTGATGTTCAGCACGACGCCACCTGCACCAGACAAGTCTCAACATGCCTCTCTTGGCCAGAGCGCAAGAGGGGGAGCACTTTCCAGAATGAGCATGGGCCAACCTCGCCAAACGCTCTAGCAGGCCAAAATCGTCACTGCTAAGTGAAACGAATTGTTGTTGTTGTTTTGGGGTTTGTGTGTTTTTTTAAAAGCATGCTACATGAAAGCACATTATCGCCACCAGTAGCAGTGTGCATACCTGCGCCGTCCTGCTGTGGGGCAGCAGACGTGTTCAAGGCATCTGGTGCAGGGGTGAGTTGCAGCGGCGCAGTGCTGGTCTGAGTAGCCGCGCTCCGGCGCCACGGCCGCGCCAGGGACTGGGTCGCCTGTGGGGCAGGCTGCGTGCTTCCGCCGGGCCAGGCATCCCGACGCAGAACCTCCATCCTGCAGCTCTGGGGACTCTGTCCGTCCACCCTGCTGTCCATCTGCGGTCTGGCCATAACGGACACTGCCTGCCACGAGCGAAAAAGCGATGCTTAGCTGCGGGAATGAAAGTGTAGCTCGCTGGACGTTTGCATCTTATATCACAATAAAGACTACAAGCAAAGGCACGATTGAAAAAAACTCGTCATATATATCATAATAGAAACATATTGGACGCAGGATGAAATTAAATAATTTCAAACAAACAATCGTATCTTTCCGTCCGCGTTAAAAGTAAAACCTGCCAAATGTAATCCAGAATAAATTAACAGCACAAACTGCACTCACCACTGCCTTAAATATAAAAGATTCAATAAATAAGTTGATACAAGCAAATATGTAGAGATATACCCGTTTTTATTTGACAATAACATTTTTTTTTCTTTACTACAAGCTTGTAGGTCTTTTCCAAGCGACCACGAGGTGGCAGGCAACCATCGCGTGCGCGGGTTGTTTGTAAACAAATCCGTGCAAGTATCGACAGACCGCTACACGCGCTCCTGCAACCCACGGCACGATCTTAAATCAGCACAGTACTGACACACAGAAACGCGGTCCCGACGTTCACAAATATTGCTAATTCCATTCAACACTTATAATATGACATTTCCACATTGCAACACGACTTGAGATGTTTATCAGTGTTTCATTTGGCTACGTCGCGCCGCTTAAAACGGAAATCATGAAGCACTGGAAAAGTAGCACATGCAAATGGTTAGCCCGAAACAACTATAGCGCGAAGTAGAGCCTTTAAAGAGGAAAGAGTGGGGGAGAACGCGTTGGAAATCTGACAGTTAGGCTAACTTGTACTGTGAAATACAACAACATGGTAGTTCTGCTGGTCTCCAGAGTCGCTGAATGACTGAAATGCATTGTCGTGGGCATATTTTCATGCATTAATGGTACTTCAATAGCCTATTATCGTATATTTATACAACTGTAACCAAATGTACATATGTAACACAAAACGCCCCGTGTCGACATCGGTTTGCAACCTAAATTCATCTACGAAAGCGGTGGTCCTAACCACTCAAGACAGCAAGACGCACACCAGATTTGACGCACCCGACCGAAACAGCTCCACACAATTCTGCTTCGACAACGAGCGTTACACACTGTCAGCGTTACACACTGACCCGACATCATCGCCGGTTAGCGAGCTCTCATTTACTGACCAACACAATAACAGTCCGTGGTTTAGATAGGAAAAATAGGAACTGCAATGCGGCCAAAACACCATTGCTCTTACCTGTAAAACAGCTGCTGAGAGTCAGCAGATATCAGTCCAGTGCTCAGTTTTATCGTGCTGAACGCTAACAGGACACTTGTCTTGGAGGTCGAGCTCATAAGATGGTCAGTAAGTGGTGTTCCCGTGCACTGGTCCACATCAAACGTTATTCCACTTATTTCGTACGATGTGCTGGAGTTACCAAGTTAATCCGCTCATGGCGTGCGATCGTCAGTACCGTCGATATCCGCGATTTGTCAAGAGCATCGACGCGCAAGCTCGACGAAACGCTCCCGTTGTTTGTTGTGCCGCCTCCGAAATGACAGCAACTTGCTTTCACTCGCGCGAAGTCCTCGCTTTCTGCCACGCCCTCCGCGTGCTGTCGCGCGACAAGCCCCGACATGCTCGCGGAAAAGCAAAGCGTCTGCTGAAGGCTGCGCAGCCCTGCGCATCCCTCTGCGAAAGGGGGATCAGATCGCTCTGATCACTCGCGGCGCCCCCCTCGGCGAGGGATGCGCAGGGTTGCGCAGCCTCCAGCAGACGCTTTGCTTTTCCGCTCGTCTTTCCGCCCCTCTCTGTCTCTGGACCGTTTGCTACATATGTCGCGTCTTTCTGAAATGTTGCAACCGCCGCCGACTTGACGCTCACTGCGAGTGTGCGGATAATAAATTAAACGCTCACGTCGTTTCACCCTTTCGTCTGTGGTTGAAAATGTAAAGTTGTTCTCAAATTTTACTACTTTTTCTGAACTATGAAAAATAAGCCATGTGCCAAGTAATTTCCATAACAGTGGCAGCAAGTCTATTCTGCTAAAAATGTAACGCATTGACTACATTAGTCAGTTCATCACAAGGTGTGCTGTGATTCAGACTCCTAAAACAACGTTAAAAATGGCTGGTAATTATTTATTTCATTTTAGATTTTATCATTAGCATAACACCTGGCTGTTAAAAGCAGGCTTACATCTGTATGTTATCTTACAAAGGTGTGGACCAGATTCTTGCAAACTAAATGATGTGATTCGCGTGAATCAGCTGCAGACTTGCATTTGATTTTTCTATGTTCAATTATGCTACTTTCATGTTTTGCATGCGAAATTAACTGGCACAAATTTTTATTTTGCATTTGTTATAGAACCTAAGGTATCCAGAAAGCATTCTATTATCCATTATTTTAAATACATTCTAATAACACTGCTTATATTAATTAAATTATGCAATTGCCAGAAGGCGGTGAAAATTCCCCATTACGACTCTTTTGACCGTCGCAGTGTGTCCTGCATAACAGTGGCTATTGTGCCGGTATGCAGACACGTCGTGCGTGGCCGGGCCTGGGTTGCATTTATAACTAATCGCCTGGAAATAGCAGCTGGTCTTCAGAAGAGCTCGGGGCCCAGTGTCAGATTAGGGATGCCCTATTTTACATAATGGGAATCCCCGAGCAGGTACATGTCTGGGCGAACAACTACGAGCAGACTATGCAAAGTTGCCTGGGTACTCTTGTAGTGGCAGCCCCGGTAGTGTGTTACCTGTGTCAGTTATTTTCTAAATATTACATAAAATATCTGATAAAGATGTTAAGTATGATTTTATTTCCAGTTTAATGAATAATGGCTGTAATGTCAGTGGCACAGAGCCCAAAGTGCCAAGCAACATATAATTCTCCATCTCTTTCCCTGAAATTCTACTTCGTGCAAAACACACATATAAAAAAAGGTTTTGAGTAAACATTTAAAGCATACCACACAAAAACATCACATTTGCAGCCAAATATCTGATATTTTGTGGAGGAGATCAACTGGTTAAAACAGAAATGCATGGTGTGAAACCAAAGCTGCCACTGTACGCTGGAAAAATCAGAAGGAATTTAGTCACAAAAGTACATTGAAATAATTATGCTGTGTCGCCTATATACCATTGCCCAGATATAACAGTCCTTTGTGATACAGGGGTAATGAGGACAGCACTAAATAACTAAATAGCCTTTACAGAGTAAAACATTTTGTCATTTAGTCGCCTGCGACGTGTTGAGTGGTGCATCACTATGACTCGCTGAGGCTGTGAAAGGTGATTATGTCTAGCTGTGCACTTGTTCAATAACACCTTGCGCCAACATCCATATCAAACATCCAAACCTGATAAACCACTATGTAAATTTACTTTTCACTAATTTATTGTACTAAAAGGTATTTTAAGAGGACAGACTATGGGTACACTTCTTTGTGTTTGGCTATTTGAGGACTTGTTTGTGTGTGTGTGTGTGTGTTGGCTAGACTCGTAACCAAAACAGGATTTCACATGGTTCTGTATACAGTGAGAGTCAGGCTCTCGCAATGACATCATCCCCCCCCCATGGGTGTCTGGTAAAGTAGAACTCCATCTCCAGCAGTATAGCCTGTCTTCCTTCCACTTTCACAAATTAGTTTTCATAGCTGCTTCATAATTGCCTGCTAAACGGCGCCTGTCAAAGGTGAGCGAAGAGGTGCAGGACTGCAGCTGCCGCTTTTCATAATGTAATGGGATGGTGGTGAGAGACCGACCCAAGAAGACGATACGTGACGGGAACACGCGGCTCCAGCACCCAGCGGTAGACCGGCCTTCGCCTGGCACTCAAAGGGAGTCAAAGCATTAAAGGTGTAGACTTTGCTATATCTGCTGTTGACAGAACGTGCAGTTTCAAACACTCATGATGCCGTCATAGTGATAGGACTGTATGAGGCTGGTTGGGAGAGCCATCTTGTGCTGGCAGATGTCATTATTGTTTACTTAATTACTTATCAAATAATTTAAACCTTATACAAATATTCTATCAATCTTTCTGTTTGAGTAAGTTTGTTTTATTCTTAGAAAACTTTCTTTCCACAAACAGACCCGAGAAAAGAGACAACCAGGTTTCAGTCACAATAGGTGTCGATCACAGTTTCATTATGTTTGTGGTTGAGCAGTGGTTTAACTACACTAACTACAAGTGCAAAACATCACACATGACATCATGGTACAGAATATGTTTTTTTCTGTGGAAAAAAATGCTTTAATCTGTTATCTGTCCCACTGGTCTAGAGGACATGTAAATGGAAACTAACATTTTTATTTTTTCTGAATTTATAATTTTTATATATTTTATATATTTTTATCCATATAATTTTTAAAATATATTTTATATATTTTTATGTAGAATGTTCAGATGAAAATTGACAGCTTTAAATATATATGGGGTAGTAAAGCTATTTTTGGTAAGATTGGGAAATTAGGTATTGTGAGACAATGGTCATGTTTCTACAGTATGAATTGCAAGAAGAGGTTTTGTATAGTAGTATTACACTAAACAGTTATGATGAGATTTTTGGAGTAAAAGTCTAACCTGTACTCATGCTACGTGCAAGCAAAGTGCTCAGTCTACATAAACTTTTGACCTTCTGTTTCAACAAAGGGTCACCCTTCAGCCATCTAGTATGAAACACAGTACTTGAGTCATGGGTTACGATTCTTATGAAATTTCATAATAAATAAACTTGATGTATGTGTGACAAATTATATTTATGGTAAAATGTGTAGAAATGAAAATGTAAAAAACTGAAATTTTGTTCAAGCCATTTTCACGTGTTCTATACAACACAGAAATGACACGTAAAAAGATGAGCAGCTCTCTAAGTCTCTCATTTCATGTCATTTTGACTAACAGTTGTAAGTGCTGTACATGAGTGAAGAAGAAACCCAGAATGCTACAGTAGCTTATATAATCTAATAAAGAACCCCATTTACAAATTACATTTCACATTGAATTTCAAAAGTGTGAAAACCAAACCGAACCACAGTTTTGGTCACAGTCAGGCAAGCCAAACCTTCTCCAAGAATGCATTCTGGGTAAGTGGTGGGCAAATACAAATAAGTTAATTTCTCAAAACCCAGCAACATCTTGTCTCAGTACAAATCCTGTAGGACAAGTCAAATTCACTCATATTATTACTGACAAGGAGTACACATTTGGGATGCATTTTAATGCAAGATGCAAATGCATAAGTGATATCTGATGACCTGATCAGAAGGGCAAATGAGTCCAAGGTCCTGAAAAAAGGTTCTATCAGAATTAAATCTTCAAAACTGATTGCTAAATTTACAAATGTTGCATTGGAAATGTTTTCATCTGCAACAATTAAAAACAAAACAAAAAGAGCATCCTCCTTCTTTTCCAGCTCTGCTCAGCAAACAATTTAAGTTGTAAAAAATAAATAAATTATATATATATATATAAAATAAAATAAATTATATAAAAAGTTTCAACCAGCACCTACACCACTGCACTAAGTGAAGAGATGCTACAGTGGCCAAGGATTTGCTTGCCTTCCTCTAATTGTAAAAAGTGACTTGTAGATTTTCAATCTTCAGCCACCTTCTTAATGTCCTTAACTAAAGTATACAGATGTATCCTTGGACACCTGATGCTTTGTTCAAGTAAGCACCAGACGAGCGGATTGTCCTAGCGATGGTTAAGCCATGCATATGGGAGAGAGGTTTTAAGTTAGAGGCGCACCAGCATGACCTCATCGTCATCAGGAGGGATCATCTCACCCATACGGGCTTATGGAAGAGGAACACTACTGATGGGGGTCGATGGGACTGATATGGTGTCACTAACTCCAGCTGTTGCCTTTGTGACCTCATGTGACCCCCACAGACCAGCTAACAATGGCCTGTTTTCATGAGGATGTTTTTTTTTTTTTTATCAATATGGAGGAATGCCACACTTGTGCTGAGTTTCCTATGTTGTGAGTCCGTCCACCTGGATAGATGGGATTTTGAGTTGTTTTATATAAAAACAATGAGATATTATAATACTAGTTGCATGAGCTCATGTTGTAAAAAAGAAGAATTATTCAAACTGTTTTACAAATCAGTAAATTACAGAAATTTTAATCTGTTGCATACCTGAAAGGTTCAAATATTTATACACCTTACTCTATAGTTCCTTTCAATGTGTATAGTTTTTTTAGTGGAACATTACAGAAATGAAGAGTCAAATAAATGTAAGTGTATATAAGCAATTTTTGAGAGAATTAGCATCCTCACATGCTCCACTACCAGTGGATTTAGGCATTCTTTAATATTCAGTTTCCAGTGGCCACAGATCCACACTGACTGGCCAGTGGTTGTGGGTGCCTGTCCATCCTCACCTTCTCTGCACATATTATCTCTGGTTTACCTTACAAAGGTAATTAAGTAGCAATAAAGTTCAACACTGTGCTTTGGTTTACAGCTGGCAGCGGGCTGTGCTCGGCTCAGTCAAGGCAGGTGACTGAGCGCTGCAGGGCTACAGGTGTCTTGTTTACTAAAATAAACTGTGTCCAGAGCACGCTCACACAGAACCATTCCTAAATCTGATGTAATGGAAAAATGTCTCCGAAATGCTCGTCCAACTTCCATGCCACACCGCGTATTTCTATATCTTCCCCTTTTTTATGAGCTATTCCAGCTTTTGCGGTAATTTCCGATGACTCACTGTCTCCCGTGACGCGAGGAAGAATAGGGCGCACCATCTCTTTACCTCTCCTGGGCTCTCTTGTTGCTAATTGTTAGACAGCCACAACAATTAGGTCACCTCTGAGTGTGTGTTTACAGAACCTAGCAATGCCCGCGTTCAAACCTGATACCCTTTGGCTCAAATGGCTGGTCAAAATATTAGGCAACGTCCTAGCGAAGCTACTTCGCTGCCGTGCTTGTGTTCGGGGCACACAAAGCAATGGCGTCCCTCTGACACGACCTGCTTTAACGGGTGATGTCGCACTCATATCAGGTGTCTTGCACATATCCAGTGCTGCACGGATCGCTCTGAACTGTTTGTTTGGATGCAGTACGTTACCAGATATCTATTCAATTGCTTCAGAGCCTCTCAAAAGGCTACGTTTGAAACACCAGTTGGAATAGGTTTTTTCCCCACTACTTTATTCCACATATCTACTCTATGATTGTAATCTTCCCATATTATGAATAACTGTATGACTGATCCCTGCACCGATGACCCCGACTCATTTCAACCATATCCTCCCCAAACCTTTCAGCCTATATAACACATTTGTAGACCTACATTAGTAAGGCAGATGGACACACCATTAGCAGAACCGGAGAGGGAACATGGCACTGGTGTTTCCCACCTGCAGCCGAAGACTCCTCTGCCCGGAAACAGTGTCGCCTCCACAGTTGCAGGCGGCCGCGGGATTGGTAGCGCGGCTGCAGTCTGCACCGGGTCGCTTTGGAAAATTCACATTTCATCTTGCACTCCAGACATTGATCTCCTGGAAATCTACACCACACAGTGCTTATCGGTTAGTAATAGAATGTACACAAACTCTGAACGCAAATACAATAAATACTGTTTTATGATATGTGGTATAAAGCGAACTTTTTATAGTCCGTAAAAAGAGGGCAGTCGTGCGGCGTTGCTGCCCTCTGGCGGCCACAGACATGCTGACGTCTCCTCCTCGAGTTATGGACCGCACACGGGGCAGTGGCAGACAGTCCACCTCTAAATCGCCATTAAAAACAAATAACTGCATAAACCAATCAATTCTACTATATAAATATAATAAATACTGAACAAAGCTGTGGAGGGAAGAAAAGCACAGCAGTAGGTAAATGTATTAAATGTTGGTTGATGGTTCATGTAGTGGTTCATAACTTCAAATATTTTTAACTAATTGCTTGAAGCTTCTTAGCGCCAAAAAATTCTATCCCTGTATCTGGATCAGGCACTCGTTTGATCACTGAGAATGAAAAGGAAATTGGTAAACTGTGGAAGACAATCATAATACATGTCAAATTAGACTCATAGATGTTCAGCACTGTATTCATGATGTAATTGGCATGAATGGTACAACTACTCCAATATGGCGGGAGAAATTTTTTTTTCCCCCAAACATGATTCTTCACATTAACTATGCTACACTAAAGAATGAGGACGAGTTGAATAATTCCTTGAAACCTCCACTTGAACCCATATGCTCCTTTATGACAGAAATCTTAATACATCCATTTCAGCCTGAATGAAGATGTCAGCAGTACATTCACCATGGCTAACAGGTGTTCCACAGAAGACACAGTCTAATTGATGTTTCAAATGCCCAGATGCTGCTAAACATTTATTTCTTATTCATTAGTGTTATTAATGCATCAAAAATACATTAAGAATGTTAGTGTGCTTCTTTAAAGGATACAGATTTAACAGTGTTCATTGAGTTTTTAGTTAAAATTTATTTTAGTGTAGTTTTAATAGATCTTATTGAAAACACCTAGTTTGATGTTAACCTATTTTAATATTTTACAATCATACGCCCTGACACCCCAAGAAATGTTTCAATAACAGCTGACTTTCTTAAATGAAAACAGACAAAACTTTAGTCATTTTAACTGTATATTACACAGTAATTTACAGTCATATCATATTAGCTATATAAGAAAGTTCCCTATTAGGGAATTGCTGTAGCAGATTTATACTGATATAGCAGATTTACAAAGTCCAGGAGTATAGCATAGAGCAAATCAGACAACTCAGAAATTTTACATTACTAGAAATGTGGTACAACAAATGTGGTATAACTAACAAATAACAAAAAAGAAATCAATAATCCAGGGGGCGAGCTAAAATTCACATGTTCAGGGTAAAAGAAAGATTTTAACAGGAATTCAATAATGCGCTGTCGTCAGTCTATTCTTCATCAACCTCTTCGTCTGGGCAGCAGTAGTATTCAACAAAACAAATCTGTCCATCATCATTCCGTACAAGATACTGCAAGGAAAGAAAACCTCGACTGTCTGTCCTCACAGACACCTTACAGGACAGACCCAAAGCTTTGGTGGACGGCTTTAGCAGTGACATCTTGTACCTGTGTTAAAGGTTAACAGAAGACCAAAGAACCTCATATCATCCAGTGGTTACACAAAGTAGTCTAGTAGGTTTTTCAGTAGGTCGTTTGGTTACATTACATTCTTAGAACTATGTAAAAACAATAGGGTCCAATATATATCTGAATACACCAAAGCCCTTGCTTTACACCAGTCAGTCAGTCACCTTCAACAGTGACATTTAGACTACCCTCTCTGTCATTTACATTGTATTTGCCTCCTCGAGTTTGCATTTAAAAATGCAACACACCTCAGTCTACTAGCTTAGAATGCTTTTTGCGTTCTCAGTTCATCCTACCTGTTTTTCTGTGTCTTAGTGCATTGGAACAGCTCCATCATGTCAGAGTCTTTGGGGTAATCATAATGAGCATTTCCAGAATTTCCAAATGTGGACAATCTGGAAAGAAAATAAAGAAGAGTAAAGCATTCCATAAAGGTTATTAGTATCCATAAAAATCTTTACACTTGAAAAACTATTGTAATAAACCATTTGTAACACAATGAAAAGTACAATTTGATTAACACAACAATTACAAAACATGGAATCAGACCTTTGAGAACGTCTGCAAAGGTTAAAATAGATCTTAAAATATTGCAGACATAACACAGTGCTGCAAGAATGTTGTATGTGATAAAGTGGCTTTATCACATACAATGGCTTTGGTTCAGCGTTATGTGAGAACAGCGACAAATCTGGCAATATGTGAACGTGACAGTGTTCACTAAGAAAGTTAAAACATGGTTTATCCCCTTAACTATGGTTACATGACCTACTGTGATAAATTGACTTGCAATTGTCTTGCATTTTCAGGAAGCTCTTTCTCCCCATGCCAAGAGCTGATAACATCCAGTGGCCCAACATGTCTAAGTAATATTTATTACCTGGACATCTGGACACAGGTAAGCATTAATATTGACATTACCCACATTGTAATATTACACTATGCACCTGAAATAGGGATGACTTGGTGACATCGTTAACTGCAGGACTTCACTGGTCATATCCAGTTCTGAAAAAGCCTCCTTCAGGCTGTCTGACTGAAGTATCACTTTGTTGGTGACGTTGGTGCTACAAAAATCAAAGTCCAGAGGTTCCTCGGGTTCCTGGGTGTTAATCTTGCATACAGTAACAACTCCTGCCTCTTCCAGGAACAAGGTTAGTGGGTAGCCATAGCCAATGTAGCACATTCTCAGGGCTGTGCTCACTCCTTAATAGTACAGAAGAAATGCATGATCTCCCCACCAAGTAACACACACAAACTCCATTTAGTGTAGGATTCTAATCTGCTATAGTTTACTGTGCTGTTGCAGTAATTATACTGTAGCATGATACGAAGTCATGTACTCCACAAGCACAAGTTTTAGCCAGCACAGAGGGTGCATTATTAAAGCGCATCAAAGTTACCTGTGATACTTGCCTGGAACTGTACTCCCCCCAAAGATGGTGAGGCAATCCAGAAGGACGGTAAGGTTTACCTGAAACCCAATTACATCCTGTCTGATTGTGAACTCCTGAAATATGTCTGCCTACAAGACGAGAAAATAAAGCAGCATTCAAATAATAAGCAGTTTTTCAGAGTTGACAATATTTCTAAATGTTATACTTAGAAAACCAACCTGAATGAATGCATTCGCTTGAAGACATTTGGAATCTTCTACAGTAACTTTTAAACCATTCTGTGTTGCATTAAATATTGCATGGTCTTTGAAGGATATCGCTTTCAGGATGTTGGAGAGATTCCTTGCATTATCCAAACTAGCTACTAGAATGTACTCATCACTCTCTGATTGGGACTGGGTTGACAAAGGCATACTTCCCAACAATGCAAATACCTGCAATAACATTGCCTGGGATCATTAAAACCAAAACAACCTTAGCATTCAAATCCTACTCATGTTAAGTGTGCATCTGTGTCCTCAATATGCTAATTCCAACACCAACTATTTGGTGAGAAACAACAGTTGTTAATGTCAAGAATGGAACTAAGATGGTGTCCTGGAAATGAACCAATTCAGCTTCATTCATATATAATCACAATGCTGGGTAAACTAGGCACTACTATATAAATAAGCCATTTGGCCTATTGGGCCCGTTTACTTAAAGGTTTATAACACCGGGTGACCTAAGTTTGACACTGTTTGGTGGTTACATGTGGTTTCTGGCTTTTTTGTTGTTGCTGCTGCTGTTATCAGGCTTAACAAACATGTAATCCACAATAAATTACATTTCTGTAAACCTCATAATCTCCGGTCTGGAAAGGCACGTCCTTCATGAGTGGGAAATGCGATGAAGACGCGTTACACTCTTTTTTTTTTCGCCTGCTACCCCACTAGCAGTTAGGGGTCACGCTTTGTCAACACACTGGGCGCCACACACATGACAATGTAATATGTCAGGCATGTAATTTTGGAAGAGGTCACGTTTTAAATCATTATTTTCCCGACAATTTTATAACTGAAAAAATGTATGACAACCTAGCACCCACTCGAGTCTGTGCAAATAACGTTATCACGAAGCCAATAAGATAACTAGCTTAGCTTAGCTACGTTAGCTATCGTACCCGAATCTTGCAAGGACAGACGTCGTAAGCTCTAGATAGCGACACAAAACAAAACAATTAAATTCACACATGCGAATTATCTTTCGTTTTTTCTTCGAAATAAGTTTGATAACGAGTCGGATAGTTCTTGCTAGCAAGCTAAGCGTTAACTAGCGATGCCTGACTGGGTGGTTTAGCCAGTTAGCTATCTGGTTGACTGATAAATTCAGAAATTCAGGAAGTGTGATTAATGTTTGTACAATGTTCAAAAGCATACATAGGATTATACTTACTTAACATCTGACAAAAACAGTTAATATGTGTATTATCAAACACTTCCACACTTAAAAGGCTGCCCTTTCTTTACTGGCCCTTACGCGTTTGCTGCTCGTCTCGCTGGTCTTACAGGGTTACGAGCAGTAAAACCAAAACGTTATACCTGGCTATGATTTACAGATCTTCACAAAGGCGGGATACTGACATTAGTTAGAAATTTGAGACTGTTTTATAGCGAGCAAAAAACCCCAAAGCAATTACGAAACCATGTTGCAAACAACACAGAACAAGAAAGCTACTAGGACGTACCTTTAGCTGAATAAAATTATTAAAACACCACGCTGAGGAATGTAGGTTATGTATTTTAGGTTATTTGTTTATTCATTTTGTTAGTAGGGATTTATTTAAATTTATTTTTGTTTTATCATATCCACGTAGCTGTCCACCTTTTATTCGTTAAGCCCTGTATTGTTGATTTAAATAACTGAGTAAATTTTTTAAATGCTGATTTCCAAATGACCGGAAGTTAAACAATGCTCTACAACAAAATAAATATCCACATAAAGTTGACAGGGACGCCTGGCGAACGTCCTCGCTTCAAACATTGGGCAGGTTAGAGGGGGTAATACTTCAAAAATGATTACACAGAAAAATTGTACTTTAAAATTTAGCTTTCGATAGCTGCATAAACATTACTATGACGGATGATGCCCACATTAGGAAATTCGTTGCGCGCCTGAATGCACGGAGTCAAAACTTGAGTCAGTATTTTGAATTTTGTCCACCCCGACATCGAGTTTATGAATGAAACGAACCGACCGTCACCCTGGCAACAGAGGGGTGGAGCTAAGTCGGTAGGAGCGTCTGTGCCACATAACCAAGTGAATTGGGAAGGAGAGTAAACAGTTAGCTAACGCTAGCTAGCTACTATTTAGGTGAGAATTTCTTATCCCTCTGTTTGCCTTAACAAGTAACTTTCTGAACCGATCGATTTTCTTTATTTAAATAATAGTGTTTAATATTCCAAATAGCTTATAATTATTCGTTACTTTATTAGCTTCCGCTTTGGTGGCCTAGCAAGGGATCCAGCTAGCTAGCGTATCAGTTGTTTCCTGATGGCGTTTCGTAGGTAGCGTTAATTACCTAGTGAGCGAATATAGCGGTATAAGTTAAAATAAATGCCAAGTGAACTGCAAATTAGCTGGTTAACGGTTTCTGCCGTCAGCTTGCTAACATTAGTTATCTAGATTCGTTTTTTATACCACAAATAAACATTTGTAGTTAGGAAGCTAGCAAACTACAGCATATCTCTAGTTAACAAGCCATGGGTGCCATATTCCTGCTGTTCAACCAACCATAACTCCAGCTGAACGCCTTCTGTATCGCAAGTTTATTGGAAAAGTTGGTGTACTTTTGTTATTCTTCAGTTAGGATTCTTTGTAGCTTTTACGCTAGTTGCTAGCTTCGTAATCAGTCCCAAAATCAAGAGAGCTTTGTTCTCATTAGTTGTCACATCGGAACCATTTTTATATATATTTAGTTAAATTGAAACCACTTGTGGTTTTCATGTGGTGCTCTGCGACTCAACCAAACTAGGTATTGACCCCGGTCATGGCTAAAGATCCACTGGCAGAAGCTGGGCTTCATTATGATGAACTCAACAAGTTACGGATCCTTGAACCTGATGTTGGCCAGAAGACCACAGAGCTCAAAGAAGAATGCAAGGACTTTGTTGACAGTACGTTTGGTGGTCATACTCTGTAAATATGTCTATGATGTAGGGTGAGCTGAAAAAAAAAAAAAGATTTTCAGCAAACATTTTAAATTGTACTCAAGCACATTTAATTATGGCAAGTTTGATTATGTTTGAGCAAATAGTTTGTTCCCATTAAGACAGTGATCAAATTACTTTTAATATCACTTTTCTGAAAATAGAAATTGGCCAGTTTCAGAAGATAGTGGGTGGACTCATTGAAATGGTGGATGAATTGGCCAAGGAAGCAGAAAAAGAGAAGATGAAGGTATGTACTGTAAACACATTTAAAATGACTCTAAATCGTTGTGACATGTTGTTAATCATTTTACAGGCCATAGGTGCCAGAAACCTGCTGAAGTCTGTTGCAAAACAACGGGAAGCCCAGCAACAGCAACTCCAGGCTCTAATTGCTGAGAAGAAGATGCAGCTGGAAAGGTGTGGCCTCCGCATTGTCTGGATTCTTATTTGTCCAGAAGGATCCATAATTACTGTTCTGTGCCTGTCCATTAACCATATTTTCCTATTTAAACATTCTCTGCTCTTTGACAGGTATCGAATTGAATATGAAGCTCTTTGCAAAGTGGAGGCAGAGCAGAATGAATTCATTGACCAGTTTATATTGCAGAAGTGAGCACTTGTCAAGTGGATAGAAGATGTGTGGTTGACTCACAGCGTGTTCCTCAAAGGACTGATTCAGACAGGTCATTTAATTCTTTACATGGCATTAACAGGTATCCTCCCAACCTCTACCTACTCATTTTTTCTATTTAAACCACAAACTGCATTCTCTGTCAAGGTCAGTTCAGGGGTTGTGTGTGTAACATACATGTAACATCTTTACTTTTGTGTCAAAAAAAAATTGAAAATTATTTATATAGAAATGAAGATATTTATACTATTTATAAATAGAAATGTAAATTTGATTCAGTATCTTTTGCTACAATACAGTATTTGCTTCTTACTGTAAATAATTGCATCCTTAAGATGTTTTCTGTATATTTGTTCTTTGATTTGAAAATGTTTTTTTTAAATTGTGCTCATTCTTTATCCTGATATTCTTGATTCTGTTCATGGGACCACAACAAAGAGGTGCATCAGAAGTTCAGAAACCCTAAAACCAAACAGATCCTTAATTTATTGTTTTACATTATTTAGATCTTGCATATCAACCAACATTACTTTTACAAGCATCTTGTAAAGCTGATATATATTTGAATAAAAATATTTTGCACATGCAAGTCTTCATCTTATAAATCAAACTGCATTCTGGGGTGGACAGCACAACATGGTGGTGTTTTATCACAGTTCTAAGAACTAATAGAAATTAAGTGATCAAGTTAAATTAATTATAGTAAGTTTTCCATAAACGTTTCAGAACCACTCAATTCTGTCTCACTTAAAAACATTGGTTTCATAAGATTGTTTAACTTCAGAAGACACAGTAAAGAAACTGTTGCATCTTTTGTGTTACAAGATGTTACTCTAACAAAACTGCACTGTGTGGAACTGACAGTAAATGAACGATAGAATTGGAAATAAAAGCATCTATTTCTGTTTCTTGGCCTTTGATGAAGCTTTCCCCGTCGGAGGAGAGGAGCTATATGCTGAGCTAAAGAGCATGGTGAGTAGCAGCATGATCGGAACTACGAGGTACGGCGAGTAAACCGAGGCCAGGGTTAAACGCTCCTTTAACGTCTGTGGACCTGCGTGGTGCGTCTGTGGGAAGTTGTGGAATAAGATGTGACTCAGGATGGGGAGCAGAGTGGTGGTCACATGGGCGGAGTACACAACTGCCGGAGTCCTGATCCACCTGCAGTTGCCTAGATCCAAAACAGTGGCGAAAAGAAGGGGAATAGGGCTCTTAAACACGCACGCTGGAGAGCAGCCGTGTAATTATTGCTTGTCCATGTGTTACCGACTGACCTTTCAGGAACGCATACGCCGCCACAGGAAAGAAAGGTAACTGAACTAGTGCTTCGCAGAATATGAAAGATCTAAACCAGACAGGCGGGTCCAGCACCATCGGATCTTTAAACTCGGCAGCATACCACTGCAGTAAGTCTTTCAGCTGCAGTACAAAGGAGCACAGAAGGAACCATAACGAAGGCGCGGTGGTTCACATGAGCGATGTTGGTATCAGATCGAAAAAATAAGGTAACTTCACAAGTGAGAACTTACTGCTTGGGGATACGCTTGTTCAGGCAGCAGTGCTTGAAGATCAATGAAGAGAGTAATGGGAATGTGCGACGCAAAATAGATGAGGAATGTTATTTCTAAGGTCCGAAGGAACATTTTAGTGAAGAAAACAAACGCATGCAAGTCGATCAAATGGACCCTAAAAGAAAATCCCGCAGTTCGGTAGGCAGTGGCAAAACCAAAGGGGAAAAACCTGTGAAAGTCAACGTTGCATAACGTGTTGGTGTCGCTCTTCCTATTGGACGAGCCTCTCGGTCGATCGGGATAGGGGCGGGTTTTCGTTTGAACTTTGATTTGCGTTAGTAAAGCAGATGGCAGATGTTTGACCTTCGTTTTAAGGAGCCAGTTTAGTCTGAAAACCCCATTGATTACTGAATAAGAGGAAGTTTAACGTCTGTGACAGGATGTCGTGTAAAATTAAATATGAATAAAGCGGGAAAGTCTCTTGTGACGGAGATCCTCACTTAGGAAGGTTAATTGGGTGCTCTGGCTGCTATGCCAGGGAGCTGGCTCTTTGGTCCTGTGGTTAGAGTTCACGTTTACCTCCTGCCAGACCTAGCTTCAAGTGGCAGGTAGGGTGGCTGCCTTCAGCCTTTGTTACACTTTAAGATGTAGGGCTCCAGTCCTTTAAACTGCATTGCTGTCCAACAAGAACCGAGTGTTCTTCTGAGATCTTGCTGGATCAATTCTTGCTCGTGATGTTGAAGATTTAATCTGCTGACATACCCAGCAGTGTTTGGGTTTCAACATCCACATAGTCCTGCAAGACAGATGACGGCCTCTTATCCGACATGCATCTTACCTCTCATGTGTCTGACAATAGTATGAGGATTATAAATCCTCTTTTTAGGACCTAAAAAATGAGACTGGCCAGGATTTCTAAAATGCCTAAGATGCCCAGGATCGGGCTTCTCTCGCGTTGACATTTGCATTCTATAGTTGCCATACACGGTGCAGCTGTTTCTATATCGCTTTGACAAATTTTTATAGGTCCTGCCAAACCACCAACCTTCCCTCACACTACGGCCATCATCATTTTTTAAAATTAAAATACGGTCACCCTGGCTAATGAAAGGAAACAAATAAATCCATTCATTCACCCACCGAGTCATTTTCAATGACCTTCTCCAAGATTCTGACCAGGTCTGAAAAGGACGGTCTGGCAGTGTAAGGATCCATCCAGCAGTCCTTCATGATCTGCAGTCTAAGTGAAAAAACATGGAAATGTCAGAGTCCTCTCAGTTAGCACAGCTTTTCCACTGGCAGCTCTGGAGAGTCCTTATAGTTTACTAGCTGCCAATTCAGAAACCAGTTTGGAAAACAATATTTGGGATCATGAAGTCCCATACTCAAGGCCAGATAAGGAGAGCAGGTGCACTTACATCTCTGGTCGGCAGCTCTCGGGCCCTGTGTTCCTGTGGCCAGCACAAATGTGATACACCACTTGCTCTGACATATCCAAATCGGGGTAGGGCAAGCTGCCTGTGGATAGCACAATTACCATTTTTATTCTACTCTACATTTGGCAGATTTGAATGAGATTTTAGCAAAAGGCCAGACTTGTCAGTAGGCCTCACCAAAAGTCTGCATTTCCCAAAGCACAATACCAAAGGCCCACACGTCCCCTTTGAAGGAATAGTAGTTGTTGCGGAAATACTCGGGAGGGTACCAGCGCAAGGGCACTCGCTCCTAAGAGGATAAGGCCACATTTAACTTATGTGAAGAGGCTTTAACAGTTTAATACGGTGTGCAGTTCTTCTAAATGTTTACCAACCCTGTGCTTCTTCTTCCTGGTGCTGCGTCTGCTTCTCATACACGTCAGGTCCCTCGCCAGGCCAAACTCTGCCAACTTGATTTCCCATGGGAAACGGCTCACCAGAATATTCCGCAAGGCCAGGTCGCAGTGGACCACCTGTGGAGTGCACCGAAGAATCCTGGTCATAATATGGGGCATGTCGTTCTTTTAGCACCCACCACATCTGCACGTTTATTGGAAATACTAAACGCAGAAAGGCAGCGCAAGTGTAACCACCGAGATCTGGCGTTTGCCACAGGAAGTGATACCATTTTGGAGCGCAGGTGCTCCATGGCCAGGGTGATGTGGTAGGAGGCGATGGTGAAGAGACTCTGTAACTCAGGGTCATTGCTCAGATTCTCTTGGTGGGTCTGGACGAAACTGCGAAGGGTCCCATAACTCACGTACTCCATAATCATCAAGAAGGGTTCTGTCAGTGTAGCCAGTAGCACAGAGTCATGAGGCAGAAATGACAGAAAAAATGCTTTCACCTAATAATCTCTCCATCTACTAATGCAGTGTTACTTTTGGGTGTGCTGAACACCAAGTCACTCACACCAGAAATCCGACAGAGACTTCTAAGCAAAGTTTAACTGCAGTGTGTTACAAATGGGAATTAGCAATGTGTGTGTAACACATTTTTTAAACTGAAAATATTCTGTGCTTCATATTCACTGTATAAATGTGTTGCCTGGGCACACCTAACAGTGAAATGGAGATGAAGTTATCTCGGGGTCTTACCCTCTGTAGTGTTCCATTCAAGCAGCTGCAGAATGTTCTTATGATACGCTAGCTTTCTCATAATACACACCTCCGTCTGCATGTGCTTGGGAGTGACATCTAGCGGTGACGAGAAAAACCGTCATCTAATTAAACCAACAGCTGATAAGGCATTGCACACTAGTGGCTTTCCTTATCTAGAGCGAAGTATGACCGGATCCATGGGAATGCTGACTCGCACAGTGCAGTGCAATATGCAGAATATTTGGGGAATTTCTTACCTTCTTTTGAGATTTTGCAGGTGACGAGTGAGTGGCCTTTGCACGTGCCCCGCATCATCTTTGCCTTGTAGAAGACGCCTTCTCTCCCAGCCTTGATTAGCTGAATAAAGTTTAGATCTGCCTTCGTGACTCTGGGGTTCTGAAGACACAGTGCCTCCGTGTTACCGTTTGCTCATACAGTCTGTTTGCACCTCTTTTCATCTTCATGCACATTTCTCTACTTGAACAACACTTTATTGTGTAAAGGGTCGATTTGTAATTGATTTTAGGCGCACCAGACCTGTTGTGATGATTTCCACAGTACCCGGGAACTTGGCCTGCTCTTCAGTCTTTGAATGTGCGTCTCTGTAGAGCTACTTAACGGTGGTAACGCAAACATGTCCTGGGGGGTAACGGGAGATAGAGGAGAGGAATTCTGGGGAGGAGCGATCTGCGTCCTACCCTGTTGCAGCTGCCGGATGGTTTTCTTCAGATCTCGATACCTGACAAGAAGGAATAACACAGAGATCTGGAACAGCGATCTCAAACCTGGTTCTTTCACCCGGTGAAATGTTAGGCTTTTGTTGCATGCCAGCTCACAGCATGGTCGAGCCAGGCCAACAGTGATCTAAAGCTAGCTACACTACATGGGGAGCAGATAAAGTCATGCTGGGTATCTCGTGGACGAGCCTGAGTATGGTTACATTCAGGGTAGCGGCTCCTCACTTAGACTTGGAGAAGCTCTGCGCTCACTTAACCATGATTCTGCTCCAGGCCTTCTGGAGGCAAATTGTATGGGTCAAAGGAAGTGAAATACCAGACTGCGCAAGGAAAGGGAGTATTTCAGGAGTGATGGTAAATGAAAGATCTAATAGATTGTGTGTGAGAATATTGTGATTCAGTTTACTTTTTGATCCACAGGATTCCACAGAAAACAGTGAAGAGGGCGATCAGAGCAGAGACGCCGATGAGAACGTAGTGTGTGCCGTCCAGAATAGCCTCTGCAAAAATACACATCCTGTGAGAGTTAATATGATGTACCACAAGAAACAGGAACATAAACTAGGTCACATGGTTGAAGCCGGATCAGGTCTTTCTTTGTGTGTTATTTTTCTTTCAAGCAAGTGAAACGTGACTGGATTTCAATCTGTTGCTCTGTTGACCAGTCCAAAAGTCACTGGAATGTATTCAGGTATTTATGTTCAGCTAAAGTAGCAGTTTAAGAAAGTGGAGATACTGTAGTGTTATTTCAAACAGTTTTGCTGCTGCTGCATATATCCTTAAAAAATTGAAATAAAATATGTATAGTAATAGCATATAGGAAAAATATTTAAGAAATGGGAAAACAAACAAATAAGCAACCCCCCCCGTCTGTGCTTCGTCAAAGTCAATAAAATTGGTAGAAATAAGACATTATACAGAGCTACCAAACATAAGAATAAATACCAGAAGAAACGCAGAGGAAGCAATGGTCTCCAACATAAACATTGAGTCAGGCTTCTCCCTCTCTTTTTTGTTAGTAGCTCCAACTTCTTAATATCTACATCATACTTGTCTTGTTAATTTGCACTGCCTGAGAGTATTACTTCCAGAATACGTACCCACTATGTTATACGTCATTAAGCCTAAAAGTTTGAGTTAGATAGAGGAACTACCTCACCCATCTGTAGAAATTCACATTAAAACTGTTATGTACACTTACTTTGTTGGTGTTCTGGAAGGCTTGTTGAATTTTTATGAAGGTCCATACTTTGTCTTCTCTTAACGGGACAAGAACAATAACTCCATTCTTTCCAAGTCTGAATAATAGAAATGGGGAAAGAATTCTCAGAGGTCTTCAACCAGTTAAGTACAGTACTTACTGCAGTACTTAAAAAGTAAAGTTAAAATTCGTTTGTCTAAGTCCATAACAGCATGCAAAGTAATAACGTAACCACAACATAGGAGCTGTTTAGCTTGATAATAGCTCTAGGTTTTCATGCAATAGTTGAGACACAAAGGAAGAGGCAGGAGTGTTGAAACAAATCTGGGAGATATTATTATAATATATATTTATATAAAATTTGTGCAAGCCAAGTGAAAAAGTAATTTACACACACACACACACACACACACACACACACGGTTAATATGTATCCCAAATTAACCAAATTTTTAAAGTTTTATATAATGCAAATTACCTAGGAAAGAGAAAAAGTGAGAAATTAGAAATTAGGCACCTAAACTGCATCTGACAAGTGTTTTCAGATCCTTCATTTGGGTCATTTTTTAAAGGTTTCCATCCAAAGCAGTTCAAACAATCATGATTGGTATCAAAAAGCCGCTTTCATATTTTTCATCAATGAAGAGTTGCCTTTCTACTAAAGCATAAGGGTGAAAGAAAGGAAGGAGAGAAGGGGTTAAATAAATGGGCCCACTCACCTTCTCAGTTCTCAAGAGTGGCAATCCCCAGTTTACCCCCTAAATGTCATTTCTTGTCAGTGGAGTTCACTCATGGTTTGCAGTGAGGGAGCATGATGACCACTGGTGGCTAGGTGCAATTTGTAGCAGCTGATGAGGACGCTTGTGGTGAGAAACTGTATCCGGGCGCAAGCAGCGCACAGGGTGGAGACCCGCGTATTTCCTGACCCACTTGCTGCTGCCGCAGAAAGAAGAGGCATGTCCGATGCTGCTGGCCAGCGAGAGCACGGGTCGGCCTCACCAGAGAAGACGCGCTCCCTATGATGGAGCGGTTCCGGCCGGAGAGGCGGCGCACATGTGGCAGTAGGGCGGCTGTGGCTGCGTTTCGGGGAAGGTGTGCTGGTGGCAGGCTGCAGCCGAGCTCCTAATTCTCTGGCAGCACAGGCCTGTGGTTTCCTCTGCTGCTCTCTGCAAGCCAAGTGCTTGACGCAAAACACGAGTGCATGACTGCTTGCAAACAATTCAACAAAGGCAGCTTTTCTGTTGCACTGGATGAATTTAATTGGTTGCTTGAATAATTGTTACAGACCAATGGTGTCACTTCATATACATTTACATTTTTACAGTTCATTTTCAAATACATCCTTTTTATTGGCATATTTACAAAACATCGTATGTACATTTAATGTCAGTGCAATGTGGTTGTATTCTTTAAACATTTTACAAAATAAAGTTCATTAAATTAATACATTCGTGCCAATTAATTTAACAAAAGTAAGCATCAACAAAAGGTATGTGTCAGTAGTTGATTGCACTACTTGCCAACAAATAATTTGTTTATGAAGCATTAATAAATTATCCCTGTATCAAAAAATGTCTTTAAAAGTCATGTGAATATTTGCAGCGTCAAGAGAAGGGTAGTGGGGTGTTGGGGGATCCAGTTCAACTAAAACGAGCAAGCAGCTTATTATGACAAGCGAAATCAGATTTTAAACTGAGCAGAGTGAATTACTGTTTTCAAATACAGACATATTCTTTTCACCTAATACTCAATACAGAATTTTTCTTTTCATTGTTGGGACAGCTCCTTGTATAGGAGTAAACACTTAAAGCTGATATTAACTATTTATCATTCATGAGTCATTTTACTTTTTTAAATTTTTTTTTTTTTTTTACAAAAATGATTTTCTTGATGGCAAATACATAAATGAACCATAACACCAAAATTATGGTAGTGCAGAAATTTTGTGGACCAACGTAAAGCTCTTTCCCAATAAAGGACCCAATGCAATGAGCCCTTTATTCAACTCATTAGAAATAATTGGCTTAGTGGAGTGAGGGGCATGAACTATCCATTGTTTTCTATCCATTATCACAGTGTTAAGATGGCTCTGTAACGAAGAGTCTCCACAGAGGTGCTACAGTTCTGGCTTTGTTTAAGCCATGCAACCAGGCCACCACAAGTGCTATTTCTGTGTAGCATGGAGTTAGCTGTGCTGACGAGATGCTCTTTCAGAGAACGCTGGCCTCATAAACTGCCGTGTTCTCACAATCTGCCACCCGAGCTTATAGTTTTATGTTATTTGACAACATCCTCCCCCCTCCCCCATAAGAACTTTGGCTTCATAACGTGAGCCTCTCCCATGAGAGCACCCTCCTCAGGTATGCATGCGTTTGGCTACCGTTTACTGTACCATCAACATGATTTTAGCAGGAAATAAATTGATCACAGGAAGAACATGACATATGTGAACGGCTATAATGGTGGGCCCGCACTTTAACCAGTGAGTGGCCAGTACTCCTCGCCAGTGTACGGCTGAACAGATATGACAATGACAATACGGTGAAAATCACACTGTGATGGTATTACACAGTGTGGTATTAAAATAAATATCACGGAGAAATAAAAAGTTCTAAGGATAAAACGTGTTTCAGATAAAGACAACGAATTAGAGAGAGACACTGGCTCAGAGAAACTCCAGGTCAAGAAACCTGTAATCTTAAAATATCAAAAGATAAATGAAAACTTAGAAATGGCATATCCTGTGTGGTTCAGGGGTTGCTGAGGGAATGCAGATTTGGCAGTGGAACGCGTACAGTATTTTATCGGGTTGGTGTTCCTCTCACTCTCTAACAGGAGGGATCTTTACGGAAATGTGCTTTAGGGATCCCGTTGCACTGTAATACTGTCTCGCTGACTTCCAATTAACAATCAACGGTAGCTGAAAAACAAAAAATAGAAAGTGAGGTAGTGTACAACTTCAATTCTGATGGAAAGCAGATCCTTTGGAAAATGCAAAGCCTGCTGAGACTCTCAGTTTCAGTCTGAACAGAGTGCATTATAAAAGTATCTTTTATCCAATGACAACATCCAATGAAACCTCTCCTGTAGAGCTGATGTTTCAAGTTGGGACTGACAGACTGTGTCTGGCCAATAAGAACTCTGCCTATTGTTATTATGCACAAACATGGTAGATGAGGGAGATAAATACATGAATATCATTTCTCTTATGTGGTACGTGTTTCTTTAGATTTGGGGTTTGCGACATTAGAGTGTGTCTAGATACAACACGACTACAGCAAGGGAATTAATAATTGGGGCCCAGAATGTCCACGTTTACTTGGCAACAGAGTCTATATAGTTGTCCTCAACTCACTCGTTCACCTTCTCTCTAACTCACTTAGTCCCACCACTCCTGCAGTCGTCCTTCCAAACCAGCAGTGAGGTCCCCGTCTTCTGAATGGGGGACAGAGAAGGAGCTCCCAGCTGATCTTTGTGCTTCGAGTAACCGACACTCCTCGGTTTCAGTCAGGCAGCCTTAGGTTGCCTGCATTGGTGTTCGAGTCCTCATCGAGTTTCATGGCGAGCTAGCGGCGTGGCAGGTACAGGCGGCAGGAGCTGGTAGGGGCGGACTGAGAAAAATAAGTGCTTTTAATGTGGAAGAGCATGACTTCACTGAAGCACGCAGTACTTCTTGTAGTCCGACTCGAAGTCCTCATCCATACTAGTAGTGTCTGCCATCTTTTTGCCATCAGTCTTGGGCAGGAACTGGGAGTAGTCCACGCCTTGCTGCTCATAGAAGAGGATGTAGGCGGAGTCCGTTTCTATCTCTTCCGAGTGAACTTCCTGGGAATGGGAGAGAGCAGGCTTTAAGCAGTCAGCTCTAGCTCAACAAAAGTGCGGAAACAGGCGATGCGAAACGAGTATGTGCAGACGTAGCTGTGACGCTTCACCTTGCAGCTGCTGTCGTTGTAACAGTACCACTTGTCATTGGGGTTTTTGGCATAGGTCACATAGTGGCCCCCTCCCAGTATTCCTGAATGGCACTATGGAAAAAAATGCATTTGAGCAGGAAATAAACTTCAGCAGTCTCCATCGTGATGAATGCAAACATAGATTTACACACATTTACAAATTGCTGCAAGCTGTAAAACATACTTTTGTCTCATAATCAAAGAAACACGCCAGCCACAGTGAGTTTGCCAAAGGGATGAGTGGACAGGAGAGACTCACTGAGATTGCATATAAGTTGTATATGGGCTCCAGGCAGACATCACATCTGTGCTGAGAGGTGCTGTCCGGCTCCATGTTGTCCTCGGAGTGCCCGCTGGTCTGGCTGCCCTCCTGACCCAGCCCGTTCACCACCACATCACAGTCGCCGCTCAACGTGTCCCCTGACCAGGAGTCTTGCGTGCCTGGGTCTGCGGAGACTGGGGCTTCCACCTCGAGCTCCGGGCCGCCCTCCTTGCTGCCGCTGCCATCCAGGTTCTCCTTGCTGTTGGAGAGGCGGTGCCTGCCACCCAGCTGGGGCAGGCGGAGTCGGCTCTGCTTGCGTCCTGCCCCCTTTGGGCTGCTACCGGGACTGGCGGGAACGCTGCTCCGGCCAAGGGTGCCGCTCATCCTCTGTATGGAACAGGACGGGCCTAGAGAGGAAGGGCAGGACAGATGACAGCCTTGGACATCTCACCAGAACATTTTAGGGTGGCTCCCACTGTCCCACATTACATGAGTTTCAAGCCTTTCCCAAATTTAACTGGGTGTTTTTGAGCAGGGAAAGCAGCATGGCCATCCTGGATGGGACCTGGGACATGGCACATCTCGTTTTACAGTGTGTGTATGTGTGTATGTGTGTGGGGGGGAGTGGAGTGGGGGGTGGAGAAGATTGCGTTGGTCAGGGGGAGACAGACCTCGGCTGGACACGGAAGACGAGGAGGAGTCGGCTCTGTCTAGCGCGGGCAGCTCCTCTGCCACACCCTCGCTCTGCTGGCTCTGCATGCCGCATGTGCTCTGGGTGGCATCGCGTGGTGCCAGGAAGGCACTAGGATTGAAGCCTCCCTGCGGGAACTTCACGATCTTCTGCGACTTGATCCACCGGCCGTTTACAAACTGGAAGCGCTTCAGGTGAACGATCTGAAAGATGGAAAATCAACATGATGGCGGACGCAGAGGCACATGGGGCGTGTGTAGAAGACAGGGGAGGGAACTGAAGCTCTACCAGGATGGGCGGGAGCCTCCAGAGGTCCAGCTTCTTGGTGGCCAGGCAGTGGGTCTGGCACTTGGAGCAGTAGTAGAGCTCATCCTCGCCCAGCTCCTCTTCCGTGGTGAAGGCCTTCAGACAGCTGTCTAGGCTGATGGGCTCAGCCTGGGCTCGGCGACTCAGCTCCACGCTGGGGTGCTCCTCCACGATCTGCACACCACACACACACATACACACACACACACGTCCAGTCAAAATATACAGAAATTAAAAATTATATTCCTTCAAAATGTACTATTCTGATTACTCATACGACTTTGCTAACTAGCAGGATTTTTTTTAACAAATCTGATACATCATACCTCAAAACAGCCTAAACTAGAGTACATGCCCTCAATAGGCCATTTCATGTCAATGCCTTTAAAGCTGATATTGTTAAAACATGGTTAATACACAGACATACGTTTAAGATAAAAAAAAAAAAAAAAGTTAGAAAAAGAAGAAGCAAAAGAAGCAAGAAAATACTCAAATGTCTGTGCATGCACCCACCCACCCACACACACAGTGGTTTAAAAGTATACATTCTATACCCCATTCATTCATGTTTCCAAAGAGTTCAGCTTAAAATTGAAATAGCATGGACAAATGACAAGCTTGTCTTGGCAATTGTTTTAACTTGCACAACATGGAAACACCAGATTCAGATCCAAGATGTGCAAACTGAGTGCCTCTGGGGAGTAACAGTTTTGCCAGGATGGCATATAAATTAGCAGGCTGAAAACCAAAATGGATCCAGTCTTCCTACCAGCCACTTGGACTTATGTGGTGTCTGGATCCATTTCCAGTTCCTCATGGCTCTGAGTGAACCTGCATCATGTGCAAATAAGGGCCTTGTCTGAATGACTTGCATCTGCAACGGGGCCCTACATGTCTGAAACAAGAGGGTGGACTCTCATTCTCTGGTTCAATGGCACAAGTCTAGGTTGTGCGATTTCCTGATATCTGCATAATCAGCATGATCCTTGGCTAATCTCTGTTCAAGCAGAAGGTCGGTCACATTCTGACTGACTCACCTGCCAATAAACTCCCATAGGCCTGGCAGTTTTACACAGGCTATAATAACAATGTTTCTTTTGAGAGTGCGTTGAGTGTAGAAAGAAGTCCTGCTTAAATACTGACACTGCTGACCCCACAGCTTCATTTGCCAGTCCCATCACTTCAGATTCAGTACAGGCAGCTTGTTAACACAGACACGTAATGGCTCTCACCCGCTCCTGAGAGGTCTGGTAGCGGAGGTGTAGGGCGGTGGGGTCCCAGTCAACCGCAATGTAGGCATTGCCCAGGGACGCTCTGTCCTCGTTACACTCCACTGGGCAGCCTCTACAGAACCTGGCAAAGACGTGACAGCCCCAGTCAGTCATCTGGGAATGTGTCTCACATAGACACACACACACACACACACACACACACACACACACACGTGCAAGCATTCATACACACATAGGCATGCGAACACAGATAAGACATACACACAGCCCTATGTTAAAACACTCTCACACACACACACACACACACACACAATAAATAAAATAAATGACTTACCTGTACCAGGGGCACCAGGCACAGGAGTTGCCATCCTTCTGCACCACCCGCAGGGTGAAGGGATACTGGTAACCCATGCTGTCATCACTGCGCAACATCAGCACCCCATGGTGTCAGATCACACATCCCAACAGCACAGAGGAGCAGCAGGCACCATGTGATTGAGACCGAGACACAAACACTGAACGACACCTGACTGTATGACTTCAGACCAATGCATCAACCAGCACACATGAACAACGACTCCGTTTTCCCTTTTGTAATTCCACATAACAGTTGAGTGTCACAATATGTAAGATGCAAGTGTTGATTGTTGGTTGCTTAATTTTAGAAGCCAACAGCTCCCTGTAGCTCAGTCAGTCATGTCACATTGCCTTGTTACTTTGGATCAGAATCTTGTGCTGGCACCTTTACCAGGGAATGGGACACATGAGCTAGCATGCTCCCTGACTGTATAAATATGCATGTATAAGTTAGCTTGCCCTCTGCAGGTGTAAAGATTCAAGGATGTGCTAGCATGTGCTCTGCAGGTATAAAGGTGCATGTATGAGCTTGTGTCCTCTCCGTAGATGTAAAGGTTGATCTAGTGTGCTCTTTGCAGGTGTAAAGGTGCACGTATGGGCTGGAGTGCTCTCTGCAGGTGGAGGGCGGCTCTGACCAGTCCTGTGCGTGGTTGCTGGCTTCCTGTGGAGGCAGGGGGCTTGCCAGGCGGGACACCTGGACCCACACAGCGTCATACAGGTCCTTCTTGCTGGTGCGCACCGTGCAAGGCACGATGAGAGGCATGCCAAAGAGACTGGGCCTGTTCTTCTGCGATGACAGGAAGTACAGCTCCGTCCGCATCTAGGGGTGGGGGCATCAACATTGGCACTGACACAACAGCCGTGACACTCAAACACTCAGGGTGAGCGTGAGGGAGGAGAGAAAGAGGAAAAGGGGAGGGTGGAACATAAATGCACAAGACGGGGCAAGTTTTGCTGGACCACCAATTGGTGCAAAGTGTGAACAGCATTTCAACAATGAACCTTCTCATTGACCCATCACTGACCAAAAGATAGACCCGTCAGTCTAAAATGCCTTTAGACTCTTGGACGATGCTCTGTGTTTTGAAATGGGTGCTGTTGCATAAAATGTGCTATGTAGTATATGTTTATTGCATATGTTTAAGGCATCATAGCTTTTCCTTAGATCCTGAAAATAAAGACCATAGATTTTAATTATTGTACTATACAAGTATCATGCTTTTTTTTGGTTGTGTATTTTTATTGGGGTTTTTTGTTTGTTTTTTTTAATATGTGGTTTCTATTATTTGAAACTGTGGCACTGAAAAAGTTTCTAAGAACATCATCAAGACCAAGAAAGCTAGCTAAATGTCAGCTAATAGACCAAATAGCAAACATTTGCTCATGTAAATGGAATAATGATCAAGATAAATCCAGCCAGTGTGTAGCTACAAACCTCGCAGCCCTTCACACAGCAGAGCATTACAATAATTGCTCGAAGAAGGCCACACACACACACCCCGACAAGAAACACCGTACTTTAGGCAACCTGCAACTGTTGGTAAACGACGCGGATGTAGACTACCTGCAAGCAAACCAAAGACCCACACATGAAATGGCAACTTTTGCCAACCTACCTCTCAGCTCTGTAATTATACGAAAATGACAGGGAGATGGCCTAATATTAATAGCCCTGGTACCACTCACTGCTTTCCGGTTAACGTTAGCGAGATTGAAAAGTGGCTAGTCACATTTCACGTGCACGCATGTTTCAACAATGGCACTCAGTCAGTCAAAATGCCTCTCCTTAGACAACCCAATAGATAGTCCAGCAAAAAAAACAAAAAACAAATACAGACGGGTTAAAGTCAGAAAAACGAAAGAGAAAAGGAAAAGAAAATTTGAGGAAAAAAAGACAAATATTCTGGGCAGAATTGGAGATGGAATAGCTAGGCAGTTTATTAAGACAGTCAGCTGAACAGACAGACAGATGCTTAAACAGATACATAGAAATATATAAATACAAATCTAGCAGAATTAAGCTGGAGTAGTTACCATTTTCCTGTGCATGGCAATGATGTAGCCAGTGAAGGGGCTGTCCTGCACTGGTGTGGTGTGGCCATTGGGGATACCGTTGGCGAGGCTCCTGTCCGAGCCAGATGGCACCGCCGTGCTGGGCAAGCCGTTGGCCAGACTCCGCTCAGCGCTAGCGCGCACAGGAGTGCCAGCCATGCCTGCCATGCCATTCGGAATGAGGCCAGGCTTCTCAGCATGGCCACTGCCGACAGTGCCGTTGGCCATCGGGCCTGTGTCTGCCGAGGACACGTTTACAGGGAATGAGACACAAAAGAGCTTGTGTGGGTGCAGAACACCAGAACGCTAAAGGCCTGGTGAGGTTTTACAACACCTGTTGGCGTCAGGGAGGTGATGAAAGCTGGAGAACCAGGTACGGGGATCTCAAACGCACACAGGAAGCCGTTCACGCTCAGCCGCACCTTTTGGTTGTCTTGAGGAAAGTTCTAGATACAAAGAAACATCTGCTAAGATGTCTGCCCTCAGGATCAAGGCTACGCAACTCTGACATGGGGCAGGGAGACAGCTCACCTTAATGTTGGATGAGTGGACCTCAGCTAGGAGGATCTGATCAGGCTTCAGACAGCACAGCTCGCTAAGCTGCTTCTTCAGGCCTGTGTACTTTTCGTCCATGTTCAGGCGAAGGCCATAGCGGGCCGGCGTGGAACCATCCAGTTTAATCACTGCCAAAGAGAGGAGTGCGATAGGTGAGATTCCCGAGCGAGATTCCTGCAGGCAGATCTTTGAGGCAATGCATCTCCACTGCTGTTCCTCACCTGTGATCTCCAAGTGCATGGAGCTGTCCATGGGCAGGGGCAGGGACAGGAAGTTGAAAGGGTCAAAGCGGGCGCTGATGTGGCCACACGTCTTACACTTGACCTGGGACTTGAGTTGACCATGGAACAGGTCCACCACGATAGAGCGGTTCCTCCTCAAGTGGTTGTCCCAGGCCTACACAAACACACAGGCACACACACAGACACACACCATGATCACCACATACTGCTGATCTAGTCAGTTTCACAAGGTGAAGCACTTTTGTGCACTGCCCACACGCCTCAAGCTGTCTTTTCATTAGTGCGGCATCGATGTGTGTGCATTAGGGCTCATCTATCCCTTAAGGAGAGCCTCAGTAGTGATTTTCACTGAGCCTCCTGTTGTCTTCAATCAAGCAGTGAAGGGCCCTCCATCAACGCGGTACACCTCAGAGCGCAGGAGGGGCGTCTGGCCACTCACCTCGGTGGCCACCTCCGCGTCTGGCCGCCCGTCGCTGTCCTTCAGCTCCACGTAGGGCTTCTCGTGCACGCGGTTCAGGTCCTCGTGGAGGCCGTCTAGCAGGAAAGCCAGCAGCTCCTGGGAGTCCTGCTGCTGGAAGCCGTTGAACCTCGGTGCGTACTTCGCTATGGTCCACTGCACCAAGCATGAAACACAAACGTTAGTACTTGGAGAGTAAGTTGGAAGAATTCTTACAGCTGTGGCAAATGGCCGGGGTCGGAGGTGCCTACCCTGAGCTTCAGAGGCGCAATGTTCTTCTGTGTTCCACTCCACAGTTCCTGGACCAAATCGCCATAGCATTTGGCCATATGACCTCGCATTCCTATGGGATTGGTCCTGTCCAGATAACAGGGATGACTACAACTACAGCTCCCAAAATGTTTTTTTTTTTTTTTTTAAAGTGCAGTTGTGTACACCTCTGACCTGTTGAGCTCATAGAGGTGTCTTCCTGAGATGAAGTAGTCAGTCAATGGCTTGGTATTGCTCACACACTGGATGCTGGAGTTCATAAAGCACGTGTTGCCTAGGTTACTCAGACCCGTGGCACCTCTCTCTGTAGGGACTTTAGGAGCATTGGACACGCAAAACCGTTACAGGCAAAGTGTAGAAAAATTACCAGCAAAAGATAAGTGTGTGATAAGTGTTATGCTTCTATAGAATGAAATTATTCTCTCTGATATAACTGGCTGCATCAGTGCCAACAGAATCGCTCTAGCAGACATATAGCCTCTTGTCAAGATTTACACTGCTTGCTGTGCAATGGCATGGGCTTGTGCTGCTTGTTAATGATCTAGTTTGATATGGGAATATTTACAGTACTGTTGCATGTGAAGAACTGCATACACATCAATCTACGATAAAAAAAAAACCCAACCAAAACAGCAGCCTTCCGTGATCTCTGAACATTAGTTACCTTTGTGTCTGTCGATTTTGCTGCTGTTCGCGATAAATGACATCTCCTCGGGCCAGCTCATATCTTTGTTTCGAACTGGCAAGAGGAGAGGAGAAATAAGACTTTATAGTTCTCGCCGTCACTGTTTTTATGCAAACTTGCAGTTTCACTCATACTGCTGAGCAGAAGCAGAAGAAGATAACAGAAATCAAGGCTCAGGACAAAGATGAAGTCCCAGACATACCCTCGATCACCAAGTGCTGTTCATCTTCAATTTTCAAACTTTCTAAAGTGTGATCCTCATCATCGAGAAGGGTGAGGTAATTCTGAGGAGAGCGTTTTTGAGCACAACATTAACACCTAGGCCTTACGCACATGACTTGCCTGTGGTGCTCATACTCACACAGTGGGTTTGATTGCGAATGACGGCGCGTCCTCATCGGTCTTACCTCGCTGTTGTAGAGCCAGAGACGCATGTCCTCTCCTTTGATGCGTAACCGCTGCGACAGGTAATCATGGATGTCTTTAATGGTGCTCGTGCGGCTAAAGCAGCCTGTGTAAGCCAGCACGCGCTTCAGAGGGGCGTTCGGAGAGGGCACGTTTCCTGGTGGGGGTGGGGGGGGTAGGGGTGGGGGAGACACACGACGACATGGAAATGACCTCAGCTTTCTCTGGATGGCATGCCGTTCAGTAGCCATTCCATGAAACCCTCCTAGTACATCTCTAGTGCTCCCGTATTGGTCATAAACAATTCAGAGGCTACATGTTTCACTGAGGACACTTAACAAAAGAAAAGTATGCATTTAAGATTAAATATGAATCTGTAAACGAAGGGTGAAAGGGAGCTTGCTCTTAATTTAGCAGAAAGACACTCCCTGATTAACAGCGACAAAAGCAATACAGACATTGGTTTTTGATCTAACCCTGAAATTCAATTCTTGGTCATAAGGAGCCCACAAAATTTAAAGAAAAAGTTATTTTTAAAAAGGCATTTAATTTGAAACAAGAGCGAGGATTAGTTGTAAGGTAGCAGCAAGAAAGGGCAAAGATGATTTTAAAGGCATCAGTCAGCCATTAGTCTGGGTGATTAAGAGAAACAAGATCATTAGATGCAAATCAACGGGAAAGGAACAGCACCCATTTCTACTCATAATACACTTCCCCTCTGACAAGAGAGGCAGTGAATCATATAACCAGATCCGACGCAGCCAGGCATCAGATAACCAAAATGTGATTAGCGTCTCTGTAATGGTCACCAGCACACTGCCTCAGCACCGCACAATCAGGTTAGTGGCACGCTCCGTGTTGTCTTCTTTACCTGCTGCTTTTCAGAAAACTTGGTAAATGAGCTTCATAACCAAATGAAAACCGGGTACCCACACGCGACCTTAAACCACCAGGCAGGGCTCGAGGGCACAGCACGAGTGTTAGCAGGAGCACGAGGGCAGGGTGAGGGCGGCCGGAAATGGGCACTGCAATGGACCCGGGGTTTTCAAGCACTGCCAATCAGGAATTTGCAGTGCTCACCAGGCCAAATCGCTGAAAGGAAATTAGGTCGCCCATGAGGGTGGACGGGCAGGGCGGCGGCTGGCGGGCAGGGCCTCTTTCTTGCTGCGGTCTTACGTTACCTCGGGGAAGGTGTGGAGGGAACATTCGTAGGCTGGTCATACCCATGTTAACCCAGATGTTGGACTGGGGGGGCCGCGAGGCTGGCTGCTGCCGCAGGAAAAGCAGGTAGCGTGGGAAGAGCTCCAGCTCGGCCCGTTCCGAACCGACACACTGGATCACCTGCGGGTGGAGCAGAACATGGAGAACCCGACCAACGGCAGTGCTAACACGCATGGACTACATAGCACACTTTATAAGGAGGCTTTTAGAGTACCTGTACCACAGTGCTATAGGAGTGTGTTTAATAAAAGGCGTTTTGTGAAACCAACGCTGATTTTCAAATAAAACGGATAGACTTATGGCTGTATGGTCCTCGTGGTCAGAGCACATACCGGTCTGGGCAGGCTGAGGTTGGCCCCGTACCAGTGGTAGAGGGCCCGCCACATTGGCTCTGGTACAGTCTCAAAGTCGCGGCTGGCCATCGGGTGCGGGCATTGCTTCAGGCGGCCGCCCTCCATGGTTAACGTGGGTGCCTGACGGGGAAAGACACCTCAAGCTCACCCTGTGCTTGGTCTTTCTTGGTCACTATGGATGAGTGGCCACTAATGCAGCACTGTCAGCATTTTTTCAAAGATAAGGTGACTCTAGCCACAGCGTAGCCACCTGCTAAATCAGTCCAGTGCCGAAAGTGTGAGGCAAATTGCTGACACCTTTTAAGAGACTTGTTTTGACTGTGCTATTGAATACTGGTATATAATCCCTCCTGACACCATGAGGTATTCAGTAACCATGACAAGGTATGATTACAGTGGCACGACACGTTGTTTACAAATAATAACACCCTGAGCCTCACGCACACAGGCAAACCCATTACTCCTGAAAATCAATTCATATGGCTGGACTTTAAAGTAATCACATTCTGCCACTTTTGAGGTATCACCAGTTCCTGATTGTATAACTAAATGGCATGAAAATGAAATAGTATCAAGGTGTCCTCATCTCCTTTCCAGTGTTCCACCACAATTTGGTGGCAAATGAGTTGAAAATTGTGAGCCGTGCTCAGTAGCTGTTGGGAAGACGCTGTGGGCTGCCGCAGCTTCTGTTAGTTGGAGCCTGTGTGCTTTACAAACTGGCCAGCAGGGAAAATACATCAAGATCATCCAGCTTCAGGTGCTGGACAGGAAGTAATCCATAATCTATAACACACTTGAGGACGCAGAATGCCGAAAAAGCCTCCAAGAGTTTGGCCTCTTGACAGCAGTGAATCTTTTTGTTTTCAGCTATACTCGTCGTCTAACTTTACCCGCTCTTCAACCTTCAAAAACGAAAAGTTCAAGCATAACATTAACAGGCGAATTGTCATTTACACTTTGACTGCTGAGGAATAAAGAACAGTAACTGGCAGCCTACATGCTTAGGCACTTGTCAGGCTGCCTACAATCCTTGTGATTTGCCACAGGAAGAGTTGAGTAGATGTTACAGCTTTGAGAGGCAAGGAAACTATAAGATTTTCTCTGTACTGTTCTCCTGTTTGTTGAATCCAGAAAGCAGACGCAGCAATCAAACTAATTGCTACCCGCACCCACCCTACCTTCATGGGCTCCGTGGTAACCAAGGGCTGGTTGTCGATGGCGCCAGGCCTCTGTGCGGGCAGCTGGTTGAGCAGGTGCCCGTTGGCGGAAGGGAAGCACTGGTGGTTGTTTTCCAATGCACTGTGCTGCCGAGCGAAACAGATGTCTGTGGCGGAGGAGCTACCATGCGTCATGTGACCTGTGGAAGTGACATCAGGGTGATACTGCCGTTTCATGGAAGGAACACTTTCTGCAGACAAACATATGATGTTAAGACCTATGTGTGAACCACTCCAGGACAGTTCTGACTACTTCTGACTACTAATGTTCTGGCTAATCCCACTTCTGATGGATTCAGAAGAAAGGGAAGAACAACATGGGCAAAACAGTTTGCTCAAAAGGAAGAGTAGGATTTAATACTCAAGCAAACAACTTATGTTAACTTCTGAATGAGTGTTGAATTACTAAGGCGCAATCTGCAATTACAAATGACACTTTGATCTCTGCAAAGGCTATGGCTCACTTTCAGCACTGAGAGGACATATTTGTAACGAAGCAAAGCCCAAACTGCATTCTAAACATCTGCCGTACGTCACACACAGTAAATCCGACTAGGGAGATGAATGTCGGAGGTCAAACCTCATAGCGGTGGCACTGCGTGTGGGCAGCATGGCCTGCTCACCATTGGGGGTGCAGCCGGAGACCTCCCAGCTGCCATCCGGGTGCTTGTCTCCGGGGGAGCTGTAGGAGCGCGCCACTGTGCCAACCCTCGCCACGGTGAGGTCGCTGGGGTCACTGGGTTCGGCAGCGGTGCTGGACTGGGGGCTCCTACCACCACTGCCTTGTATACCGGGCTGCTCCACCACGATGGCCTTATTGTCCTTTCAAGAAAAACTAAAGTCACACTAGGGGACATGTACAAGCACCAACTGTAGGGCTAGACAATATATATCTGTTATCGGCCTTTGAAATACTGATATCGCAGAAGGTGCAATATGTAAATGGGCTCAACACATCTTTTTTTTTTCCTGTATGCTCATTAATCACCTTGATCAGACATAGCATTTGCACAATCCCATAAAAGTGAATCATATTGCTTACGATAACGCAAGCCAGTCTTTATCTAGGTCACAGGGAACCACCGCTGTGTTTTAATATATAGCAAGCAAATCCCCATATGTGGTAATAACATGATCACAGTATCATATGTTGGTCTGTGTGCGCGCCCTAATCCCAGCTCAGCAGGCAGCGTGGCAGGGATTCTTGGCCTGCCTGCATCACTCACATATTTCACGTAATCCTTCCATAGCTGCCACCACTGCATGGAGATGAGGAACCAGCTCTGTCCTGGCTGCAGTCCATGCCTGCTTTCCCTCTCCAACCATCCTCTGCACAAAACACATTCACGCATACACACACACGCACACACAAACATGCCTGCAGTTACAGCTCGAGTCACAGCTTGGCCAAAGTACACACAACGCGTGCACTGAACTGCCAGTGTTCATTTTCTCAGCTCATGATAAAAATATCTACATATTTGCATAATGTGCAAATATAAAACTATAACAAACACTACACTATAAAGAACAACTATAAAGAAAAGTGGTTACACTACAGTTACATTAAAATTTAATAAGCCAAAACTGCTAACTATGACAATGCGACCTTGAAATGGTGCCATTAGAATAATGCATTTGATGGGACTACGATAGTGATCGCTACATTCGAAGAATACTGAACAGATTTTCGCAGAAAGATAAGCAAACATCAGGAAGCTCCACACGCGCCTGTCTTATAAATTAAAAGTCATTATCTTTTATCAACACAATTATCACCAAGGGATGATGAGACGTAGAACACAGTTCACGAAAGCCAATTTCGAGGCCCAGTGCTGTAGTCAGCAGAGAGGCATGCGGAAGCGGTGAGGTTAATGGAGGTGACTGGTAGATTTAGCGTGTGTGAGCTGCTCTGGACTGACCTGATGATCACGCCCTCCTCTGCGGGCGTAGCCGGCCGCAAGCCCAGGACTATGTGGCACACCTGCATGGAGAAGCAGCAGACCACAGGCTTGAACCCTGCCAACAGGTCCCAGGAACAGACATGTCTGGAAGGGAAAACAGCTCCCCGGCATGAGGGTAGCACTACCTGAAAGAGCAGGTTGAGGAACTCTGTGGCGAGGGCACTCTTCACGCTCCATATCTGGTAGTCTTCCAGCGTTAAATGCCCTTGCTGTGGGGTAGAGGACACAGGAGGTCAGCGTGGCAGGCGGAGGAGGGTGCTCACGAGTCCACAAATAGCCGAAACACCTCCCCAAAATCAGGCAAATGAAGCTGAAAGTGCAATTACTTGTGTAGTGTCGTGCGTCTTCAAGATGTCTTCGACGATGTCAGAAACACTGGATGGCAGTTCCTGCTGGGGAAGAGACGTGGTGAAATAAGGAACGCCAAGCAAACTAAGGCCCAGTAATCAGGAAATGCTGAACACCACAGAGCTCTGAAAGGCAAACTAAGGCCAAATAAATGCAAAGTGAAAAGCACCATGAGAGCCTCACAGCTCAAAAGCATGAAGGCTGCAGTGAGAGGATTGTTTCAGCTGACTCACCAAGCTAACTGTGAGAAGTATATCAAAAGTCAAATGGAGGCCAAACCCAGCACTACTGTGGCAAATACCCTCAATTTCCTACCACCAACGACTGGGACCGCAAATGTGACGATTTACACGTGGCTTGCTGCACAGGAGCTTTAAATGGCACAGACGCAAAGCTAAGTCACCTGCTGCCTGACACCGACCTTGCCAAACCAGCTTTGGATTTGCAGCAGAAGCCTGAGCACCGTGCTAACCCTGTCTCGCACCTGGGCCTGGCCCTGCATGTCTGCGGTTGAGGCGTGGAGGGCTTACGGGCAGGATGACGGTGCGGTTGTCCGTCCACACCTCCAGCAGGGCCACCACCATCTTGTGCACCTCGTCACGAGACAAAACCCCATCGCGATCCACATCAAACACCTTAAAGCAAACTGTGGCAGACAAGGTCGTGAACGCTTTAGCATCAAAGACGTGACACAATAACTGGCATCTCAGTACTGCTGAACAACAAAAAAACCCCACCAAAATCTGATCAAATCAAAGGGTGGTTATCAATTAAAGCTGATTACAGTGCAAACGGAAAAGCTAAGACTGAAAGAAAAAAAAGAGGTTGTCAAATTCACACACCAGCAGAGAGGGCTTTGGCAATAAAAGCTACCCTACTGGAAGAGTTTTTTTGTTCTCTCAGTCATGTTAGAAAGGTGGGAGCGCTTACATTTCTGCCTCTCAGCTACAGGCCCCCGACAACATGCTGAGAGCCCGCATGAGATCTCCTTGAAGTCAATGTGATTGTCCCGATTCTCATCGAAAGCATGAAACAAGCCTGAAGAATGAGAGAAAATGTCAGTGTTCACCGCGATGTTTCCATTTAAAGACATTTATGTTTCACAAGTAAATACTATCTACTAAAGCAGATGCTATCAAATTAATCCCTTTGGAACAGGCATCAAGTCCACATCACTGGTGTGTTACAACTCCAGTCACACCAGAGTCCAGGAACCATCACTGTACAGCCTTTGCTTACCTGGATCTAGATTAGGATCTGGACTACAACAAAAAGGTGGACTGGTCTGAGGCCTCAGTGAGTGGCCTGAGCATCACTGTAGCATTATCGAACCATGGCTTTTCTACGTACTGTGAACGCTCGACCAGCATGTCAGTGAGTGCCGGTCAGCGCACATCAGACATACACATGCATGGGTGCTGGGATAACTGTGACTCTTAAAAATCCCAATACCTTCACTCAGGGAGGCATTAATAGGGGGAGAGACCAAAGGGACGAAGGTCTCCAAGTCAAAGCGGCCGGTCCTCGACTGGGCTTTCAGCAGCCAGTAGCGCTTCTCCAGGTCAATGATGTCAGATTCTTCTACTGCAAGAGGCAAGAGAGGGTAAAGAAAATCACTGTGGAAGGACTACTTTTTATAGAGGTGTCCTTCATCCCACACTGAAAAACTAATGGATATTTGAAAAATGCAAGATGCCACACATATATTTCAGTGCACATTGTGGCACAAATTCAAAATAAATAACTGTCCCTGCCCACAGTATTAACCAGCTGCAATCCAAACCAGCGATTATAGTAAAAAAAAAAGCAAACATTTATTGTATGACATCTTTCCAAACAAAGCTACAAGGTGTTTTACATTGAACAAAAATGAAATGATAAAGTAAAATACATAAAAATACATAATTAAACAAGACCATACACAGACACACAACACCACAAACCCCACTGCCCGTGTCCTAGCCTCAAGAGGTATGGCTAACAGAAGGGGTTTTTTGTCTTGTTTTGAACAAATCCTTAAACTCAGCAAGCCTAATGTCAGAGAGCAGGCTGTTCCGCAGTGGAGGAGTGTGTACAAACGCAGTCTCCTTTTAGCTGTCGCTTAGTCCTTAGGACTGCTAGGATCCCTTCACCAGAGGACCTCCTTGTCTTAGCACTTGAAAAAGGGACTAACAAGTCTCAGAGGTATTTCAGCACATCACCATGCAATGCCTGATACGTCAAGACCAAGATTTGCTCTACAATTTACCAGTGACCAATGAAGAAGTGCCATTACTGGAGTAATATGCTTTCCACTTCTGGTACTTCTAAGTATATGAGCTGTTGCGTTTGGGACTGAAGCAGTGTCATAGCCCAAGGCATGTAAATTGGCTAAGGCACGTAAATAAATTGTTAGTCCAAACATGATGATATAAAAAATGATTAATTCTTTCCACATGCCAGAAAGAGCAAATCGTGAGCTCTGCTGTTTTTTAAGAGCACAGCGTGTAGTTCTAGGTGAGGGTCTGACTTGCTAAAACACCTGAGATGTATGACAGAATAGAGCTTTAGGATGGGTTAAGATGGCCTGGGATGACTCCCCTTTTAATCAGCATAATCTTCATCTTAGGCTAATAGGATTGGACTATCCACTCTCCACGCCCCTCCCAGTGCCACATAATAGCATGTGTTAAAATGCAACCACAAGAATCATGTTCCTTTGGCAAGCAACATGCAACTCCCCAACTTCTCTCCACTTCAAAACAATACAAAACAGAGCATTGACACCGAGTTTCAACAGAGAATATACCACACTGCACCCTGGGGACAGCTGTGGGCTGGCCAGCCAGAGCAGCAACAGAAACATATCTATACACACACACACACACACACACACACACACACACACACACACACACACACACAAACACAGACACACACACGCTTCTCTAACACAAATATCCCAGCTCAGCTCGACCTCTGCTGTGGCTGTGAGTTAGCAGTGTTAAAGTGTTCGGTGTTACAGGTCTGTGTGGCCGGAGCCGTGATAGGAACGGGACCAGCAGGCTCCTGTCCCAGTGCAGCACCAACTCATCTAGTCTGGGCCACGTTCCAGCACACGCATGTGGCAGAGGCAGCAGCGGAGGACCTAAACGAGGCCCGTCAATAATTCAAACCCGCTTGGACCTGGAGCTTGGACAGAGGAGGCGGGCGGCCATTCGCTGGGGGCACCTCCGGGACGCCTACTGAACAGAATCTACATGCTGTCTGACCTGTGCAGCCTGATCTGGTCAGGAGGAAAAACAACATTACACAACGTGGCTAGCAACAGGCCGCGTTCGACCGGGGAGCAGATGTCTAGTAAATTAGTGGATGCAGTTAGCAATGTCCATTGTTACGGAGGGCTCGGAAAGAACGATGATGAGTTCAGCAAGAAAGCGTGTCTGGGGAGGACAGCAGCAGCTGCTTGGACATTATGCATGGCTGCTGCATAGAGGAGTGACCGTTAATCTATAAAACTCATTAATGGCTGTGTGGATGAGCGCAGGGCCCAGCTTTCAGCCCGCATGCCGCAGCCTTCCGTCTGCCAGCAAGACGTCCGTCTTGCTTCCTGCTAAACGGGAGGTAGCAGGACAGTTGGAGCAGACAGTCCTCCGTGGCAGGTACGGGGAAGTGAGCCGGAGAGCGGATTTAGCCTCTGTCCTGGAGCCACAGGTCCGCTGCACGGTGTTGAATGACTAAGCGATTGTACTGCCGCCGTCCATCTTAGCACGACTAACGGGTTGTACGATGAGCTGGATAACTCACCATTTCACCATTTCAAAGTAGAGCCATTCACCGCTTCCTCACACAGTATAACAGAACATAGATGCTGTAATAAAGCGTTCCAGAAGGCTCCAATTTAAATATTACACTGGAATAATTCAGTGTTAATCTGTAACAAACATCCAACACCAAGAAGTATTCGAAGGCTGAGGGTTAAGTATGGCTGGTACAATGTGGCATGTTTGACAACTGCAACAAAACGTTAGCATATAAGCACTCTGCCCTGAGATCAGAGGTGTGGAGACAGTACCCACCTAGAGGTGCGGAGACAGTACCCACCTAGAGGTGCCACCCCATCAGAGTGGCAGCAGAAGAACCGCACCATATCCCTACGCACATCTTGCAGCTTGGCCTGTCGCCGTTGCCAACGCTAAACTCTGCACAGGCCGCAGTCATGTTGGGGAAAGGTGCGAACCCTCCGCTGAACCCACCGGCAAACCCGCCACGTCAGAGCTGACCTGTCATGCCAGCTAGTCACAGGATTCCCTGTCTGGCAGGGCCCGCGCCGGAGCGAGGCCCATTCTGGGAGGTGCACGGGGAGGTACACAGGCTCTGAGCACACCAGACCAAACAGGTCTTGCTTCGTTAAGAGGATCAGATAGATTAGCTAGCAGATTACTGGGCACCTTTGAGGTTCCCAATCTGATTGGTTAGGATGGCAGAGGCCCATAAGATCTTACCAGCTGTGTCCCTGCTTGGCAAAACAAACCCATTCTAAATATTCCTGTCTTTTGCCAATTGCATCTGTCTTACATGGTGCACTCTGCATTAAATAAACAGAGGCAATGGAGAGGGTAGAAGATGGGATGTAGATCTGTGGCAAGTTGGGAAGGAGCCCAGCTCTGCACTCTGACCTGCAGTGCCCTGTTCTTTGCACAGAGCACTAAAAACTTTTGGGATTAAATGCAAAAAGAGGAGAATCAGGTGGACTTGGTCTCAGTACTTGGAATTGTGCTGACCTAGTGTGATGATCGCAGTGCATTCAAACATTCAAAATTCAGGCATTTCAATAGCTATGAGAGTCCAAACCTAATGAAGAGTTCATTGATTATTTGGCTTTGTGCAACAGTCAATCACAAAATACCGATTTTCCCTCAACATGAACAATCTATACTCTTTTAAATCACAAATCCACTGTCAAGGCTTAGCTGTGCATCTTATTAATATACAGCACATTTATGCTGCTGGACAAGTGAACCAATCTGTTTTTTTTTTCCCCCCACAGCATTTGGCCAGCAACAGGCATCTAAAAAATAAGAAAAGAAAAAAAAAAACGCATAAGCAGGTTTGGAACGCAGCTCAGAGAACTATACAACAAACCTGCAGCGAATATATCATAGGCCCTGGACAGACGACCGTATAGAACAGCAAAAGAAGCTGAGAGACCGCATGGGGAAGAAGCATATTTGATCCTAAATTCATCATGACTAGGGTCTTAATAGTGTTGGCAGTCGGAGCTGGTGGGGGGGAGAACGAGCTGCGGTCATTTGCTCCCGCTGAGTGAGGCAATCAGTAGGAGCTGGATGGTGGTAACAGCTGCAGAGCTGTGGCGAGATGTCCCCCTCCTCACAAAGAGCCCTGTGCGCATGCGTATGTGTGTCTGTGTGTGTGTGTGTGTTCGTTCAGAGTGGGAAGAGCAGACTGTCATGTGCTGCCATCACTCCCAGACGCCTCTCCCCGCGCAGGGGAGAGGGTTTCACTGGCGGCTGTCTGCCGTCAGGGTCCAGGGCTGCAGGGAGGCTGCTCTACTCCTCACAAAGACACCTTCAGCGGAGGGCTACATAGTGGCAGGGGAGGGGCCCAAGACAGCGGCCATATCATCAGCCTCAGAAACAAAGAGCCTCATTGATAAACTAAGCCTAGAGAAGCCCCTGGCTTATACCTAAATAACATCAACATTTCAGCCACTTTGTCAACACTGCTCAGAAGGTACACACGTGTACACACACACACACACACACACACACACACACACACACACATACACAAAACACATACACAAACACACATTGCAGTCTTTTTACGCTGCCTGCAGACCTACGAGGCACAATATGTCAGTGGGAGTTCCAGGCTGGTAAGGCACTGGCGTATTCAGCAGTAGGGCGCGCAGTCTGCCCAGGAGCAGGCGGTGCTGGGCAATGCCACTTACAGTGTGTGACTCCGGCCAGGGTCTGGTAGAAGGTGGGTGTGTCGCTGTCGTCCGTCAGCGTGACGCACACGCCTCCTGACAGCAGCCAGCGAGAGAAGGTGAAGGCCTCCTTGTTCTGCAGCAGCCAGCTCTTGAACTTCTCGTAATTCACCTTCTCGCCCTGGCAGCAAGAAAATGGGCACAGGATGTCAGCCAACGGGCGGGCACATTCAACCCTCACAAGTGCGGGTTCAAACTAGTTTGAGGTCTGAACTATGTACAGAAAGCAACAGATGGTAGACTGTTCTACATGAAAAAGCACGTCAGCGGCTGGAGTTAGGTAATGCCCAATCAAAAACCTGGATCAGTGAATTAAAGGGTTCCCTTGAAGCCACAGTAAGGGAGTAAGGGAGATCCTCAAGATCTACATACAGTTTCATAACTAAAAATGTTTTAACATAGGGTTTGTTATTACACAGTAAATGACTTCTGCTTTTATTGTTTGTAAACATTTAAGATCCACAGTTATTTTAAAGAATAAATATGAACTATATATATATAAAAAAATTGCACACACACACACACACACACACACACACACACACACACACATTATGCACAAACATAAGAATCTTTATTAAGCTTGGACCCCCTCTTGCACTGACAGAAGTGACAAAGACCTCTGTTCCAGGCACTATTCACTAAAACTACTGCTCCCTCCCCTTAAAAAAGGACTGACTGCAACAATAGAAAGAGAGACACAAAGAAGGAGACAGGGAGACAGCTAGAGAGACAGACAGAGAGGCTAAGCTCAGAGAAGGAGGGCAGGGGACATCTGTCCAAGTAGTATTAACTGAGATCTCTGGCACCAAATAAAAACTGGGTTAAACATTTGCACCATTACCTCCCAAACTAGGTAACAAAGAGTCTCACTTATTAAAGGCTCTGGGCAAAAGACAGACCAAGCAGGGCATGCACCTCTGCAGGCAGACTGATATGAGCCAGCAGGGTAGGAACCAACAGGGCAGGCAGACCTGGATTTTAAATTAGAACACTTCGCCTAATCCACTTACCACCAGGCTCACACCACACAGGACTGAATGCTCCTGCAAAATCAGTCCTCTCTGCACAAGTTGCTCACTCAGAAAGGGGAGTGCTCTAATTTTGTTTTGTTGTCTCTAAACATGTTTTGGTTTACACCAGAGTGAAGAACTGCTCGGGCTGTTTTCGGTGTGCGGAACGTTATTTACTAGCTCTTCTTTCCATCGGAACCTCTGTTTCCTGTCCAGCCAGCTCTAGGCTCGGGGGGGTGGAGGGGGGGGTGTTATGGCGTTAGGGGGGTTGGGTGGAGTCTGGGTTAGTGTGGCAGTGGGAGGGGTGGTAAGTAGGAGGGGGCAGGGTTAACATATCAGTAGGAGGGGTGACGAGCCGGGCCTGGCGCTCACCTCCGCGAAGCACTTCCTCAACGAGGGCGGCACCTCTCCGTCCATGGCACGGAGCATGCTCTCCGCCTCCTCCCGCACCACGCAGCTGCCTGAGTCACCGGCAAACAGGCCGAAGATGTCTGCGCAACACAAGAGACAGTGATGAATCGGTGTACATGGACTGTCTTGACAGACACACATGCACCCACATACACACGAGTATACGCACGAGTGCACACCTGCATACACACACCCTCATCCCTGCACTCGTTCACGCACACTTACATGCACACACATACTCTTGCTTACATGCACCAACACATTTCTGAACACACTGCGGCAGGCAGTGAGACTCTTGTTCCTCTGCTCCTCAGCCATCCCAGTTACCCGAGTGGCTCAGCGCGCCCCGGGGCGTGTGCGTCTGCGGGGGGGGAAATGGCGCACATGTAGGGGCCGTATCTAACTGCCTGGAAAACGGCTCACTAAACCCAGAGTGCAGGAGGCAGCGCCCCTCTCGCAGGCCTGCTGGAGGCCTGTGATTGTGCTGATGCCAGCCTGGGGCTGAAAGCGAGGCTATTTTTAAAAAAAGCACTGCAGCGCATCTGCTGAGTGGCTTAATACGGTGTGCTATGCAAAACAAGATAAACGCAGATAAGCTCACAGCTTATCAGAGCCACACCATAGGGTGTTTACACCTAAACGCGGTGGCGGCGCTGAGGAGGATGCATCTAAGAAGGTGTGTCTAATCCAACGCTGCTGACACGAAGCACGCAGCGTCTGTATGTTTACATTTGGCTTTTTCTTCATCTCTTCCTCTTGTCAGTAGTACCAGGCCAACGATGAGGTTGTTGAAGTGGAGCCCTTTCGGCGTGCCTCCAAATGAGCTGTAGATCACCTGAAGGGGAAAAAAAACAAAACAAAACAAAAAGCACAACTTAAAGCTCCACACACACACACCTAAAATGAAATGTCACAGATGCTAAATTGGGGAGGGGATAATTTTCCCATTAACCAAGATTTTGTATTGACAGATCACATGCAGATTTTTAAAATCACAAGGGCAACCTTGTGCCTCAGTGCTGATTTGTATTTGTTAATAAAAAGGTGTACTCATTTCAGCCCAGTTGACAATGTTTAACCCTAAACTTTCCAGTAGAATGCTTTAGGCTAGTGCTCCAGGGTGCATTCTTAAAAAATCTCCACCACACAGTACAAATTGGCATTGTAATTACCTTCTGATTCCCAAAGTGAATTAATGCAAAATCAATATCTACATCAAATTGACACTAAAGCCATCACATGATATCAGATCATGTATATAGAAGTCTTTTAGTAAATGGGATTCAAATTGAATTGCATGTTTGAAACAGCAGACTAAGAGGATTTCACTGTATCAGTGTACATCTATATACACTATAAAAAAAAGCACCATACAAAACTCCGTTCAGTCAGCTGTGACGGAGCATAATTGCTTTCTGCTCAGAGAAAGAGAACGGTGTGTTACTGCAGTGACACACACTTAAGCGTGACAGTATAGGCCTGCCACGGGGGGGGGCGGAGGTGGATGCACCACAAAGCCAATTCCTGTGTCTCCCTCAGTGACAGATGATCTCAGGGTATGACACATACAAAAGCAATTCCAAGCCCAATTGCTCTTCTTTCCATGAAAAAAAAACCCCAAAACAAAACAAAACACACTCACGTCACACCCACATGTGTGAGACATTGTTGTACCTTAATTACCCCGATGCCTACTGGAGGTGGAGGAGGGAGTGATAAAAGGTGAGTGTTCCTGAGCAAGGAGCTGAAACAGTGGGGTGGCCTTAACGACCATGGGATTGGCTAGGGATGGGTGAGTGATGCCAGCTGGGCAGCTGGCTGCCAGGGGGCGTAAATGAAAGCGCGCCAGCCCAACTGGCTCGGTAACCACTGGGATGGAAGGAGGCAAGCGCCGCTGTCTGCCTACGGGCTGAGGAATGACCTCAGGCCGCCGAGAGAGCGAGTACGAGGAGAGGTTGTTTCCTCACTTCGTGCACATGGGTGTGTGTGAAAACTGGCCATGTAAATGTAGAGTGTGGACGTTTGAATAAAGGGTGTGACAAAACGGCAAAAGAAGTCCTGCCTGCTGTCTGGGTGGTTGCCCTTCTCAAGCTGGCACTCACATGAAAAGCACTGGACGGGCTTTAAAAGTTAAAGAGAAGGCAAACGTGAATCCTTCAGTTACTGTAGCAAGTAAGGTCTGTGTTGGACCATGGGCTTCATAAAGCCTCATCTTAACCAGGCCCATTAAATGCCAGTTAGTGATAATTGGCATCGGCTGATTTTTTAAATATATATTTTTCTATTCTTTTTAAAAGAGTTTTTTGATTGCTTGCTGATGTTTTTAAAAATGCAAATATTAAAGTAGAGTGCAGAGTGCAGTTATACTTAAGCAAATACAGAATGCATATTTGTTAAGTAAACAATACATTAGTTTTAAATACATATAAATACATTAGTTATAAATAAATATTAATGGGATAGATCTACCTAAACAGAGACAATGCAGACAATAACTGTTAAATTTTCATTTAAGATCAGCAATTTTGTGCCTTGTTTGTTATTATTAAGTTATTGCAGAAAACAACAACAATGTATCTACATTATATATCAGCCCTCAGACCGGCTGCTTGCTAAATACACTAGTCAGCAGTGATTTTGCTTCCTGCAACAAAAAAGTGCAATCAAAATATGTTTTCATAATTCCTTTAATCAGCTAGTTTCTTTTGTTCTGGCATGTCATTATATATAGTACAGCATAGCAGTACCAAGGGCAGACTACTGCTGGACTCTGAAGGGATGTTCCTGAGGCCAAATACAGCTGAAAATCACAGCTGTACGTTTTAAGAGTTGTGATATGTTGGCATTAGCCATTAAAAACCCCTGTCAACCACTATCTGCTACAAAAATGGTACTTTTTTCCAGTGGACAGCATTTGAATAAACTGACTGAGTGGCATTTTTGATACAGGGATTTCACTGGAATGTAGCCATCTGTGAAAGTTGGCTGTCATGCCTGAAGTGATTGAGTTTTTGAAGACCCATCAAGCTGCCTTCTCAATTTTGTACTAAACCTGAGCAGTGAAGAGAACAGCCTTAGTTTACTGCACATGAGTCAGTAACCATTGCCCTGTGCCAGTGTTTAAAGTGCCAATCAAGACCAATTGCACAAAAATATCATGGCTGACTTTTTAGTGGTTTCTATGACAACCATGGACTGTGGCAGAAGCGGCAGGAAAGCTACTGCTCTCTGGAAGGCTGTCTGTCCAGCACTTTCCAGCGGGCCAGAAAAGGGAAGCTGAGTGACGCGGCTCGCAAAGCAGACGAGCCTGGTGCTCTGGGCAGGAAAGGTGATGCGCTGGGATTTGTGATTTACCACTGCTCGCCAAGAGCCCCGTGACGGATGCCACCTTGAGTCACCGGGCAGCGAGAAACTGCAGCATTTAGCAGCGTAGCAAAACTATGCTTAACTACTGAGTGTTATAAAAAGACAAATACATAAGACCAAACGATGACTATGTGGACACCACCTCTGCTGTTTTTTTTCCTTCTCCCTGTTCTGACACAAAAGCAGTGGCATCAGCACATGGTGCAGTCTGGCTGCAGCCGGGCCCATCAGAGTGGCCAGGCACCAGGTGATACAAGCTCCTGGGCATTAAAGAACACCATGTGACAGCTGAAAGCTGAGCATCGGAGACATGGACACTCAGCGCACACAGTGTTTCTCGGCCCCAGAGAACCGCATGGCCCCTGGGCAACAGGAACACATCCCCTCCAGAAGCAGAATAAGCATTTGAAAAGAATGAGATCCTGGTTTTAAGGCACACCTCTGTGCGCTGGCCTGAACTGAGCAACACTTCTTTTGAACCTCCTGGGCATTTTAACTTCCAGGCCTAATACATAAATGATTGGACATCGTAACAACGGAGGGCCATGATGAAAGCCCCTCAAGGGAAAGACACCTCGGTTAAGCAAACATAGACACCATGCTAACAGTAAAAAGGGCATGAGTAAAGGAATGGTCGTTCTGTCTTGGTAAACCAGGCTCTGAACTTGTGTACAAATATAAAACAAAACCAAAATTAGAGAGCTGCGCTTTGGTTTTAATAAAGGCCAGAGCACGCAAAACACTTCCATTATAATTGCAGTGACCTACTTCAGACAGATCCATGTCTAAAATCTTTCGCTGGAGGCCCCAGTGACTCAGTTGGGAAATTTATTGTTGACAAAATATTTACAACGAGCCACAAACCAACAAGCGGGAGGCCGGCACTGCAGAAGCGATCACACATCACTTTTACAAGCTGCAAAAGGGACATGAGCTTACAGAGTTAGTGAAGGTGGGGTTGTGGGGGGGGGGATGCTACACCATGGTAGTGGGCCTACCTCCGCGACCTTGGCAGGAACCCCATCTCCCAGCACCTCTCTGTAGAAGCACTGCTGGGTCATGTAGGCCGACAGGCCGCTGGTCCTCTTGAAGGCATCTTTCAGTCGCTTGAGCTCCACATCAGTAACTGGGAATACATACAGAGAGAGGTCACAAAACCAGCAAACAGGAGGTCCTTGTGTATCTGCAATCTATCTGGATGAGACAGCAATGAGAATGCACTGTGTGAGCTTAAAAATGTGAAAATCGCACTACTAAAAGGTCACAGCCACCAGCAGCGCTCCGAGAACCACAACAGCACGTACAAGTTGGAGTCAGCACTTTTGGCTTAATTGCACGTACATACATACATAAATAAAAACACAAACACACACACACACGGAACGATTTTAACAACTAGTGTAATCTATGCCACAATGAATTGTAGCGGTCCTGAAGGCCAAAGGAGGTCTAAAGAAGGTCCTATTAGACTCCATTCACAGTGAGTGCATGTGTGAGTGTAATGTGTGTGTGTGTGTGTGTGTGTGTGTGTGTGTGTGTGTGTGTGTGTGTGTGTGTGTGTGTGTCTCTGTGTGTGTACTGACTTAAGACAACAAGAATTCCTTCGATGCACACTGATTATCCTACAAATAAAACAGTGGCTAATACAAAAACATCAAAGACACACTCATCAAGAGTGAGATACATGACCATTCATATAACATATGTGATACTGCATCCTGCAATCACTCTAGAGGTGCTACATGTAGATGTATTAACTCAGCCACTAAAGTAACTAGCACAAAAGGATCAATTATTATAACTCCTTCCTCCTCATGCATCACTGTGGGAGTTATTTACTGTATTACTTATAAGAGATGTAATCATCTTTACACTGGAGAAACCAAGAGAAGGCTCGCTATTCAGTTTGGTGAACACCTTCAGACCAGCAGAATTAATGATTTGTAATTTCCGATGGCAAGTCATTTTAATATTAAATGAAACTGTATTAATAACGTATCTGTTTGCAATGCTGGTTGTTGCCATGGCAACAAGTTAGGCAAGTTAGAAAAAAAAGATCTAGTCTTAGAACTTAAGAACCCCATTAAATGAATTATATGAATTATATGAATTATATGATTTGAACATCTAATATAAACTGGTTCCACAGAAATTCAGAAGCACTTTGCATAAACAACTGATGACAGACCTCTGTCCAAAATGGCCTGCTTCTCAGGAAACCCTGTGTACTACAATTTTGTATACAATACGTGTATTTCTGCAAAAAACAAAAACAAACAAACGAACCCCCCCCCCAAAAAAACCAATCAAACAAAAATATATGTGCATACACGCACACACACACACACACACACACACACACACACACACACACACACACACACACACACACACACACACACACACAGGCCTTGCAGTGCCTGGTTCAATCCATCACGGCTGTGCTCGTAAACCAAAGCACTGGCCGTTCCCCGCAGAGCCCCGCCCACACTCTGCACGAGCCAATCACCTTGGCTACGGCACACCTTGCGAGCCACGGCCTTGCCTTTTTGAGAGCAGAGAAAGAATGGCTTTTCGCAGCAAGCGGGACTCCAGAAGGCTCCGGTCTGCATGCGGCTCCATTTGTCACAAAACAACCACCCTACTGCAGCTGCAAAACACTTTACACCGTTGCAGCTGAGGGCAAAAACCAGACAAGAGTCTGGTGGTGAAACTGCTCCGGCCGAGCTCACCCGCCCTTAGCCCAAATCGGCTCCCAAACTGCACCTTTCCTTTCCTGCCCTTTGATGTCACTGTGATCTATTTGTGGAGGCGCCACCGTGTTTTACGGTCGGACGAGCAGCGAGTAGCAGGCAAGGTCGTGCGTGCAGCTGTACGCTTTCCACCTGACCTCGATGGGGCCAACGCCGGCGTGTCCGCACACGTCTGTCACGTCGTTTGGCCGCTGGGCTTGTGGCGGAAGCTTTGTGGGGAGCAGCAAACAGGAGGCAGCCCGGCCTCTGGAGACTCAGACCAGCCTGGAGTCGGGAGAGGGGCTGTTCTCCTGGAGGGTGGAGGCATCCACGCCCAAGACACCAGGCGGCCTCAGCGAGCTGCCACTTTGTACCCTTATGACACGTCCTCCACATTAAACAAGAGCTTTTACTACTTACATAGTGTTACAATTGCACAATGATCTAGGTCAATAATGCACTCCTCCCTGCCAAACAATGCAAACATTAACTATGCTTTACGGCAGGAAGGAAGGCGATATTTTTAGCTTATGATGACACAAGCAACCTACATTTGTCATGAACTTAGGACAGAAGGGAGAACGAAAGAAAATGCATTAAAGCAGGAGGAGCCTTGAAACTGGCCCTGGGCTTGGTAAAGGTTCCAGAGATATTTCAGCCTTTCAGTAGCATTCAAAGTTTAGCTCCACAGGTCTCCTGTTTCAAAGGGCTGGAAGCATGGAGCAGGTCGCCGCGCTGACATACGGAGCAGTTCTCCACACAGGAACATGAAGCAGGTTTCTGGAAAGACAGAATAGGTCTCCGAAAGGACAGAGAGGCAGCAGGTGTTGCAGTGCTCTGTTCAAACTTCCATGGTCAGACAGGCTTCAACCGGGACATTAACTTACAAGTTACTGCCCCACCTAAGGATGTACTATATTTTAATGCAATCTAATTATTCTTGCTCCCTTGTTAGCAAGGAGTAATATCTTCAGTGAGATCCCGGTCCATGCTAATAAAACACCTTCCCCACACTCTCACTGACTCTCTGTCGACACTGCAGCAGAAATTTGCAGTGTGTCAGCTGCCAAGTCATTAAGGGTTAATTAAACCTTTGGCTTTGGCAATTTCTAGGCTTGAGTGAAAATACAGAAGTGTTAAGCAAGTCATATGATCAGTTTCCATGGCAGAGTATTCTGAGCTCTAGCATGAGACCGCAGCTGCTTGGCTATGCGTTAAAAAACAAAAACAAAAAAACAAAAAACTGCCTGAGTTACGGCGAATTGAATTATCCAAATAATATCGCTGGCTGATTACTCTTTGGGTGTACGGCGGAAACTCATCAAACGCAAATTAAACCTCGCAGGCCAAAGTCAAAGGGCGTTGGCAATAAGAAATGAGGTTGCTGCTGGTGTGACTGCAGCGATGGTGTTAGGGAACGCTGGTGTTAAGGAACGCTAAACACAACATGCTGACAAGGGCTGACAGCTCACAAAACCTCAGGCCTGCGAAGACCTGGTTCAACCGCCACGCTTCCAGCTAGCCTTGTGTCTTGCTTGCTGAAATGGGCATTGTGTAATATCAGTCTTGTTCTTAATCCTTTAAAAGATTCTGGCTAATTAGGTTCCCAAAGAAAGCTGGAGCAGAATGGTGCTCATTACTGTGGTGGAGAAAATGAGGAGCAAATGTTAAAAAAAAAAAAAAAAAAAAAAAAAAAAAAAAAAAAAAGGTTTCCCACCGGAGACCCGCCTGACAGTTCATCACTGTGAAATGGCAGCCACAGCAACAACAGAGCCACGTAAGCCGACTGCCGGAGCCTTCACGACTTCTTTGATTCCCTCTGCTTCCTACCCGTTTCAAAGGCTGTCACTCTTAAAAAGGGGTAGGTGGGAGGATGTGGAAATTCTATAACGCTCTGCCTTATTGAGACTTGAGCCTTCAGCATACATCACGCTGGATGCATTTAAACCAATTCCAGCACTCTCCTACCCAGAAACATGACCTACTTTGAGTTACAAGTATGCTCTTCATATGAAAGAGGCTGCAACCTACAATTCAAAGCCAAGAGCTCAGGCCTTGTTCAAAGGAGCTGGCTGGCCCATACATGTGACTTACACAAAGAACTCCTGATTTGTCAAGCTGAATCTGTGTTATCTCGGTGGTGCTCCCTAGTCTGTCACCCCCCAGTGCACTGCTCTTGGTCATAATGACAGAGGCAACAGAGTTCACCCTACTCCAGAGAGGCAGCGTTGTTAGCTGATGCACCAATGGCAGGGGTAAGGCACTGAAAAGTCAGTGCAAACATCATATAATTATGTGACGCTGTCGCAACAAACAAGCTTGGATATTCATGAACATGAGCTTATGGTGGCTTTGAAGTCCATCACTATTAATAGCAAGAAAACGGCTTTATTTTGCAAACCTCTTTAAGGAGGGATGCCATATAAATTGAAGGATACTGTCAAAACACTAGTGCATTATTGTAATAAATCTGAGGTTAAGTGAATCCTGCAATTACACCATTCTGAAAAAAACAAACAAACACCTATTTGTTTTATGATGAAATGACATCAACCAAACCACCAGGCAACACAATCACGAAGCCACAATAACTCTAAATTTTGCTAGTGGCCAAATGTGGTAATTCCACAACAGGTAACCAGCCAGATGACAGCTAACTGTCATCCTTGCACTCAGGCAGATAAAGGCATTAATTCCTCATGCTTCAACAAGTTGAAGAAGAACTGGCGTAAAAATGTGAGAGGGTGAAATTACTGCACACAGCCTTGTTCTTCTCAAGCCCTGACAGAAACACTTTAAAGAGCACCACCCGAGAAGGGCCAAGCAAAGTCAGAAGTGTCATCGAGTTAAGTGCCCGTGGCGCAAACACGGAGATCAGTTTCTTCCTAAGAGGTCATCACTCGCGACGTTCATGTAAATCAGCGGGCCCGTGCTTGGAGAGAGGGCGATAAACAAAGATGCAAATGAAGTCAACGCCATGTCCGCATACTGCTTATTCAGCCCAGCGAACGCCGGCAGCCACCGGTTCATGAGCCTGACGGCTGCTCTGGGTGCAAATTCCACACAGCAGGACCCCTCCTATCTCCCCATTATATGGCCCTAGTGATATATCAGTATACAGAAGAACACAGAGTATGTACATTTGGGAAAAGGTTAATCTAAAGAACATGCACTTAACACGTATCAAACAATACTCTTAACGGGTGCTGGCTAAAAAAAAAAAAAAAGCAATAAAATTTTAGAAGAATGCAAGGGATCACTGAGCGTGGAACAGGTCAAATAAGTATACAACAGTACTGTACTCATACATCAGTAATTTGTGTTAAGCCACTCCAATAACTATCATTTGTTCTTGGAAGACACACAATCATTACGTTGAAGCAGTCAACACATTTTATGTTTGAATCATTGTCATCACTGCTAGGCAAAGAACTACAGAAATTGTCTGTTTCTTCATTCCTCAGTAGCTGGTGATTAATTCCACCCAGAGGACATAGTCATTCTTGAATTCAATCAATAGGCTATCACACCCAAAGTTAGTAACAAATCAGTCTAAAGAATTAATGGATTTTGAACAAGTCTCTTGCACTTCACTGACTGACACGGCTGACCTACACGGACACTTCAAATACGTCACCTGTCAAATCACACTTCAGTGGTGCCTTCTGTCCCCCCCCCCCCCCCCCAATATGGGAGACCAATGCTGTACAACACCTAATTACACTCTCGGGCCTTATTACAGAAATTTATATCAATGGATAGTCATTCCCAAGGACGGTATGTCCGACAGGGCAACTGATGAAACATTTCGAAAAATGTCGGATACAGAATGGCACAGAAGAGATAACTCCTGCATTCTTATAGCTAACAAAACACGCGCAAAAAAATCGCAGTCTACAAACCAGTGATTTACTGTTTGATGAATCGTGCTTTCGGAAATAATAGCGTACATCAAAGTGTCTTTAGCGTGTTACAAGGTAAGCAGATTTAGAAGTATCTACCCTCTTTCCACAAATTAATACCTGGGTCTAAGTAGCCGGGCTAGCTCTTGGGTGCTCGATACGAGCGGCAGAACAGCGAATTCATTAGTAAACAAACTTGGATTAGGATTAAGCAAGACAACACTTAAAAGTAATTTGACTGTACTTTCTAGTAAAAAAATACATGTGAGGAAATGTCTGGACAGACACATAATGGTCAGGTGAAAGAGTTTACAACTGGACAGAAAGGCGAGGGGGGGGGAAAGAATCGATTCGTCTGCCTTGCCGAGCACGCAGTCGAAGAAGTAACGCAACCACCCGGTTCATCTTGGATGTGCAATACCCAGCCAGCTAACTCTCTCCAGCTAGATAACACGGTTCAGTACGCTTTCACTAGCAGCAACGTTACTGTTTGCGTTGTTTTCTAGTTAAAACACTACCCAGATAACATAAAAGCACCCCCCACCCCAAAAGGGGGAAATCTCAAATAACGACAGTTAACTGGGTTAGAGCCTGTCAGAGTAGCGGTACTGGCTAGCTAGCTGATGCTAACTAGGTAGAGTACCCTCGAGCCGTGCTCAACTGCAAATCTAGAACGTTTTTTTTTTTTTTTTTTTTTGTACCTCTTCTGACGGCCTCGTCGTAAGAAAGGAAGCCTATCCGTGACTCTTTGGCCCCCATGCTGCCCTCATGTCACTGCAGGAACGGCGCCTGTTGCCTTGTTTTCCGTGAATATAACCGCCGGACCAGGTCTGTGGTCAGGAGTCACTCCAGTGTTGTCAACGTATGACGCGCCTCCGCCTCGTGCCGACGCCTCCGTGCCTAGGTCACGTGACCTGCACTCTCCCGCGTCACCTGATAATGAATTAGGAATGTTATTTTATTGTAGCAGCAGATAACCCTAAAAAATAACTTTACTAGATCATTTTTAATGATCCAGTAAAGCTATTTACTGTGGTTTAAATGGAATGGATAATTCTGGTATTACTTGTCCCCTGGACAGGTGGTTTTGACATTCATTCTGGTGTGAACAATTTGATAAAAGATGCCTCGTATTCGAAACAATTCTTATATTCTGTTTTCTTATAGTATTTATAGTTTCAAGTCAGATAAGTTAGATAAGGTATAGGTTGGTTAGTAGGTTGATAGTATTTCCCACTGCATTGTCTGTGTATCTTAATTTGTAGGACTATATATATGTGTGTGTGTGTGTGTGTGTGTGTTCAGTTATAACAGTTATACATATAGCTTATGTATATGTTTAGTTATAACAGTTATACATATATCTTATTACAGATAAATTATGCATAGGCCAGAGGCAGCTCTCGTATCTTTGCAGTCCACACTACGCTCCTTTGGCGCTCTCTTACGGTCAATCGTTTCATTCTCCAGAAACAGTGATGGAAAAATCATGACGGTTTATTTGTGCTTTAGGTGGCGGTAATGGCCCTAACGCCGTTTAGGCTCCACAAAACGGAAGAAGAAGCGGAGTTTGGACGTGTGAGGGGGTGACAGCGATAGATATAACTGTGGCTAGTGTTTCTGAGAAATCCTTCGGTTTGAGAGGGTGCGTCTGTTTCTCTGGTGTTTTCTATGTTGACCAAAACGCGCAAGACTAGTTGACTTATAGCCTGCGAGTGATTCTGACATGGGACTTCACGGTTTTCTGTATATTCCCAGTATAATTGGTGAGAGTTTGATGCATCACACCACTTTTATAAGTGTGTGTGTGGGCAGTTGGTGACTTGTACAGATATGGTTAGTGTCCGTCGTTCGTAGGTTACATTAGAGCTGCATTGGTCCTTTACGCTTGTCTTCAATGACCCAGCAGTTTTTGTTTCTGTATATACCTCATCAGTCTTATTAGATGGTAGGTGCTAAGAGTGAACATCTAAGCTTATGTTTTATTGTTTTATTTAAAACAGAAACACTGCACATTTTCAGTTTGTGCACGAAGGTGTGTTTAGAGTTTCATTATTGTGTGTCAGGCCTAGATGCTTGGGTAGCCAGGCAACTCAAGCAGACCTCGCGATCTGGAGCTTGGCTGGATGTGGTTGTGGACAACTTTGGACCAAGCTATATGCGGCAAAATTAGATCATCCCCTATATTTTTGATGCCTGACACTAAGGTTGTGGGCCCCTGTGAGCTGGTTGGTCTCTTCAATAGAATGGTGCATATTTGTTTGCAACCACAACGCTAGGGGTCCACAGTGGAAGAATTCTTTTATGGAGAGTCCAATCTGGGTGCAGGCAGTCATGGCAAAAGGTATGCAAGGATTTTCCTGAAAATAAAAATCTGTTTACTTGGTATTTAGGTAAATTTAATACATTATATATATATATATATATATATATATATATATATATATATATATATATATATATATATATATATATATATATATTTTTTTTTAATTGGATTGGACAACTGTAATATGCAACAGACACACCATTATTGCTGCTGGTTTCCGAACTCCCCAGGATGTGTTGGCAGTAGGAAGTTTGCATGGCCTGCCTGTGTGGCTGTATGCCAGCATCGTGTGCTCCTGAGGCTGCTGCCCGTGCCCAGCTGGCTGCACACTGGGCGTACTCGTGCTGAGCTGCTGAGGTGAGGGCTGCTCCTTTGCTTGAATAGAATTTCACCTGTGTGATTACTCGGTTGTGTTCTGTTAAAATGGACAAATGGACCATGTCTTGCATCATTTTGCCCAACAGTGAACCAGGACGTGTCTAATTCCACAGATTTCTACAATTTATGCTATGCAGTCACTATACTGGTTGGCACTAATGGTTGTTTTTGAAGAAGTGCTGCTTATTAGCTACTTATCAGTGAATGAATATGAAGAGAAAAGGGAATAAAGATTTGTGAAGAGCACACTAAAAGTACTCCCACTAGAAATGGGGAAGGCTTGAGTTTAATGCTGGTTATAAAGGGTGACTTATTCTGTTACAATATCAGTGCACTGAAGTTACAGAGGCATCTAGCAATGATGACTTCTGAATGACAATTTACTGCTGAATTTTTTATTTGAAGCATAATGATTTGACATTAAAGCAACACATAACTCCAGTGGGTTCCACCAGGGAACAAACCGTGAGTGAAGAGTACATTTTATTTACTTGAATTTACTAGGTGCTACCGGAAAGTTGCAAGGGAAGAATGGAAAAGGAGACAAAGCTACAAGATGTAGTGTAGAGATGAGAGGTTTATTGTATATACAAGGCTGGAGCTGAGGAAGTCTTGCAGTGTAAGTGTACCAATACTATGGTGAAATAGTATATTTATTTTTGGTGACAGGTTTGAATACTTGAAATGCTAACTTATTTTAATATGTTCCTGTTGAATATACTAAATGTTACTCCTTTAATCATCTTAAAGCAGTAAAGGACACTTTTTGCATTCAACATGAGACACAGACCCTAGACGCTGCATACACATTTGCAAGTGTACGTGGAGATGTGGGGACAAATGTATTTTAATATCGCTTGTAGCACTGTCAAAAGAAAATGATACTACAAGGTATAGAGTTAATTTGTATTACTTTTCCCCATTAGAATTAGTTACAGGTGTACACAATTGTTGTGGATACAAATGAGTTTAATATGATTTGACGGTTACAGATATACAATGTACAAGAGACCCTACTGAGACAAAAATAGTTGTGGTTACACACATCAGATGCCTGAACCCAAGGTGAAGATATCTCTGAGCAAAGGCTTATTGTGGCACAAGCGATGATGAATTCATGACCATCCAAGTTAAGTGGAATAAAGAAGGTTAATTTCTGTGTTTCGTACTGAAGTTGTTTAGGTGCCATCACAATGCCAGATGTACTCAAGGGAAAAAGTACTAGCACTTCGGCTCAGTGTTGGGGAAGCTTCTCCAAACGTGTAGTTGCTAAGATACCAGCTGCTCGTTGATGGTTGTAATTATGCTACAGCAGCACTACTTTGGACAGAGTTAATATTTTGATTAAAATAATAATAATAATTAATAGATAAACACTAAGTGAAAGAATTAATGAGTTAGCAAACCATAAAACATTATAACTGAATATAATAGAACTATAACTTATTTTAAACCAGAAAGAACGTAGAAAGTATCTTTGTCGAACCTATTTTGCCACATGGCTGAAAGAGTGAGGTGAACCTCTTTAAAAATTATTCTGAAAATAAACCACTACAAACTTTTCGGACCTGTAGCTGAACTAGTAGCATAGTAAGGCAGCTTGTCCCCAACACAGCTTAGGCTGTAACCTGAATGTGGCAGTGTGTGTATACCGTGCAAGAATGGCGATTTTCATGGACACCCAATTAACATAATTCAAAAAAGGCTACTCTCCCTGTCTGTAGACACTGGTCTTATTTTCTTGCAGAATCATTACACATCCAGTGTGCAGTCTGGTCCCAGCAGAGTCTGGGATGATTTTTTAATCCTCCCCAAAGCCTATAATCAAGACCATTTTGAAGTCTCATCAGTACTTTGAAAAATTTTGCATTTCAAACTGAGACACTTTCATTCATTCATTCATTCACTGAGTCTTTTACATGGCAATTCAGTTAAACATTCAGGAGTCCCTGGTCCACCAGAACTTTCATTCACCAGCCATTCATTCATTGTGGTTTCACCTTTTTCAGAGGCACAAAGTTCCAGGGAAATTTGATTACTGTTAGTGTAACCATAGATTGTTCACTCTATGTGAACACTCTCTGGAATTACAATCATTTGCAGGTATGCATCTGTGTGTGTGTGTATAAAATGTTATTACTCAAACATGCAACAAGAGGTGTCCTCTAAAAGAGAAATAGCAGAATTAATGCAGAAGCACCTTTGGGGTGGGAACTACAGCCCCACTAAAATGAGACGAGGATCCCTCTGGATGTTTCATTCTCAAAATCTCCATCGCTCATCATCATCATTACGCACAATTCAAATGAATAACAGTTTAGGTTCACCAAAGAGCCCTTAACCTTCACAAGAAAGATTTCAGAGCTGCATGTCAAATTAGGAGCGTCATTAAAAAAAAAAGAGAAGTTTACTTGACTATATTGTTCTTTTTCTTTTCCTTGTATAGGGACCAATACACCAACAAATATTACAAAGGTTGGAACCGCAAATGCATTCTTAAAACTGCAAAATAAAACCTCCAAGAATTTGACTTCTAGCTTCTGTTACACAATCTGACAACTTGCTGCAGATGACCACTACAATTTAACCGCATTACTACAAATCATGGAAACACGTTTTAAGATCACAGCTTGTTTTATTCATAGAACTTAATATTCCTGTCATTTATCTAGTTTGAGTGAACGAGGCAGTCTCTTCTCCCATCTCGATTCCGATTCAGGCCGTCTGATTGGAAAAGACAAGGTTGTAATTAGTCTTTAACATTAAAGGGTTTTTCAGAAATGTGGACAACTTCAGTATCCTCACATGGTCCAGGTCAGCCTGGGTCTTATTTGAGCCAGAACTGGGCTAGCCCAGTTAGTGTTGCATTTGAATCCCTTGTACTGACAATAGGGGTTAGTCCAGAACAAGCTATTGCAAAAGGCCTCCAACGCAGTGTGATAGCAGGTGAGTGTCCTGTTAGGCTCTGGCTAGGACATTAGCTAACGCTGGGGTCACGGAGGACACTCCTGACCTCTGTTGTCATTAAACTTCGATTAAACTTACAGTCCAGTAGAAAAGACCACATGTCTGAATATGCCATTTTGGAACTCTGAAGAATATAAGAATACTGCCTCTGTTAGACGTTTTATGTTTTTGTGTAAACATGCTTTTACTGCAAAACCTTGCGAAGAGCCTTTGTATTTATTTGTGGATTTCATAATGGGTGGAGAGAGGTCTTCACTTATAAATGGAAGTGCAGGTGACAAACTGAATAGCCAAGAGTACATTGCAGTCTGCTCAAACTCTACAGGAGACCTGTAGGCGGTGCTCAGAGCTTCCCCAACATCCCCCTCCACCCCCATAACAGAATTGGTCCCTCTGTAGTGGAGGCCTCTTCACGAAGCCAGCTGCAATGATCAGCTCTTTTCTGTGGGTCTCCTGCCAGCTCTTAGAAGGTCAGAGTTTTTCCATCATTGCAAGTCTGGATAGAGTTTGAAAGGTCAATGATGAAACACAGAGCTGGAGACATAACATAACAGTAACATCATCATCATCGTGTATGTGTGTGTGTGTCTCAGTCTTGTTTGACTGAGCAATGGTCAGCGTGGCAACGTCAGTCCTGTGTGTCTCTTCACTCACAGCAGTAGCCACATCTCACCCCCAGTTTTATCAGAAGTGGTTTTGGCTCACCACTTTCTATGTTAAACCTAAAGGTTATAGCACAGTTTGCATATAAATTATTGGCATTTTAAATTAATTCACGTTGGTACTAATGTAGAATATATATATTTTTAAAAAGCAATCAGAAAACAAACTGCATCTAGAGCAATAGTAAATCTATTTGTCAATTAGTTTTATCATGGCATGAGAGGCAAAAGACACTCAGAAATGGCCTGATCAGTAACAGAGCCCTCCTCTTACTCGAACATACTGGTAAACCTTAACGTAGGACTGTGCGTCACACGGAGCTGCATACCAGCGACATTCATAAGAACAGAAACGCTAGTGTGTTTGTTCTTCACTTGTCTCAGGGGCGAAGGCTTGCATCAGTTGCCACTACCTAGACTGCTTGAGGTAGCGCAGGGAGCCCGCTTCAGTGATGAGTGGTGGAGCAACGCTTTAGACACCCAAAAAAAATTAGAAGGAAGGGGATTGGGGATGGGGGGATAAAACAAAAACCCCAAGCAAACTTAACAGGCATTTTAGATTTCAATGGATAAAACGAGATCACAATGTCTCTGTAGGGTTTTTAGCCCAGTTTTCTCTCTTCTGTAGGAAATCAGAAAGTCTGATCTTTTGAAGTCTGGAGATCGTCTGTAGGAAAGTGGGCCATGGTGCCATTGGAAGGCGGCTTTATCCCACACGTGAGAGAGAGAGAGAGAGAGAGACGCCACGGCATTCTCCCAGGGTTCAGGACTGTGAACAGGGATAAAGGGTCTCCTGAGCCAAGTGACCATGATGCTCAATCCCTTCTGTCACACGGGATCAGGAATGTGTATGGACTTGTGAGTGTGTGCGCGCGTGGAGTGAGGAGAATGCACTCCTGTCGTTAGCCCATACACGAGCGTCCTGCGGCGAGACTGTGCGACAGCAGGAAGGCCTGCACCACCTCATCCGTGGCCTGGGGGCTGGTGCTGACGTCCTCCAGTGCGTCCGCCACCGCGAACTGCCGGTCCCTCAGTCGGTTCCAGTTGGACAGGATGTTGTGGTACTCGAACACCTTCTCGTAGTTGCCCACCGAGTTGTAAAGCTTGATCAGCCCCCTGTAGTCGTACTCCAGGCCACTGTAGCCTTCGCCGAACAGCTTCTTGCCTGGGGGGGGGGGGGGGTTTGCACATCACTTGCACTGAGACACCGACTTTGGGGTGCGTATGCGTGAGTCAGTCTGTTCGTGTATGTGGTCTCACCGATGGCGATGGAGCGCAGGTAGAGGCGCTCGGCATCGTCGTACTGGTTCATGTCGTAGTTGTAGAGTGAAGCCAGGTGACCCACAGACAGGGCCACCTCGTAGTCCTCCTGTCCCAGCAGCTGTTCTTTGATCTGGATGGCCTTGATGTGCATCTCCTCTGCCTCCTGCACACACACAGTTTTGCCCTTGTTGGAATATTTTGAAAGCTTTTTTTCCTCTAGCACCTGTACTCTATTGAGTATCTGAGTGACAACCAACCCACAAACTGAAATAAGACAAGCCAGTCAATTTCTTGTGAGCTACCTGCATCAGCAAAAGAAAGGAAGCTAAATATGAAAGACTGTGTCACTAAGCCAGTCATCAGAATTACACTGGCCCCCGCTGAACATCGGCGCCCATAGCTTGAGAACCATCTTTGTAAAGGTGCACCATTTTCTCTTCAAGTGCCAGACCCGCTAGCATTAACTTGAAGATAAGAGCTAAGTGCAGAACTACTCTGTTGTTGGCTGCCAACACAAAACGGTACGTCAGATCCCACCCTCAGAGGACAGAAGAACTGGGTGGATAAAGTTCAAAGGCAACGTCACAGCCACAGCTGACAGAAACCTGTACACGTGTGGTACCCACTTTGTGTGTGACAGCTTTTACGACCTGGCTTACTACAAGGCAGGACTGACGACACATTTACTGAAAGAGGGATCATTACCAACTGTGGCAAAACCACAGGAAAAGGAAATGCAGCATTTAAAAAAATAAATCATGCTATGTAATTATGCTAGAATGTTTCTTTGGCTGTTGTGCACCAACTATCAACATGTGAACACTAGTCAAAAAGGTACAGTCGCATTCCTTTCAGGTCATCAAAAGTTAGCGACTTTAACATGTTGTGCTGGGGGAAAACTTGCTTCACATTCATCTGTAATTTGGCAAGTGGGCATGCTTCTTTTTAGTGTGTAGATATGCATGTAGTTGATAGAATGAGCAGAGGAATAACCTCAGAGCAAACTCGTTGTCTGGCTGCGGATCACACATAAATGGTTACGCTGCTACATTTTCTCCAGAAGCCATGTTTCTCCCAGGGTCCTCAACATTTGCAATGGTAGCACCAAGCCAGGGGCCGGGTGAGCAGTGGCTCATTATCATTTAAAGGAACAGGCACTCAACCGGCCACCTGGAGCCTGGCTGCTTTGACAGCCTGAGAAGGGTGATGTGATGCTTGATCTTTGTGGTATTTTGAATGAAGCACATCACAGACGTGTCATTAAGACCCAAGCGAACTGTGTTAACTTCTGTAAAAGGGGTATAATGGGTCCTCTTTTTCTGAAAATGTATCAGGCTACAGAAAGCGTTCCCTGGCTTTTCCAAGAAGGAAAAAAAGTAAGGTCTCTAATTCATATGTAACCAGCGTAAAAAGAGACGGATGAGGGAAGATCGTCTGACCTTGAACTTGCGCATGGACTGGTAGAGGCGGCCCAGGTTTCCGTAATGCTTTGCTGTCTGTACGTTGAACTCCCCAAAAGCTTTTTTGGCCAGCTGGAGGGAGGAGAGGTGCAGATCATGTGCCTCCTGCAGGAGGCGCTCTTCAGCCTCTTTATTATGGCAGTCGATGGCGATCTCCTCCAGGATCAGGGCTATGCAAAAGGCGGGAGAGACACGCACATAACCACCCCGAAGTGGACAAAGCACAATGTTAGACCTGCTGAAACACTAATAGAGTGAAGCAAATTCTCTTTTATCTTGCTTAATGGAACCAAAGCTGGAGAAAGTGGCTGATGGGGAAGACCCCCCCCGAGTAACAAAGCTGTGTTACACTGAGGGGTGGTCCCTCCAGCAGCACAACTGGGAGTGAGCCCTGAACTTCGCTGGACAGTGTGACTCTCACCTTTCACCCTCTTGGAGGAAGCCAGCAGCAGATGGTCTTCTGGGAGAATGTGATTTATGATGTCTATGGCACGTTCTGCGTGAATTCTAAACACAACAGCACGAGTCTTGAGTAAGAACACTGCGCCCCATTGCTCATCAAACGGGTACATTTTTATCCTTTAGAATAAACATTTCCATGAACAGAAACAGAGACATCCTCTTTATGACAGAGCAGTTTAACTGGGCTAAAGGCAAAGACGACAGCTTTTTGGATTCACATTCTTGATAATCAAAAACACCTTAAGAGAACTTGATTCGAAAAGCCCCAAGGAATATTTACACATCTTGCAGGATAATGTTTATGACTCAAATGGAGTTCTTCCTAGAAGGAGGTTCGTCCCATTTGGTAGAGAGCAACAATTTATCCTCATATCCTTCCCCAGTAATACAAAAAAACAAAAAACAAAAAAAAAACAAACAAAAAAAAAGAAAAAGAAAGGAGAAAAAAAAAAAAAAAAAAAAAAAAAAAAAAAAGATGCCCCCCACCTGCCCCATTTTCAAATATGTACCAGATGAAATTAAAACAACTCCCTCTAGCTAAAGAAGCTGTTAGCAGGCTCAGAAACAGAAAATTACTCACAGTGCATCGTCAAATTTTCCCGAGCTGTACTGGTGTACATAGGAAGAGTAGGCCAGGTCCTCGTGGGCTGTGGCCACATGGATATTCTTCCCTCCAAATACGGACTGCCGAATGTCCAGGGCAGTCTGGTGACAAAACACGTGCACATGATTAATGACCTAAGCACTTGTCAAAATGTGTTAAAGGCTTGGAGGAAATTCTGCTCCACCTGATATATGGCGACAGACTGACAGATGTTATCCACATTTAGGAGATAAAAGCCATAATCCAGCAGTGTATCTGAGTACTTCGGGTGCTTGTGTCCAAAATGTTCCCTGAAAAACGCATACAGATGTTAGTAAAATAACGTGTCATGGAGGTTTTTTTTTTTGTTTTGCAGAAATGCAAAAACAAGACAGAAAAGAATGTAGCATCTCACCGTGCTAGAAATACCGCATGTTTGATCAGCTGTTCAGCTTTCCTGAACTCCCGCTTAACGACACACGCCTGCAGAAACAACCGCGTAGGTCATACAGGTTTATTTGATGCGGACATCATGCAGCATAAATTCACCTTTACTTCAACCCGCTGATCAAAATGACCTATATCCTCATAAACTACAGCTAATCCTTATGGTCCTTAAACTAGATTATCGTTTTGGCACAGATTGTTGAAGCTTGATGGTGCTCAGTCTGACCCTTATGTGAACCAATTGTGAATATCGTACTCTACTAATTCAATACCTTAGAGGCTTGTCTCAGGACATCCACAACCACTTTCACAGGCAAGCCCACCGTGATCTCCTTCATAGCCTCTATACACCACCGGTATGCCTGCAACACATTTATGGCATTTAACTGACACTTATCCAAAGCGACTTACAATTATGACTGAATACAACTTGAGCAAGTAAGAGTTAAGGGCCTTGCTCAGGGGCCCGACAGTCGTGGGGCTTACACTGCCCACCCAGCAGTACAAGGTTGAGCTACAGCACTGCATGGTGATTCCCAGAGCTGAATGCACATAATACTGTGGCACTGGGCTCCTTACCTCATCATAGTGGCTTTTGGCGAAAAGCAGAGCGCAGAGTTCTCCATAAAGCGCAGCCTTGTTGGCATGGTGCCCGTGTTTGGCTAGCTTGTCCATGTACGACTGGGCTTGTTTGAAAGTCTCCTCTCCCAGGTGATATTTGCAGTTGCCATTACGCACGTGAAGCAACCTGACAATACAAACAGGGGCAGGCTCAGGGGTGTGGCTTGGTGAGTCAAGCTGACCAATGATTACAGAGAGACTGTATCTGCTTTCATGATATATTAAGTCAACCAAAATGATGTTTATCTAGCCTGATGAGCTCAATTCACAACTCCAGCTAAAACAGGAACAAAATTCTTACTTTAATGACAGTAAACAGTACTTGATGACAGTACTTCCATGTGCCTTCTGTCAAAAATAAGGCCAGAATGCACTAATTGTGCTTAAGAAAGAACGACATAGACTCACCTCACACAGCACTCCACCGCACGATACCAGTGCAAAACTTCGTCATGTAATGTGCACAGCTGCAGACACGAAAGGAAGACCTTCTCGGCATCCCCGTACCAGCCAGCGTCTGACAGAAAACCACCTGACAGGAAGACAGACGCGTCAACTACCGAGCGTCGACAAGACAACACACCAGGCACCACTCAAAGAGAGCTGCTGACCTAGGACGAAGCCAAACTGGATGGCTTTCTCTTTAACGTGAGCGTCGGACTCTGCAATGTATGAGCATCTTCGGCTGAAGGAGTTGGCCAAGATGGAGGACACCTTCACGCCATGGTCCATCAGTGCCTGGAAACAGTGGTGAAGGAGGTGTCTGAGGGGGAGAGGGGAAGATGGAGGGAGAGTTTACAACACAGGCAAAAAATAGACACAGAGAGGGGACACACACACACACACACACACATGTATTTATGGTTCCTGGTGTAAATGAAAAGTCTGATCCACATAAATCTAGTTTGTTTTTGGTACATTTTAAATAAACATGGTAAGTGGTCATTAAACAGACTTAAAAGCTATAGAGCAATCCTAGCAACAATTTCCACAAATGCCAAATGACATGTCAACTGTGTAAGCTGACCCACATTTACTTGCAAAGACAAAAGAAGAAAGTTACAAAAGAAATAATTAGGTTCCAACACTGAAATGGGAAATACTTCAGACAATGCGAGAGGGACACAAGCCACAGCTGGGTTCAATTGTGAAATACCTTTTGTCAGAGGCTCTGAGGACTTTGGCAAAGACCTCAAGCTCACAGAACTCCCCTCCAAGCTGGCAAAGCCTGCCTTGCTGGTAAAGCTGTGAAATAAAAAAAAATGCCAGATTGATAACAGTCCATGTGCCACAAAAGCAGAAAACCAAGACTTTCCCTAGGGAAAGTAAAAGCAGCAGGAAGCGGGTGTACTAAAACAAAAGGACACTCAGAAACAATAACAAAAACACAATACACAGTTTGCGCAACTCCAATACACTGGCCAATCTGTTTCTTTTTGAAAATGATCCAACAACTTCAGCATACTTTAAAAAACTGCCATAAAATGATTTCACAAATTGCAGAAAGAAAATTAGTTGGAATTATTCCCCCCTAATGTACATTAATAGCACCATATTTTCCTCAAATACATTTGCATATATATTTTATCCATATAAGCCTGACACAAATTTAACCACTTCAATGCGATATAACAACCTCTGAAGATCTCATACTCACACAAACGTCTTGATCCATCATCTGTATTACCATACTAATCATATTTGCACATATGGCCATATTAAACAAGAAAATTGTGATTGCAATAACTAAGATTTGTTCTGTATCCAGTTAATTAAAGACGTTTTTTAATCAAAGCAGGTGCATTATTATCGAACGGACTGTTGAAGGACTCAATTTATGACACCAAGGTAGGTTGGAAAGCCAGCAAACTGGCCGTCATGAATTAAAAGTTCTTTATGCCAACAAATCTTTAGAATTACCCATAACAGATATAAGACATGTTAAGTGCACCACAAAAGCATGAGTCCTCTCTGAAACAAAACCATAATTAAGCCGATATAAAGCTAATCGACCCGTGGACTAGTTATATGGCTCAAGTTTGTTCGGAAGCCAACTACGTAGCGCTAGATAACCTAACCAACTCTAGGTTGGAGTTAACCGCCTCTAAACAAATATCTAACTTACCTGAAGAGCAGTGATTAAACCCAACGGCATACGTGGAATTCATCTCTCCGATCAGCTGGACAGCCGTGTCCTGTTAGCTGAGCCCACCCAGCCGGCCAGTAACTAACTTAGCTGAGATAAACTACCCAACGCCAGGCGGTTAAATTTACTTTTACCGACCAACTTGGTTAGTTAACCATCCTAGCTGTACATCTGACATCTAAAACCACAGTATGTCTTCTATCCGTCTAACACATGTCATTTCTTTTCGAACCTTGACATTTAAAAAAAAATAACACACTACTACGTATCTTATTACCGTTACAACACAAACGGTTCCGCTACTTGCGAATAACCAAAATTTTTAACATCGCCGTTAGCTAACCGAGCTAAACTAAGCTAAGATAAGCTAGCAGGGTAAGTTAACGTTAGTCAGACAGCCCATCTGTATAAAGGTCGGCGCACGGACAGCCGTCGTTACCTTGTAGTAGACATCAAACTGTATATTTTCGGGAAGAGAGCGTATGTCCCGTCGCGATCGGCTGTAGTTGTCGACCACCGCGGATATCGCAGTGTTGTACAGGGTCTCGGGGATCCACTCCAGCTCCACGGCGGCCATGTTGTTTTCCTTCTTCTAAATCCAGCACCAGCTTCCCCGCCTTCCTACACACACACACACACACACACTTCCTCCGCTACCTTACTAGGGTAAAAGTCCTTTCTCTGTCACTCCTCATACACTTATGACAGCTCCCCCACAGCTGTCGAAACGGACCACTGTCGTTTGGGTTGCGAGCGCGATTCCGATCATAATGTCATGTTTTAAAACCTCGTCCACCAACCCCCTCTCCGCTCCCCAGTAAGATACGACGTAATGACGTAGGGGAACCGACGTGAGAAACGGAGCCGTGCGACACCTGCTGGCGGGTCGTGTGAACTTCGTCTTTGCAATGTTGGAAATGAAGGAGAATTCCCACAGAATGAAAAACGGAACATGGTCTGGCGCTTTAACACCTTGTGCTTGACAAAATGTGTCCCACACACACACAGACCAGAGAAGTCTAGTAGGTTCTAGCAGGAGTGTCATCTATACGACGAGATGTCCATCTCTAAATTACATCCTAATACAACCCGTTAATCACCAGTGAAGGCACTGGGTGTTTTAAAGGCAGAACACAGATTCAAATGTTTATCCACTTTTCAGGTACTTCTGCAGTCTTTGATTAATCATCTCTCACAACTTCATACATCTCTACAGAGAAGATTTCAGGTGGAAAGTTAGTCTTGCTATAGCATTATAAACTCTCAATTCCTCAGTAATCAGTTGATGTCCACAACAAATAGACCTACCAGAGGAACAAGTAGAACCACAGAATGTAGCATTCAAACAGGTTCCGCTTTCTCCGAGAGGACTTAAAGGTGCATTAGTGAGCATTCAATTAACTCACCTCAATCGGTAAAGTGAAGAGAACAGCACGGAACAATTTATTTTACTCTTTGGATCCTCAGTTCAGTGCTTTATACAGACTACGTTTACATTAAAAAACTCTTCTTATGAAGTCAAATGAGTTTTAATCTACACTTAATCTTGTCAAATGAGTCTTGATCTAGATTAATCTACACACGTATCTCTCCTAAAAACATTAATTGGGGCTAGTTAAGAGCTTCCATTTATTGATTGATCTTAGATTTCCGATGTTTATTTTGAGGTGGCCGTTAATAAGGGTATGGTTAGATAGCGTTATTTACTACACCCCCTTCGCACGTAATTCTTTCTATTTTGGAAAAGACTTCCATTTTTAATATTTGTTTTATTACACATTTGTTGTTATTTTTGGCAGGACAGCGTGTTTTTGTCCAAGTACAAGCACCTGGCCACGCGGGGCGCTTACCGGATTCCGGAGGTTTTCTTAGCCAAACGGAAGTAGGGATGCAGTACTTGGCACTATCCCATGCAGTGATTGACAAGATGCCGATGTAAACACAAACCAAGATTTCTGTCCCGGAACGCAGGTTTTCTCAGGCAGCGAATACACATGTGCTGAGGTCATTGTTACATTTTGCATTATGTTCTATATATTTCACAGTTTAGTGAAATTAGTAAGAAAAAGGGAGATTTGCTAATGCACCTTTAACAAGCAGCAGCCTGATAAGTAATTTATTGATCTGGAAATCAGTAAAATAAAACAGAAAATAAATTCCGAATTATTTTATAAATGGAAACGCAACAAATAAGTTAGTCAAGTAAGATTGAATCTCGTCAAATTCCTAATAATTATTCTTACTGGTATTGTGGTCATGGTTGTTTCCGTCTTATCTTTTAGTCTAAAGCAGCGTTCTGTTAGTTAGCGAAGCAGTGAAGGTTCCCTTTTTTTCCCCCCTACCGTTCGTATCTCCTTTATGGATAACACATCCTGTAGTTCCATATTTCCTCCAGGCGAGGGCGCCATATCACCGTGTTTTCGTGGGAACCGTGAGGCGAACCGACAGCCTCGGTCACTTCATGCGACTCCCGCGGTTCTCAGAGGCTCTGCTGCGCCCGTCTACAGAGACGCAGCTCGCCAACCGACGCTCTCGTTCTCCACAGAGGCCGGTTACCGGGATAACGGGTGAGTCCAGCGCAGCCGTGTGCGCGTTGTTGTTGTTTTTTTGGCCCAGTTCACTACAAAATAGCGAACGTATCCCCGTTTAAGTGATGTTTTTCGGGATATTGTTACGGCAAAGAAAGGACAGGCTGCCAGCTCCGCGGTAACTGCCGCTACGTTAGCCTGCTGGCTAGCCATGCGAATTGTGGCGCGATATTAAAACAACAAATGTCCTTTCTTCCACAGTATCTTTTTTTTATATATATATAGCGAGGTTTGCACAATGTCGACAGAAAACCCCGGTTTCACGACGAAATTCAAGTGCCCCCACTCTGCGACGGGCATCGCTAGCGAAGCAGGGTCACGGATTCAGCCTTTAATGGTCAACTTCGTCGGTTAAATCTGCCTTTTCCATCGTCGTTGGTCCATCAAACGTTACTCGCCTCACTGGCTAAAGGATCAAATCTGAGATCTGCTGCTTGGCAGGCCTCTCCTGGCTCTGGCCACTGCGTGTTCTGGTGCTCTGTGGTCCCCTCCTGGGACTCTGTTCGTCCTGTCGGAGGTAGAAGAAATGTACAATACACGCTTCAGCCCAGTAGCTCGTTAACTACAGATATCAATGCGTTACGAGTCGTGTTTGCTTGGGCCTGTTAAAACCTGAGTCTCCGTGGCAGAGTGAAACAAGACGAGGCATGCTGGCAATGAGAATGTGATCGATCACACTTAAATAGCTTAACACCTTCCTGTGTGGATCGGTCGCGTTTCGCATTATTAAATATGGATTTTTTTAAAATTATCGCTATGGTATAATCGAGGGGAAACGCCAATGTGCCACGTATGGTCCCTGTCTGAGAAATACTGTAAAGGTATCCAGTACACGGACAGAATACGCTGTGTGAATGTAAAGTGCCGGACCTTTACAGGGTCACCGCAGGTCACGGTTTAATACCGCAGAGTTGAAGTGTAGTAGACCTAACTTGTCACAGACGCCTTCATTTTTAAAGGGCACTTGTGCTGTTTCTGCTTGATAATAAGATGAACGTGTTTGGATGCATCTATCGTGGGCATTTTCCTATTTGTGTAAAATTGTGGCATTGGCAAATGTATCCTTAGTTTTGGACAGGGTGGTGACGCTTCACGTAATACCTGACTCTGCTGCCAGTGGCTGCTGTGGAGGAATGGCTTGCTGTCTTTGGTTTAGGAATTTGGCCCCTTGTTAATGGAGCTGGTTGGGATGTGGAGGTCTCCCGCTGCTGGGAAAATAGGAATGTGAAAGCTGGCGTTTAGAGCCCTGTGGCTTTCATAAGTCCCCCTGAAACCTCGATTCACGAACCCCTGCTCCTATTATTAGCAATATTATTGTATTGTTGTTGCTATTAGAAGTATAGCACATTTTCTTACGTCCAGTCATATCTTAAAGCCTTTTACCAAAATGACAACCACCATCTCTTTTTAAACCTCTCGATTAAATGTTTATAGAAATACGATATCTGACTTTGTTACCTTTTTTTTTTTTGTCTTAGGCAACATTAATTAAGCCAGTGTGGACTTACATTAGTCATCCTGTCTCTGTATGGAAAAATCCTTCATATTTGAAGATACCAGGACCTCATCTGTGGGGAATATATTTCTGCAAGACGAACCATGTTCAACTTGATGAAAAAGGACAAAGAAAAGGAGGCAGGACGCAAGGAGAAGAAGGACAAGCGGGACAAGCGGGAGCGGATGTCCGCGGCGGAGCTCCGGAGCCTGGATGAGATGAGCATGCGGAGAGGCTTCTTCAACCTTAACCGCAGCTCTAAGCGGGAGTCCAGGAGCAAGCTGGAGATCTCCAACCCCATCCCGATTAAGGTGGCCAGCAGCACCGAGCTCAGTCTGACCGACATCGAGTCGGACGACCTGAGCAACCGCAGCAGCGTGGTGCTGGACGCTGACCAGCTGAGCACGGCCGGCTCCAGCGACGACCTGAAGGGGGACTTGGGCCAGGACGCCCCGCGCGGCTCCGTCCGGGAGCGGGCGGCGCGCTTCGGCTCGCTGGCCATGCAGAGCTCGCAGGTGGGCCAGATCATGAAGCGCTTCTCCTTCTCACAGAGGAGCAAGGAGGAGAGCCTGTCGGAGGGCTCCACGCCGTCGGGTCCCAGTTCCGCCGCGCCCTCCCCTCAGGTGGAGGTGCGGCTCCTGGACCCGCAGTGCACGCCGAGTGCCCAGCAGCAGCAGCAGCAGCAGCAGCAGCAGTGGCGGGCCTCTGCCGGGAAGGTCCACATCCCGGAGGTGGTGGAGAAGACGTTCGCCGCCGAGCTGCGGCTCCCGGCCGTGGTGGCGCCGCCGGAGCCCGAGGCCCGCCAACTGGAGCTGCAGCGCCGCGCCACCGGCGACTTTGGCTTCTCGCTGCGCCGCACCACCATGCTGGACCGCGGCACCGACGGTGCCGTCTACCGTCGCGTGGTCCACTTCGCCGAACCCGGTGCTGGCACCAAGGACGCTGCCCTCGGCCTGGTGCCTGGCGACCGCCTGGTGGAGATCAACGGGCGTAACGTGGAAAGCAAGAGCAGGGACGAGATCGTGGAGATGATCCGGCAGTCGGGCGAGACAGTGCGTCTCCGCGTGCAGCCCATCCTGGAGCTGAGCGAGCTGAGCCGCTGCTGGCTGCAGAGCGCGGACGCCCCCCGCCGCGAGGCCTTCGATGTGAGTCCCCTCTCTCCTTCTCCCGCTGTTGATGCTGGCACTGGGGAGTGCTTGCAAAGTCCCACCCCGGTGTCGCCGCCGTCATTGAGCCGACCGGTCCTGTTGGCTGTTGTTGAGATGAATACATTCTTTTTCAGGAGGGGCGATCACCTGACATGGTCAGTGAACTCCAGTGCCTGCCAGTCTAACAGTCTAACCTTGACTCTTCTCCTCCGCAGTTTTTTCTCCTCATCTTGAAATTCTTTCTCAGCAACATGCAAGTAAGGGGTCTAATGACGTTTATTGTCCAGTCTGCATTCGTTTGCAGTCTGCTTCCTCTTCCATAAGGTTCTTGTACAGCCGAACTCCACACAGATGAATGAAGTGTTGGGATTAAGGAGGGTCTTGGCTCCCCTGTCCCTACCACCCTGCCCTGGATGAATGGCACGATGTGCACACACGATACCATGCCCAAACTGTCCTGGTTCCATTCAGTACAGTGCTCTACAGAACCACGGTGAGCAGTGGTGTAGTGGTAAAAAGGAAATTGTTGGCTTATCTGCTGTTTTTATGCATGGCTTCCCATTTGGATGGCAGATAAGAAAGGCATAGACCCCGGCAACGGTCTTGGCCTCCGGTGGTTGTATTTCTTTTTCTTTTGTGCAGAATGGAGTGTGAGCGTGAGTGTGTGCGTGCGCATGTGTTTGTTTGTCTACGTACATGTGTACAGGGGATGTTTTGCTGAAGTACAATTGCGCTCTGTCGTGCTTGGCTAAGCCAGCTGACCTCTAGAGGTTTTCGTGTTGAGCTGATTTCTGAACGCGTTGCATGACAGTCTTTTGTGTGATTACATTCACAGGATTGCAGTTCATGTTTTTTCTCATTGTTTGCACTTCCAGCTGAAATCTATTTAGTTTAGACTTGCAGTTATGGTAGTCAGTCATGTGATCTCTGTCATACTGAAACTAAAAGGTCCTGGTTAAAGGCCCAACCAAACAGTGTATGTTTCCTAAGCAATCAGTTAGGTCTTATTTGGATATGAACACATGGATAGGTGTAGATGTGAGATTTTTATTGATTCAGACATTATTATTATTGTTGTTGTTGTTGTCTTTGTTTGACTTTTGATCAAAGATCACTTTCCCTCATCCTTGTGTCTGAATGGCAGTTACATGTGGTAGTGGGGCCTGCCTGTCCCTGCCCTGTTTCCATGATTTATATGAGCTTGAGCACCAGTGTTAAGCTAATCATGCTCTATGGAAGTAGTAAAAAACATAAAGTAACTCGGGATCTGACGGCTGCCACGGTCCTGCTCGCCTTGCCTGACTATGCAGCGGTATTGTTTGTCTGTGTATATACTGACTGGATGATATATTTGTCTGCATGTGCCCCAGAGTAGTCTGAGTGCAGGGCTGAGAGGAAGGCAGATCGCTGTTGCCGTGCAGGGAGCTCTGCGGTTTCCGGAGGATCCTTGTTTCTTTGGGCTTTGCTCTCCAGCCTTGGTCCAAGAATGGGCCCTGTTTCATGGGAGGTTCATTGCCTGCCACCCAGCCCCTGGAGGCCTGAGACAAATACAGCACAGGGGACATGACTTTGAATCTGTGGGGATGGAGCAGAGCAAAGAACGCGCTCTGCTGGCTGAGTGGTGGAAGGCATTAGCAGCCCCACCCTCCGCTGGCTGATTGGTGGAAGGCACCAGCAGCCCCACCCTCCGCTGGCTGATTGGTGGAAGGCACCAGCAGCCCCACCCTCCGCTGGCTGATTGGTGGAAGGCACCAGCAGCCCCACCCTCCGCTGGCTGATTGGTGGAAGGCACCAGCAGCCCCACCCTCCGCTGGCTGATTGGTGGAAGGCATCAGCAGCCCCACCCTCCGCTGGCTGATTGCTAGAAGGCACCAGCTGCCCCACCCAACTGCCACTGCTTCTACCCATTGTTCTGTTTCGGGTCTCGCTTGGCTCCGTGGCTTTCAGATCAGTCTGTGTCTGCTTATTTTAGTCCGTCACCGTGCTGCAGCAGTGGCAGTGGGTGGTGAGAACTCCCTCTGCTCAGTGACAGCTCGACGCATCATGAGACATGATTCTAAACATATCGGATTCCTCACTCTTCAGAATCTGGGTTTTCCTGAAAACACACCTCCCTCCATCGTCAATATTGTTAGCCAGGAGAAAGGCCTTATGTGAAATGTTCTCAGCATGGTTCCACAAAACGTTTCTGAATCTATAAACTCAACCTGGTTCCTTTCTCTCTTCACTCTGAAGCCAGTGTCCGACTCTGTGCTGCCCCTCACTGAAGCCAGTTCATTTGCTGATCCACGGCTCAACAAATTCCGTAAAGATAATGGAGTAGAACTAACTAGCACTTTATTTTTCCCTGCCTGGGACCTCAGCTGTGATGTACTGGCAGGAGACAAAATAAAAAAAAGATTGGGTGTTATTCTGCATTTGCCCATGCTCATCTGTCATGAAACGGGCTGTCATATGGTCGGCTACGAGCTCTGTTTCAGGCCTGTGGTCCAGGCCTCCCAGTGTCATGGTTCCGTAATGAAAGGCGACCCGATGCAGCCGCAATTGCGCACGTGCGGAGCTGCGCACAACCGCACACCACCCGGCCGAGTCTGGGAAAGGAATAACCTAGGGCGTAAAAGCCAAACGGCGTCCTCGGCCAGCAACGCCTTTCCGGGAAGAAGCTCGGCACGGTCACGGAGCCCATTCTGAGTGGTGCACAGAACACAAACGAGAGGAGTTATCAATTATCTGCGTAAACAGAAGCAAAAGCTGGGAGACGCCACCTGCCCCTGTCTGACCTTTCACCCTGGATACTTTTTTCGACTGGTTTAGACTAGATTGGAGATGTCACTTTAGTGCCAGATGAACTGCGACGGTCGCCTTTGTGGTGAGCCGGAAATGTTGTGTGAAGAAAGTCATGTAAAGGGTTAAAGCTGACAAGGTCCCAAAGGCCCCAGCACTGGGATTCGGCACGGCCGGTGTCATCGCTCGCTCCCTTCGAAGGCAGCAGGGCGGGAGAGCTGAAACCATGTGCACGGGGTGGGATTTCGGGGTATGGGCATGCTATTTTTGGATCCTGAGAGCATATCGAATGTCCAAGAATGATTACTTTTGGCAGTAGGCCGTATGTAGGAGTCCCTCCTTCCCGGCTGAGGAATGTTTCTGCGGCGGAGGGGTCGCCACTCCTGCCCCCCTCTCCTCGTTAGAGCAGGCCAGCAGGAAGGCCACAGTTCTTGCATCCTCTGAGTAATGCGGCCAGGATGTCCTGTGACGAACGTCGAGGGGCCTAGAGCACACGCATCGCTTGCTTGGCTGAGACAAGCAGGTAAATAAACTATTTTCAGTTCCCAGACTGCACTCGGTCTGGCCAGGCTGTCTCCGCCAAGGCAAGAGGGAAGCTGCACGGGAATCAGGAAAAGTTACTAGCGCAGGTTACCACTGGTTACAGCCAGCGACCACGAGCCATCCCTGAGCAAACCACACACTCCCTCCACTCGAGCACGGTGGAAGCGTTGAGTCCCTGATATCCGATTTAAGCTTTTGGCAACGCCAGCAGCAGAAGATCATCCTATTTGTTACTCCCCTGACTGGCCGCAGATTAAGATTAGATGTTGTCCCATACGCCGACGTGTGTTTAGCAATGGCCGAGGTTGGTAGGACGTGACTGAGCTCATGCCTTGTTGCGCCGCCATTGGTCCTGGGTGACACTTTGCACCATGCCTGTGCAGCAGAGGGCGAAAGGCAGTCATTGCGAGGCAGGGGTCGTTGCACTTGGGTCGCAGTGCTGGGGTTGCAGTGCTGGGGTTGTCTGGCTTCTTGCAAGCTTAATCGCTGTGAAGCTGTCTGCAAGGGAACAAGCCCCCATGTCTGCAAGCCCCCAGGTGTGTGCCAGATGCCATCACTTGAGGTACTCTTTTACACACTTACACACACACACACACACACACAGATATTTAGCTTCAAGTGGTAAGTTTTATTGGTGAGGTTAAACCATGACCGAGTGGTTAATGTAACTCGAGGGCCCGACAAACTGTGGATACGTCACCAGTCTTGAACCACATGCCATGTGCTCCATGTGTTCCAGATGTGTGTGTTGCGTAGCTCTGTTGACCCTTACTAACGTCAGACTGCGTACGCAGGCCCTTTTACCATTCAGGATCTCCAGCACCATATTGAACAGTGTAAGAAATTGTAGTTGCGTTTGCTTCCATTAGCCTCGCCCCACGGAGCAAGTGCAGGAAACACTCCGAGCCCTGCAGTGCAGTAGCCAGGAGCCGTGGTCACTAATGGCCACTTGCCGGCCCTGGCACCAATGCACTGCCACTCTGGGCTCGCCCGGCACACACCCTGCCAGCCTTTTCCCCGCCCTGTTGGCGGGAACGAGAGATTCAAAGAGACAGCGCTGCCACGGCAATGAGTTCCCCTGCCCCCGCAGAGCTCGGCGCCCTTTCAGTGGTACAGTGCGGCCAGGGTTTTGGGCAAGGCTTCCTCCTTCCCTCAACTCTGCACAGGCACTAGGATGTCGAGCTGGTGATGGGTGTTGTGGTGGCAGCACACAGCCACGGGCCTTTAGGGGCACCGTTCAGATGCTTGTAATTCAAACCCTTTGGATTCTGCAGAAGCAGTCAAGTTCAGAGAGGCCCCCACATTTGACGGTTTCATTATACTAATAAGGTTGACCTGCACTTTCGGGCCTGATGGCATGATGCTGCTGCTCATCTTTCTCAGCCAGATGTTTACTGGAATAGGTTTTTTTTTGTTTTTTTTTGGTGTCTTCCATATGTGACACATTAGTAGGGCCAGTTTTCATTCCGTTTCATTGCGTAACATGCAGTTTAAATTTAGATGTCATACTTTTATTCTTCTGTCAGTAAAATGGCCCTTCCTCCATCCCTTAGTTTTCCTTCCCCCCTTTCCCCCTCTCTGTTTTTTTTTTTGCCTCTCTTGCTCCGAGGCTCATGGGTTCTGCTCTTTCTCTTGCCCTGGCATCTCTTCTGAGCAGTCTGGGAACAATGTTTCGCCAAGTGGAATTGTCCCCAATGCATGCTCATTTTGAACAGTCCCGTCAGTCCTGGGGTCTTAATCACTGCGTTGGAAACTGGCCACGTGAACCCTTATCCCTGAATTAATCGGATTTAGGCACTGTGTGTTAATTCCGTTAAAAGAGACGAAACTTCTAACTGTGCCCAACATGCTCCAGGTTTTTTCCATTTCTCTTTGTTCTGTCATCGTCGGCGTAGAGACAGAGAAGCGGACGGAATCGCCAGCCATCCTCCCGGCACCTGCCCCGGGAGTGTGGATTTGCTGTCTCCGCTGTCCGTCCCACGGTGCGTGCCTGTGAAGAGCGTGTGTCTACGCAGTGCCCACCCTCTCCTCGCTGACTGCTGTTGCTGTTGGCCTGGGCCGTGTTATCCTCCTCCCTGATGCTGCAAGCTCCTTTCAGGAAGCAACCCTGATTTTGATTGGCTCTCATTTCAAATCTTCTCAACACATCAGATTCTTTTTTTTTTTACGGTGCTTAGACATTTTTCCTCCTGTCCCTCTTCCCCGAACGCACGAAACCACACTTGAGTAGCTTTGACAGAACGTAGGCGAGAACTACGTCTTTCACTGCCTCTCAAAAAACATCAAAGACTCGATGACTGCCCAGATCAGTAAGGCCCTGTGTCCTGTTTCTTGCTGGTGCCTGTGGTCCCCTCAAACAGCACATGGCAGCCACGGCACCAGACGGCGAGCCGGTGTTGCTCTGAGGCCGGAAGTCCGGCCAGATTTGCTCCATGCTCCTGTTTTCCTTGCCTTTCCCGCTCCCAGTCAAGTGAGGGAAATGACCTTCACTAAGGCCTTGGTGTGCTTGTAGGCCTCGCACCTTTGTGTCCGGCTGAGCCTATCGGCTTTGCCTTCGAGCAATGGTGGTGCGCGGTAGGGCCCCGGGTGTGCCAGCCTTGGATGTGATACGGAGGAAGTAATCGAGCGTGCACAGGAAGCCCAACCTGGCGGTCAGATTGGCACACAGGACTAATCGCCACACGTCGCCCTTACCTAATCTCAGCTGATTTGTACTGGCGTCCTGCCCCTCTCAGGAGTGCCTGATTTCCACAGTGCCTTTGAGCATCTGGCTTCGGCCACGTGTAGGAAGCTGCCATCAGGAACGCCACCACACGACCAAAGGGAGGGAGAAGCAAAGGCAGGTGATACAGCGGAACGGCACTGACTTCAGCGGTCATGACCTGTGTGTGCGCGTGTGTGTGCGCGCGTGCCTCGAGTGCTGGCCTCAGTGACTGGTAGGGAAACGTTTCCTCCCTTAAGTTTCATTCTGGTATTTGTGGAATTCGCTTTGGAACAAACATGAAACTTCCTGACCGGGTCTCTGGAGAAAGCAGCTCAGGGGTGGGGCCTAACACGCACTCTGGGAGGAGGGGCCATAAGGAGACCATCTTATATTCATCTCCATCCTCTGGTAAGGAGGCCTGTATTGTACAGCTGTCAGTACAATAGCTCTTCTCTCACCAAGTTATCTTTAACCTGGGACCATCTTAGGAAGTGTGGTGATTGCTGAAGAACTTTAATTTGTTGGGGTTCATTTTTCCTTGTTGTGTAGTGCCCTAGCTCTTATTAGCTGTGTTTAGGGACAGCTGTGTTAAATTTCCATCTGTTCTGTAGCTAGTCTGGGTGTGCTCCTGAGGGCATCTCTGTCCAGACATGACGATGCTTCACTCTGCTGTTGCAGCCAGACACCATGTTAATGCAGCTGGCTCTTTGTTTTAGAACAGCGACCATTTTAGGCTCCTCTGTTCTTCAGCCCCACAGCAGAAGTGAGCTTTCCCCATCCCACCTGTCTTGTTACTTATGGAAGCCCCAGTTAAACAGGAAGTCTCCAGAGGAAGTTTGTGGAGAAAGCCATGGCGGAGGAGATCGATGCCTGGTGGCCTGCTGCAGCTGGGGGGGGGGGGCTTCCCGTCAGGATGGCCCTTTCATCGAAAATGAAATCTGCTCCGCTTCCCGCTGCGGGCCTCGTCCGCCCTACCCGCATCTACCCCCTCCCCCCTTGTCTCAGACGCGCCTCTTTCCTTCTGCTGCTCGAAGTTTTGCCCATCTGCATGTCAAGAGGAAAACGACGACGCCTTCCCGCTGAACACGCACTTGGGCGACGTTACCATTCCGCTTAGTCCTGCGCAGTCTGTCCCGCATGGCCCCGGCGGCGGCGGCGCAGCAGGCCGCCCTGTCCGCGGCTCGGAGAAAGGCCCCTCTGTGTGCCGACACGGCGAGAATTCCCCTCCCGCTTCCTCCGCCCCCTCATGCCCACAGCTCCTGGACTGCCATGGACCCCTCTTGGCCTGATTGTAGGCTGCCACTGGTACAGAATGTGCTGCTCTTCCAGCCTGAGTGTAAGACAAACACAGGGGCTTTTTCCTGGTAAGCCGTGCATCATCTGCAGGGGCGCGGGGGCGTGGGGGGTTTCCACAGCACATCGGCGCATGCTTTAATTACACCCCACGCGGCTGGGAGGAGCCGACGCTCCATGGGCTTGCTCATCTGTGAGGCAGCATCCTGTCTGCTGATTATGTCTCAAAGTAACACTGGAGGCCACTGGGTGTATACGGTACCAAACACAAGCCCGCATGCCCACACCATCCAGGGTTCACATGCTGGAAGTGAAGCTGTTCATATTGGTAGAGATAAATGGTGATGATTCAAATGCAACACCCTCCCCCGCCTTCCCCAAAACACACACACACACACACACACACACACACACACACACACACACACACACGCACACACACACAAATAGAAGCAGTTTGTAGTTAGAAGAGGGAATGGAATGCTCTTTGTCTCCTTGCTGCTTTTCTCTGCAGCGAATCCAGCATGGCTGTGGTCTGCGCAGAAATACCACTGACTCCTGATGGCTCGTGATTTATTGCTCCCCCTGGCTATACGCTTCCAAGGCCTGTACGCTTGGTTGTGTCGGGTGGACGGGAATATCCTGGCCTGTCAGCAAGCTGCCATCACACCAACGGATGACTTAATGGGCCCATTAGTGACTAGGTCACCCCCCAGCTGTTGATCACGGGACTGAGGGGCTGACTGAAAGGCTCTTTATCCGAGGGCCTCTAAGACGCGGCTCCACTGGAGCAGGCTGTGCCGCTCAGAGGGGGAAGGCGTGATGCGTGAGAGCTGTCCCGCATGTCCCCAGAAGCCCTTTCCAGTAAATAAGATGCCACCCTTTTCACTCTGGCCACCCGGGGGGGGGGGGGGGAATATCAGCCACAACACTGCTGCTCAGCTGCAAAGCCCCTTCACAACCTGCATTTGGTTTCTTCTGACCACAGGATCCCGTGACCTTCAATGAGATCTCAAGATGTAGTTGAATCCCCATTTTAAGGAGAGTCAGTTTAGAGACTCTGGACGCAGTTGGATTAAAGACGGTTCTATGGCAACAAGCAGGATTAACACACCCTGTACACCTGCCTGGACTATGCTCACCATGCCCATGCAGGTATTTAGAAATGCTGGGCTGGGCTGGAGTAAATCCTGTTTTCTGGAATGACAAAGACATGGATTAGAGGTAAACCAACAGTAGAGGGGTGGCGTTCGGGCCTAGCTAGACATACTGGTAGCAAAGACAAATGACGTGACCAAATCAGGACAAGGAATCTTTGCAATGTGACAGTGGTTTCAGTTTGTCAACACATATCTTAACTTTATATTGATTGATTAGATAATAGAGGTCTGATCATTAAATCTACCCAGCAATGTTTTTTTTTCATGTATAGATAATGTCAAATAAGACAAACTTTGGAATTAAGTTTAAACAAAAGCATTTAATGAAAAGAGCCTTTTGTAACCCAAGAGTGCTATTTTATTCCTATAATACAGATGTGAAAATGCCAGTGTAGTGAATAGTCTACTGCCTTTTGGGAAAGAAATCTGGACATCAATTCTCCCATCTTTGGCAGGCCCACAGTGACATTAAATGCTGATGCATGTGATTTCATTGATGCCTGTGCCTTATCACCTGAAGAATGGTCCTGTTATCTCACTGGACATTGTAGTCATAAATCACCAATTCTACACTCCTATCAGCTTACAAGTATCAAAGTTGGCTTGGCTGAAGCAGCCATGAGGAATGAGCTCGGTTCAGCTGAGACCTCATTAGAATAGCATGTTCAGATTTCCCACAAATTAAGCTTGCGATCCTTGGATCTGTATTGGACCCTAAGGTGCATGGCCTCTGTTGATGTAGGCTTGTGGATTCTTCACATTCTGATGTTAGTTTGAACTTGACTGGATGATAACTTCAGCAAGTTCCCAACATGGAAAAACCCTCAGTCCCACATGCCAATGACTTTCTCTGGACGCCAAACAATCGAAAACCTTGCTATTAAACCCTGAAACAGAGAATCAAAGAAAATACTGAGCTCCAGTGGTGTGGTCTGAGGTTTGGATGGGGTGAGTGAGTGCAGTTTGGGTAGAAGCGAAATCAGATCACCTCTCTCCACACACACACACACGTACACACACGTACACGCTATACATTCATGTACCAAGCTTCAGTGGTGTTCTGGCCCACAGGGACCAGCTCTCCATACCGACAAGCCAATTATGGGCTCACCATGGAAGACCCCTAAGGCTCCTGCTCCATGACTTGCTTTCATGCGCTCTGAGGGTCCCTAACCCTGCCAGGATGGCGGGCAGCTCTGAGCAGCCACGGAATGTGACCCAACTGGGGGCCTTGGTCTCCCGAAGATGTGTCCTGCCGAGACGCATGTTGCTGTGTGGTCATATGGCTTGCTGGCTCAAACCATGAGCTCTATCCATGGTCTGCAATTTAACCACTTATCTGCACTGCGCCCCCTCCCTCACCACACCCCCAAACCAGTGCATTTATCTCGTCTCAGATCAGCTCTCTCCTTCTACTGCACTATGGAGCTTCTGCAGCCTGACGCAGCACATGACCCTTAATAATTTAGAGGAATCCACTGCAGGCACACTGAATAATGCACCTTGCATGCAGCATTGCAGTCTTCAGGCTGAGGTCTCAGGGTCATGTGACCACACCAGCTTTGTTTATCCAGATATGTGACACTGCATGTTGGTGGCAGATCATTGACTCAGTGGGTTCTCACTCAGGTTTTACCCCCTGGGCCAGCTGCTGGAATAAGAATTATTACTCCAAAAGGGCTTTGAAATGCTTGAAGTGCCTTTTTAAGGGTCTTCCATAGTGGCCTAATCTAGGTTTTGTTCCTGGAAAAATGGCTTCAGAGAAAGGTTTGTGCTCGGCACTGTGAATACATTCCCACTGAACGCAGCCGTGTGTACCGTATAAATGGCTGGGCGGGTTGGCATACTGGCATCGACTCTGTTAGAGCTCCTTCTGGTGCGTAAGCTGCTCCGTCAAGAATGGCAACACTTGTCATTAAGTTCTCAGACACAGGAAGGAACCCTTTTTTATAAACATGATGTAGTACAACACTGCAAGGCTCACTGTGTTCCAGAACGTTCTTCATCCATCCCGCATTGCCATGGGCACGTTAAACAGATGCAAACACTGGGCAATGTGTTTTGTGTCAAGGAAGTGGGGATGAGGCCAGAGTCAGGAGCCTTGGGCTGATGGATCAGAGGGAAATAAACTCCTTGGTGTTGGCTGGGTCTTGGCAGCGGTGAGGAGGCCTGCCCTGCTATAAACGCAAAGAGGACTCGGGATCACGCCGGCATTCAGCAGCTACTGGGAGAGGCCGTGGCTGCAAACATACAGGCTGAGCCGGGTTGGCCACATTCCTGCTCCTGGCTCTTCCTGCCTCAATCACGAAGGCGCAAGGCTCCAGCAGGATCGCGTGAGCTGAGTCAGGTGTGTCGGAGTAGGGAAGACAGGTGGCCTGTGGTCTTCCACCGCTGGAGATCCAGAAGCAGTGGAGAGCTCAGGCTGCTACCACTTTTGCTGCTTATGGTGAGGGGGCCTGGCCAAAGAGCCACAGCGGGGGAAGGTGTGGACGTGCGCCCTGCTCCCACGGAGGCCGAGTGTCTGGAGCTGCTGGTCAGGCCAAGGAGCCGGACCAATGCCCCAGGCCAGAGCCGCCGCCGCCCGGGAGCGGACGCTCTGCACCAGATGGTCTCTGCATAAGTCACTTACATATGAACAAAAGGCCCTTGCTGACGGAGAAGTGCCTGGTTTCACTGCAGGATTAGCGGAGAGCCTGCAAACGCCAAAGGAAGACGAACGAGGCCAATTAAAAGCGCATCTATCACTTTAATGGGATAAAAATATGTTTCTTTAAAAATGAATTTACACAACACGTCAAGTGAATGCAGATGTCTATACTGGTTCAGGAAATGGCTGAGATGCTTGTCTTTATTGTTGCAATTACGTCTGCACAGTATCATTTTACAAATATATCGTGATTGTAATACACTTTGCCTTGCGTTGTATTTTAAAAAAACATCGACAGACCCTTGACATGGTTAAAGATTGGCCTTGATTTATTGTGGTAACACTGAGTTTTGCTAGCTCAAGTGAAGGCTTTGGTTTATGAAAACACACTAATGAGAACACTTTTTGCACTCCTGTGCCTCTTGCAGTCCTCAGTGTTATCAACATTATAAAGTCCAGTAGAGCGCTAACGATCAGCAGCTGATATGAAGCCCTAGAGTGTGTAGGCCTGTGTTTCCTTATACATAATGATCATACCTTAAGGCTAGGGGCAGACAGTGTTTACTCCTTTAGTGTGCCTACAGCGTGTGTGTGTGTGTGTGTGTGTGTGTGTGTGTGTGTGTGTGTGTGTGTGTGTGTGTGTGTGTGTGTGTGTGTGTGTGTGTGTGTGTGTGTGTGTGTGTGTGTGAGCTCCACCATTTCATTTCCTCTTCATCTCCCAGCGCAGTATAGCACAGGAAATCCCTCCACCCAGCAGGCCGTACCCTTGATCGCACAGCCCACCATGGCGGGATATAAGTTGTGCAGAGGAATTTCCAAACTGGCCAACTAACTGCTTATGAGAGCAAAATGGAGTGAACATTCGCATCATCCCATAGCCATCGCCATTCAGAAATGAAACCGCTCACTGTTCAGAAAGGTTTGAGAACTGTTGTTTAGCTGCTTGTACCGAGAACACGCCAGAGTCGAGCCATTTAGCCTGCCGTCTTCAACGCTCTCGAAAAATGTATGCTCAGGCCAAGCTTTACTAGCGAGGGCTCACGTGAGCCGCCATCATGGCCCAGACAGATGCCTTACAGTTAAAAACCTCCCATTGTTACTGCCAGACAGCTTAATTTCTCCTGAAAATATACTTTTAACTGATTTCGGCCAAACGCGTGCAGACAAGTTTTAAGTTGCAGATTGAATTGCAGAGTATCCCCATGTCCACGGGAGCAGGGCTGCATCGCACGTTAGGCAGCCATCACCTGTGGAGAGGGGGAGCTGTGTTGGGTCTTGCCGTGTGCCTGGCCCTGGCCTGGGGGCAGAGGTACTGACCTCACAGACCTGTGCACAGGGGGTCAAGTCTCGCAGGCAACAAAGGTGGCTCAGCTGCATGGCATTTCGGAGGCGTCCAGGCGGGCTCAAATGGCAATTGTTTGTCTGGGAGCAGAAACCTAAATCTGTTCAACTGGCAGTAACAATGGCGTGTTGTTGGGAGTGTTCGCTCATTCAGTAACAGTATGGATAAACAATCAGTGTGGTTTATTCTTTGCTGTCAATAGATAACGGAGCCTGTGCATGTGACATTTCCTGTGTTGACAGAGAGCTCCCTCACCAAAAATTCAATTCTGGCATGATGGTCTGTGAGATGTTACATGTTTTATGTTGTACCAGCCATCCAACATTTATTTTCTTCCTTCTGACGCTCAAATGCATGCCAACCATTGATTTGACAAGCAGTTTGGTTATTTAACTGTCCCCGCCCACTCAAAGCCTGGTTCTCTTTTTGATGGCACTGCTCTGATTGGCTCCTGTGGAACAAACCTCTTGCACTGCACTGCTCTCATTGGCTCATGGCATGCATAGAGAAATCCTCACCTTTGACCGAGCTTGAGGGTAAAGAGGCCATCTGAAATGTCCTGAGTTGTATATACGTGAGCATATTCCCACCACATTCCACATAGATTAGTCCTGTCAGAGATCCTGACTTCCAAACAGAAGCTGATAGTGTCTGAGGCCTGGCGTGCCGGGGCAGGCTGCCGTTAGCCGAGTGTGCCAGTTTGCACAGAACATGAGTAGGGCGCGCCTGGCTGCTCCTCAGAGCCATCTCACGTTACAAACTTTCAGCCCGATCGCTTTGACACGCGTGAAATGGAAAGTGACAGTCATCTTTTATTTCTTGTCATTAGTGCTGGTCTGGTCCTCATGGTCTTTCAGGTAATAGAGATCATCTCAGAGAGCTTTGATGGGTACCACACATGTGAAGACAGTGAGCCTCTCTGTAACCCCCCCCCCCCCCCAGCCCCCACCAGAGCAGCATCAGGTTCCGTCCATTGCCATCAGGGGGCCTAAGTGCCCATAATGGACTTGGCCATTAAGGCTTCAGTTTCGTGCTTGCTGCAAATGCTGACATGTTGTTAACATGGCTGATTGGCATTTGGATCTAAATCAGCATGATTCTCCTTCGTCATGGTGTGAATCTGTGTGGGTGTTTCAGCATGTGTTTTTTTGGATGTGTGTGGCTGCAAGACAAACTACCTTCTGCTTAAAGAGGCTCTAGTGTGTGTGTGTGTGTGTGTGTGTGTGAGTGTGTGTGTGTGAGTGTGTGTGTGTGAGTGTGTGTGTGTGTGTGTGTGTGCACGCGCACAGCCCAGCTATGCCTGTGTGCTCTCCAGATAAGACTCGTGGCTCGACTCCAGCGGCCCAAATGGCTTCATACGTTACTTCATGTACTCATAACTCCCTCTGAAGCGAATAGCTCACAAACGACCCAGGTACACCGCCAGCTTATTCCTTGAACTCCATGTGTGTGTGTGCGCATGTGCATATGTACGTGCATGTGTGTGTCTGTGCGTGTGTACTCAAAGCTCCCTTGAGCATCTACCACACTTCACCAGTCTTGCACATGTTGGGGGGCCATCAATAATAGTATTGAGTGTTGCATAATGGACTTTTTAACCCCCCCAACAAAAAAACAAACACACATACATACACTCCTCTGTGATGGAGTTAAAGAGGCCCAGGCTTCTGTTCGGCTCTCTCTCTCCTAGCAGGAGTCATGGCGGCCAGGCCTGCAGTGGACGCTGTGCTTCTCTGGCTGGAAGTCCTCCACTCGCCTTTCCAAGACTCTTAACCCACAGAGCCTGATGTTTATGTGCCGTTGTAAATTTTGCGTAGCTTGGTAACTGACAGTGGCACTAATTGCAGTGAAGCCCAGGCCCCTGCTCCCCCTCCACAACCACGGCCCAGCGTTAACACTGCCTGCTTCCTCCGACTGGCCTGTCCGCTGTGGTCTGGGCATGCCACAGTAGGCTCATCTAATCGCTGCCACTCTTAGTGCCACTGGCCAGAGGGCATGATTCATGTTCTGATGGCCGTGTTTCATACGCCTTGCAGTATGTTAAAACGCGTTCAGGAGTCCATGATTTGGGCTTCGTTGTTTTAGCCAAAATGATCTTATTTGTTGGTTTACATGAATCATGGGAGAATAATTAAAACACTTCAAGAACTTTCACTTGGAGCAAGATTAGTTACTCTACTCATGCCACGTAATGGAAAAAGGGAAAAAATGTTAAAAGGCTTATATGTGATCTCAGTTTTGAAAGGGCCAGTGTTGGCATGAAGACTAATGAACGGTATATGTTAATTTGTGCATTGAGGACAAATTTTCGGGTCATTGGGTCAAATCTTTCAGGGTCATTGGCTAAGAGTGGAGTGTGCGTGTGCTGTGTGTGTGTGTGTGTGTGTGTGTGTGTGTGTGTGTGTGTGTGTGTGTGTGCGTGTTTTCTCCTCTGCCTCTCATTCCTGAAGGCTTCGCCTCCAGCAGGCGGCCTGTGTCGAGACTACCCAGCAGTCACGGGGTGTGTGTGTGTGGTTGAGCAGGTGTCACAGCACTAGAACACTGCAGCTCTGGCTCAGCACAGCTTCCATTGCTATGTTCAGCATTTGGCATGTGCTCTTATCCAGAGGGACTTACACACGTTTGCCAGTGCGACGCTGCGTTCAGAGTGCTTCCTGGGATCTAACGCATGACCATGGCCTTCCATGGTGTTCCATAGCGTTCCTAGCACCTCCATCTACCTGCTCTGCCATGTGAGCTACATGAGCACAGAGGACCACCTCAGGTCACTGCTACATCTGTGAACACACTGAGTGTGTGTGTGTGTGAGTAAGTGCCCTTAAGTTCACCAGTGAGACCTGCACACATTGCATGCGTGTGTGTGTGAGTAAAGTGCCCTTAAGTTCACCAGTGACAGCTTCTGCACCTATGTACGTACGTGTGTGCGTGTGAGATCCATAAGGCCAGTGTTGGCTGTGGAGTGTGCTACTCTAGTGGCAGTGTGTTCAAATATGGGCTCAGGCTGCTGTTGGGTGACTTGGAATGATGTCACTGTGTGTGACACTCTGAGCTGAGCACATAACACACACACACACACACCCAACTGCCTCTCTGATTTAGAGCAGCAAGTTTGGCCAGCAAGGGATCTTTGTCTGTGGGGAGTGTATTGTCTTGTGCCTCAGGGATCTTGTCTGGGTGTAGAATGGTCATCTCCTGGATTCCAGTCACGCTAGGTGCTCCTCTGACCAGTAGCATTGTGGGCTTAACCACAATGTTTATCTCCCATCATTCTTCAGATCTGCAGAGCTGTACACCATATTGTGATTTTAAATGTGAATAACCTTGTTGTTTTCTTTAACCAATTAGCTACATTTAATCCTTCACCTGAGATTTAAAAATGTCAAAGCACCCGGTTTAGTCAGACTCCTGGCACAACCCTGCCTAACAGAGCAGGACGTGCACTATGTGCGCACACCTCCTGACACTTGGATGTTTAGTGACTTTATTTTAAGGTATTTCTCTGTGCAGTGGGAGTGTTTAGTAGGGCCTGTCCCATACACATCGTTCCCATTGCCAGCGCAGCTTGCTGGGCAGCATTTCAAATGGATTTATGGCCTTGGCTATGATTTGATCTGGTGATCTGCTTGTTTGTCCTGTGTTTGTCACATGCCCCTTAAAGCCCTCTAGGCATATAGTCTCCTATTGCTAATGAAATTCTTTGCCGACACCTAGAAAGTGGCCATAGGTTCCTAAGGAAAGCCCGAGACGCTGTTTGCCGACATCAAACATCAGACGGCTTTGGCAAACACAGGGCTCGGAGGCTGGGAGGCTGGGCGACGCTCGACGGCCTGTTTTATTCAGCCTGATGCAATGCACACACTTCCCTGTGACACTGGCAGCGCAACTGGACTGTGGTAATAAAATTTGTGTGTGTGTGTGTGTGTCTGCGCATGCTTGTTTGGACCGACGTGTGTGCGTGTGTCTCTGTGTCCATGTCCTGTTTTGACGCGTTCTGAGTGGTTTGGGGAGTGTTTTGCGATGTGTTCACATTCACGTGTAACACAGCAGTGCGTGAGCACGCCCGCAGGCTGACGCACTGCGAGTTAACGTGGGGCTAGCACACAGAACCTGCTGTTAAACACCACACCCGCCGGAACCAACAGAGCTACGTGACTGCCGTCTTCGAGGAAAGCGGCAGCTCTAATTACGCTGTCAGCTTTCCTTTCAGCATGCATGTGTGCAAGAAACACGTCCAAGCTTCACACGACCAGGCTGCTAGCCAATCACCATCAAGACTGCTTCGCTTCTGTATGTCACACACTACAGGATTGGTTTAGAGTCCGTAATGACCTATGATTTGAGTCCTTGAGGTCTGGGTGGTGCCGGTTGCTCCGTGAGGGTGATTGTGTGGGGTTCGAGTCTTAAACCTGCAGCAGGACACCAGACGACAGTGCCAGGAGAGTGTGTGGTGATCTGAGTGTGTTGTGATCTTTGTTCGTGTGCACACACACACAGTGCTGTGTAGACGCAGAAAGATTTGGCCCTGTGTTCTGAGATGTTCTACAATCTGGTACTCTACAGCTATGGCAGGCAGGAGTAAGCTGCTTGCTGATGTGTTGCTGGAGGGGTGAGTTCTCTCTCCTCCTCACACACCGTGCTAGTTCTCCATACACCTTGGTCAGCGGTTACACAGGCTCACATGCTGTGAGTCACGCTGATTAACGGTGTTTGAACAGCCAAACGAAACGGGATCTGAAAGCAAACAAACAGCTCTTTGAGAAATTGATCCTGTTGTCGGTCAGAGCCAGGAGGGCAGTGCAGCGCTTGGTGAGTTATAATAATGCTTGCACTGCCCTCATGTGGCTGGACTGCTGAACTGAAGCGGTTTCTACACATGTTGAGTGCCGAGTATGACCCCCTGCTGGTACATCCATGGCAGTACAGCTACTGTAAAAGCCATGACACAGATGAGCCCATTTTTGTCACTCTGGGGGAATCCATTTCTTTTTTTCCTTTTTCACTGAATTTGTTCAGTGCAGCCATTATTTATTCATTGAATTAACCCATACCCACAATGTCAGTAAATGTATTAACATGCTGTGCACTTTTAAAGAAGATTTTGTAGCCATTCTCGACATGAGAGTAGAGTGCTTGGTTGTTTACACTGTTATCAGGTTCCTCAAATAAGTGGTTTAAAATCTATTACCCATTCAGATTCTACTCAGAGAGTGGAACTATCAGATGGATCACATTTCTGTTTTTTTTCTGTGTTGGTGGAGAGAGGGCTGGACGTTAGGTGAGCAGCGGTGCTTTTCTCCACTGTGCTCAGCAGTTTGGAACTGTTTCACAGGAAGTACCTAGCCTTTGCATCACTTCCTCAGCCTTCGTCTCGCTGCACTTGTTTTCACGCCTCTCTGTGCACCCGCTCCACCGTCCTCTGCCCTCTAACCCACACACACACACACACACACACACTCTCTCTCTCTCTCGCGCTCGGAGCCAGGAGGTGCAGCAGCAGTGGGTTGCATTCTTCCTGTGAGGAGCTGAGCAGAAGGAGCAGCTGCAGCTGAGAGGCCCGTGGAGCGCACACAGGCGAGGGGCGTTATCATCGCCCAGCCTGCCACCTCGCATTCCTGGGGTGGAGCGCCAAAGAGGGGCAGTAAGTGCGGGCGTCTATATTTGGCCCACTGCGACCTCCCGCACACCATGACAGCTGTCCCCCCCTCCGAGCCGGACAAGTGACGCGAGGAGATTGGCTGTAGGTCCTCTCCCTGGGAGGCGATTGGCCGCCGGCCCTCTCTCTGAGACGGGCTCAAGCCTCCCGGCCACTTCAGGCACTTCGCGCCGCACCGTGCTGACCCTTGCCGGCTAGCGACGCACCAGCGCAGAGGAGCAGAGGTAAGGTGGCGAGCGTGTGCAGAGCCCGCACCGCAGGCCCGTTCTCAGGCAGGGCTGCCGGGGGCTGTGGGCTCGGCGCGCTGGGCGGGTCTGGCCCGGTCTCTGGCACACTATTTTTAGGGTTGAGAGTGCTAGACTACAAGGGAGCAGAGCAGGGCTGCCAGCACTGACCCTCTCTGCACCTGCTGTAGACCTGAGGTGCAAATCCGGCCACTTTGGGCCGTGTTCTGAGTGCTGTGTTGGGTCCGGCCTGGTGTGAGTAAGGGAGTGTGAGTGCTGTTTTACTGAAGAACATCTCCGTGGAGGCTTTGTGCTGAGTGTTTCCTCTTATGAAGAGAGTCGTGTAGATGTGTAGTTTCATATCCTCAGGTATGGTCCTGGAGTAGTAATGAACTATACTGAGGATAAGTAACAAAATCAGATGTGTTTTGGTTTAGGGTTTGAGGCAAGTGGTGCGATTGGAAAATGTACTCATTAATTTTTTAATTCTTTAGTCATAAAGTCTGTTTTTCAATTCAGAAATTCAGTCAGGCTAGATCAAACTCAACACTGTTCTTGTTCTGGGGATTTCTTGTGCTGTCTCCCATAAATCAGTGTTGGTGGTTAGCGTATCTCTCTTTCTCTACATAAAGACACTACTGTACTTTCCTTTATGCTCAGGAAGCTTCTAGAAGCAACTCTTCCAAAGGTTTGCTGGGAATGGGAATGACAAATTTATTTCTCAGTCAGCTCCATAAACATGTCCGTAGCTTAGTGTTAGCAGCATGCCGAGGCATGTGAGTGTTGGGTTGTGCTGCTGGGGGGATGTTTGTCTGCTGTTTACTTCCACAGTCCGTGTCAAAGTGCCAGGGGTCCATATGGAGTGGTCTGTAGTTTTAGTGAGTTTACTTCAAATAAACATTTTTAGAGGTTTTGATGAAACCTGTGTTCGGGAAACATCTGCTAGTGATTATTGTTTTACTGTCTCTTTATGGTGTTGTTTTAAATTGATGAAAGTGTCTGTGATTTTAGTCAGAGCTGTTAAACAGTGGCATGTGTAGCCTGTCTGCTGCACTTCAGGTTCATGTGTGTGTGCGCTGTTGGGTAGCGTGTTAGCACACTGTGTGTAAGTACTGCTACAGATGTATCAGCACATCACGCCGCACTGCTTACAGATAAGTGCGTCATGACGCTTAATTTAGCTGCTGTGTGTGTCCGCGTGCTGGAATGGGTGTAGAGGTCGCCATCAGGTCACCAGTACCGTTCAAGAATTTCTTTTTTTTTTTTTTTGTTGTAAGAGTGTACTTTACTTGATTTTGTGCATGGCTTTGCACACAGTAACCCCTTCCCAACCTCCTTTTACCCTACAGACCCAGAATCCTTTTCTTAGTGGACACTGTCTTGCCTGCTGCCCTTGGTCTGGGGCTAACTACAACACCGGCAGCCTCCACATCTGTCCTGTATATCTCAGCCTACGTGACTGCCCCTCAACATCTCGCTCTGCCCTCCTTCTCCAGTCTCCTCCTTCCACCTGCCCCCCCCTCCGCACGGCCCCGCCCATGAGGGTGGTGCCAGCGCCATGGCCTTCTCATCGCGCTTCTCCTTCTGGGAGCAAAAGGAAAGTGGCGTTCCGTCTCCCGCTCTTTGTTCGTGGTGCGGTTTGTGTTTTTGTTTGTTTGTTTTTCTGCATGCCCGCTCTTTCTCAGGGAGGGGCGCAACTGTAAAACATGTACCCCGGTGCGGGCGTGTGTTGGCATGCACTGGCCCAGTGTGTGAGTGTGCTGTGTGTGTGTTCTGGGGTGGATGGGAACTGGGCGCTCCAGCATCGCGGTAGACTGTGTTCCACGGCGTTCACCAGTACTGGGCCACAGGGCTTCTGGGTTCGGTCTAAAAGGCTGCCACTTGCTCGACCACAGCAGTAAACTGACGCCATTGCTTTAAATATAACGCGTTAAATGATAAAAATAAAATTGTGCTTGTCTGAGTGTAGAGTTTGTCTGTGGAATGCCAAAGCTGGCTTAACCTTGTATTAGTTGGTTTAAATTACGCATCTCACTTACCTTCTTACAAAAACCTCTTCAGGTCAAGGAGGAAACCAAAGCAGCCCCCAAGAGTCCTAAAGTAAGTGCCTTAGGACACCAGTAACACTCACTACCACAGGACACATGCTTCACACACCAGTAACTCTCACTAACACAGGACGCAGGATTCACACACCAGTAACTCTCACTAACACAGGACGCAGGATTCAGACACCAGTAACTCTCACTAACACAGGACGCAGGATTCACACACCAGTAACTCTCACTAACACAGGATGCAGGATTCACACACCAGTAACTCTCACTAACACAGGACGCAGGATTCACACACCAGTAACTCTCACTAACACAGGACGCAGGATTCAGACACCAGTAACTCTCACTAACACAGGACGCAGGATTCACACACCAGTAACTCTCACTAACACAGGATGCAGGATTCACACACCAGTAACTCTCACTAACACAGGACGCAGGATTCATACACCAGTAACTCTCACTAACACAGGACGCAGGATTCACACACCAGTAACACTCACTAACGCAGGATGCAGGATTCACACACCAGTAACACTCACTAACACAGGACGCAGGATTCACACACCAGTAACACTCACTAACACAGGACGCAGGATTCACACACCAGTAACACTCACTAACACAGGACGCAGGATTCACACACCAGTAACACTCACTTAACACAGGATGCAGGATTCACACACCAGTAACACTCACTTAACACAGGATGCAGGATTCACACACCAGTAACTCTCACTAACACAGGACGCAGGATTCACACACTAGTAACTCTCACCAACACAAGACGCAGGATTCACACACCAGTAACACTCACTAACACAGGATGCAGGATTCACACACCAGTAACACTCACTAACACAGGACGCAGGATTCACACACCAGTAACTCTCACTAACACAGGACGCAGGATTCACACACCAGTAACTCTCACTAACACAGGACGCAGGATTCACACACCAGTAACACTCACTAACACAGGACGCAGGATTCACACACCAGTAACACTCACTTAACACAGGATGCAGGATTCACACACCAGTAACACTCACTAACACAGGACGCAGGATTCACACACCAGTAACTCTCACTAACACAGGACGCAGGATTCACACACCAGTAACACTCACTAACACAGGACGCAGGATTCACACACCAGTAACACTCACTAACACAGGATGCAGGATTCACACACCAGTAACACTCACTAACACAGGACGCAGGATTCACACACCAGTAACACTCACTAACACAGGACGCAGGATTCACACACCAGTAACACTCACTAACACAGGACGCAGGCTCCGCTGTTCCTTTTATTCAGAGGCAGTTAGTCAATACTGAGTGAGATAATTGGATTCCTGAATGCAGAATAAGACGGCGGGGGGGCGGGGGGTGTTTAATGTTAGTCGAGAGCTGAGTTAAATGAACTGCCATTGACAATGCAGCACTGTTCAGGAATAATTGCTGTTATCTCTTTGTATCTATTGCCACAGCACAGTTGGTATAATTTATTTCTAAATGGCCTAATGTCATTTTGAAGAGGATGTGGTCTTTTGTTCATTGACATGCAGCTGTCAGGGACTGATTACTCCGGGAGGTGTCATGAAATGCGCCGTTAAGATAAATTACACACATCCACACACACCACACACACCCAGCACTGCATAGATACAGTAAAAACAAACACACTAAAAAGTGGAGGCTATTTCCCCCAGACTCTGAACATTTCTCCTGCTGGAGAACCGCGTCTTGGTCGGCAGTACCAGTAGCAGGCTTTGTGACCCTGCTGTCTCTGCCCATTGTTGATTTGGATGTAAACTGCTTAAATCTGTCATGGTCAAGTAGAGCTGTAGACTGTAGCAGCAGATAGTGCCGGCTGCGTGGACGCATGCTGAGTCAGGGACGCGGCCGTATCTCAGCCCACTGGCTGATGGGATTCCATCCTCACGGCTGCGGTGCTGGGTTGCCTGCTTCCTAGCATTGCTTTGAGCTCTGTGTTCACCACAGGCTCTTGGGTGGGTCATCACCTAACCGGGCACTGTTCACAGATTAATATCTGCCGTGACGGCACAGTTGGCGCAAATGTTTTATTTTATAGATTCCAAACTAGGATGAGCTCAGCACAGTAGTTGCCAGTGGATGAGGTGGATTCGGATCGTTGATAGTGGGAGTTAGCCCGAGTGGGCTCCGTAGCTCCACCTCTTTTCTCAGCATCCTGACTGGTGCAGTCTGGCTGGATCTGGGGCAGAGGGCCAGATTTCCTTTCCTTTCAGCTACTTTGCTGATTGTGGTTCCATGCCTCATTTCCAAAGCTACAGGAGTTCTTAAATTTCGAGTTGTATTACCCCAGCTAAAGACTGTGAGAGGTGTAGGGAGCATTAGCTTGGCAAATGACACGGCTCAGGAACGCATGGGCAGGGACGCGAACACAACTATGTCACGGGAATGTGATGAGCCTCTTTAAGACTCTGTGTTTTGTTTCTTCAGCTTCCAATTCACTAATTCAGCATAGGAATATTTTACCATAGTATATTTGGCAGTGCTCGGAGATGCATTTTCCAAACTGCCATCGCCTGGTGTTCTTTGCTGACCTCATCAGTAACCTGTGTCCTCTGCTCCTTCCCTCGGCTGAGTAGCTGGACAGTAACGGCAGTCTGAGCAGTCGTTCCCAGTCTGTGCCCAGTCTGGAGGCTGGCAAAGGCCTGCTGCGTGCCAAGAGCCCCCAGCCTGCCTGCGAGCCACCCTCCGGGGCCCAGCCACAGCCCCCGCTCAGGGAACGGATCAAGAGTCCGTCGCCCAACAGGAGCCGCTTCTCTCTGGTCCGAAACGTGGAACCGCCCAAGACGCCCGACCGCTTCCGCAGTCCCGAGCCTCAGAGAACCTGGAGACTTGAGCCAGGGCAAAGCGGGGAAGGCGTGAGCAATGGAGTGGCAACGGGCAAGACGTCAGGCTCCGGCGGTGTCCACCCGGAGCCCGCTGAAGAAGCGCAGGGCATGACCCGCAAGAAGGTTGTGAAGGTGGTGCGCAGGGTGGTGAGGAAGGTGCTGCCCACGGAGGAGGAGGTTACGGTTCCAGCCCCGCCTCTGTCTCCGCCCCCGGCCCCGGCCCCAGGCCGGCCTCCCGGAGAGCCAGCAAAGGCCAGCGCTAAGCCTGCCAACCCCACCGTGACGTCTGTGCCCAAAACCGCAAGGATGCCGGCGTTCTCCTTCAAGCATGACTCGGTGAAGAAGGAAGAGAAGGATGGCCTCTCCGCAGGGCTCGCCGGCCTGATGAGCCGAGGGAGGAGCCGAGATCCCCGGCCGCGCCCCCGCAGGGAGGAGCCGGCAGAAAAACAAGAAGAGGAGAGAGAGCAGAAAGCTGAGAAGAGAGATGGCTTGGCAGTAGCAGTCAGGACACCCGAGGATGGCCAGACGGGGGCTCCACACCGACAGGAAAAGAGTCCAGCGTCCTCTGCTCCTGCGTCTCCAGCTCACCCTTCTCCTGCAAAGCCTCCTCTGTCTCCACCAGCTGGCTTCATCCCAGCTCCTAAGACGACATCACCGTCACCCCCTCCTGACCTCACACCTGCCCCCAAACCCTCTTCTCTGGCCCCTCCAGCAGGGTTTATTCCCAAAGTCGCTCAGGTCCCCGGGTCGCCTCCCACATCCGTTCCGGATGCCAAATCCACTCCCGTGGTACCTAAACCTGCCTCCGTAGCTCCCCGAGCTGCCGCAGCACTGGATCCTGACAGACCCAAAGTCCTCCCACGTCCTGTGCCCAAGCCTGACCCCTTTGCCCCGCCACCAGGGTTCATACCTGCCCCCATGCAGGTGCCCCCGAAGGGCAAAGAGGTATTGCTCGCCTTCCTGCAGCATGGGTTGCCTTGTCTTTAGAGTGGCGCATGGGAGCCGACTCATCCAGCATGTAGTGGAGTGCTAACGTGTGCTTTGGGCTCTCTGCGGTTCTAACATAACTTGCCTCACGGTGTGTTTGCATAGCAACAACAACTCACACAACCCCTTGGGGTAAAAAATGTGAAGAGCACGTTCCTCATGCAGAAAACATGCGATAAGATGAGCCTTTATCTAGTTAGATTTCCAAGCTTTAAAACTTAGAATTATATTGTTTATATCCATGTCTGACAGCATCTTCCTTCTTGGACTCGCACCTCGCCATTACAGTTCTCCTCCTGTCAGCTGCTTGGCTAGCTTCACATGAGATGGAGCATCTGGTTTGCACACAGCATTGAGAAGCTGTTTGTGCAGATCCTGTGTGTGTGTGTGTGTGTGTGTGTGTGTGTGTGTGTGTGGTTGTGTGTGTGTGTGTGAGAGCAAGAGAAAATGAGTGAGCAGCAGGGCCGTGTGAGACTGTGGGGCCCCAACGAACCGACTGATGTCTCCTCGCTGCCTGTGTGCTAGCACTGAGTCGTGGTGTGGTGCCCTCTTCTGCGTGCCCTTCTACGCTGCCCCCCTCTGAGCCGTCTGAGCACGCGGCTCGCATGGCACGGCCGTGCTGCATGTGCTTACGGTTGTGATGCCTCTGCTTGTTTGCTGTTTTGATCACACACTCATTTCATGGGACGTGAGTGTGATCGAACAGAAGACATGGACTGACTTTGTGTGCCTGCTGTGTGTTTGTGGGGGTTTGTTTTTGTTTGTTTTCTTTCTACAAATTTGTGTGTGTGTGTGTGTGTGTGTGTGTGTGTGTGTGTGTGTGTGTGTGCGTGCGTGCATGTAATGTTTAAAGATGAAGACAGTCTCACGTCTGTCCTCAGCCCCAACTGGGAAGCCTCTTCTTAGCAGCCTATCTAAAGCGTCCCACCCACCTGTAATCCTAAAGGTGTGTGCGTGCGTGTGTGTGTGCGCATGTGTGCTTGTTTAACTCCAGAAGCGCTTAAGCCTGTGCTAGCTGTGCCCTGCAGGAAAGAAATTGCATGGCTCCCGCTTGTCTGGTGCTCGTCTGCAGGACGGAGCACTGCAGAAGTAGCAGATAGGGAGGGCGTGCTACAGGCGTACGCACCCTTACATTCTCTTTGGTGGTCCGACTTGTAGGAGAACCCCCCGGCGAGCCCAACCGAGGAAGCTCGCCGACGTCTGGAGCGGATCTTCGCTGCACCCGTAATCCTCGCCCTCGCGTGTTTCCTCCCTCATCTTCCTCTCCTCTTTCCCTCTTTAATCTTCCACTCCCTGCCCTTCTCATCTGACCTGCTGCTGGGGGACATGGCGGGGACGTGTCTCCGAGGAGCTCCTCCTTGCCCGGCCCTCCATAATCTAGAGTTTTGATAATGCATCGTGGTGTGAGGAGACGTTCAGTCCCCCCCTGGCCTGCTTACTGTCTATAATTCTGCTCAGATCCCACAGACAGGACACACGTCTGCCCCTTCTCCCTGTTTTAGCTCTGTATTGTTATTGTTTCTCTATCTTCATATTCATTGCTGTGTAGTAACGTCTAATCCCATAACATTGCCACACACAGCGTCTGCTCACTCCTCTGTCCTGTCTCCAATGCGTCTCTCCTCTCATCTCCATCTCCCCTTCTCTTTTTCCTCCACCGCTGTCCCGGCTGCCGGCGTCTCCCCGGTCCCCGCTGTAGCTGGAGCCTGTCTCCAGCGCCACCGCCTCCTCTCAGGTACAGGGCAGCCCCGGGGACCCACCCCACCCTGCAGGGCTCCACCTCGGCCTGGCCGCCGTCTGCTCTCGCGCGGCCTGCTGCAGCGTAAGCCCCGCCCCTCTGTCCCCGCCCCCTATGGGTGCCTTCAGCTTCTTTTAAACAGGCTTATTTTAATCAGTGAGTTTGGGGCCCATTTTTAGTGATGCATCCTTGCTTTTTTATCCTTACTCACCCGTGCCTTTGTCTAGCTGCCGCATGGAGGCTAAAGACAGGCTTTCCCTGCATGAAGCCAGTGGTGTGGTGTGATTGTGGATGGGGGGGATGGTCCGCCTCCCCCCCGGAGTGAGCTGGTGTGATGGGGGCTGGTTAGCATGCGACTGTTGTTTTTGTTCATGGTTGACAGCTGCTGTTTTCCCGTTGCCCCTTTTGCGCTTTTTGCGTTTATCAAGCTCGTACCATTTTGCGACCCGGACCTGCTTTTGTAAGCTCGAGATGCTGGTCGCAAATGTGTCCTGTTGATGGCAGTGTTAACCATCTGAATTGTTTGCGTAACCAAATGTAATTTATGAAAAGAGGTGTGATGTTACTGTTTTTTGACGATCGCAGTACTGATGTGCGTGTTGTTTTGAAGCAGAACTAACTCGGAGAAACCATACAGGTCACTTGCTGTGTGCCTCTGTGTCTGCCGTGGTCACACTACCTCTCCTTCTCGGTGCTGTGTTCTGCCGTCGTGCGCGATGTGTACGCATAGATGGTGTCTAACAATGATCCTTCCCCTGCTGGTGCGTGTGATGTCACAGGGACAGGCAGAGGAGGACCCCGTCGCCATCCTACGGGCGGCCCATGCTGCCGCCACCCTGCCCAAGGTCTGCCCGCTGCCGTGCCTGCGTATAATCCACCAACACCTTTTTGCTCCTGGCCTCCGACCTGCTGTATCCAGCGTGCCCTGTGTTTGGAGTGCTGTGACCTCTCACCCCTCACCCCTCTCCCATAAACAATGACCCCAGTAGCCACGGTTACTCATTCATTAAAATACGTCAGTGCACTGGCTGCTAAGATTCTGCATAACTGACCAATATAAAGCATCTGAGGATATTGGAACAGGTTAACAGTAAGGGTCCATGTTTATTGTGTGCTTCTGGGCCTGTGTGTTACTGTACATCTGGGGTCTGTTGTTGTGGGTCTGTTTGCACTTCCACTGAGTAAAAAATGCATGAGTTCAGTCACACATCATTAGACTTGTAGAAACTGCCATCAGTCTTTGACTGAAGCCCTATTCATTCACGCCTTTAAACTCCTAATTTGTTTTAAAGTATTAATAGTGTGAACAAGTGCAAATGATGCATATCTTTTGAAAGTCAGTAATGGTTTGGTTGTTGTGTGTGTTTGTCTTGTGGTGTTTTATACTTTTACCCTCTCTGTGTGAGTCTGATGTGACGTTTTCCAAATTTAATCTCTTTATCTGGAAAATCTCTGTCATATTTTTCTCAAGGTCTTTTTATCTTTCCAACAAATTCCTGATTGGGGGCAGAATCCTCCCTTAGAGAAGCAGGTGGTGATTTGTGGCAAGAGCGCTCCATGTCTCCCAGTAGTGGAACGCACTCGGATGAGTGAGAGAGTGGCCAAAGGTTGCCGCAGCAAGCACGCATGCCGAGACAGCATGTCAACCGAGCCTGTCTGTCGGGTCTGCGTAAACCGAGCCTGTCTGTCGGGTCTGCGTAACCCGAGCCTGTCTGTCAGGTCTGCGTAACCCGAGCCTGTCTGTCGGGTCTGCGTAACCCGAGCCTGTCTGTCGGGTCTCATTTTATCCATGACTCTTATTATGATCATGCACTGCCCTTCACTGCGGAAGCCCGCCCTTTTGTACTGATCAAAAGATGCAACTTCCCACCATAGGCTTGTATGTGTAAACACATCAGGCCAGGTCTGAGATCAGAACCAAAGGGCTCGCTCCTGCCCTAGCCCCTCAGGGAGTGGCCATGCTCAAACCCACATTTTATGCACCAAGCGGCTCCCAGTGAGTTTGTCTGGAGTCTGCGTGTCGTGCCGCACTGCGATTGTGACAGTGTGCTCTTCTTCTGCAGGTGAAGACCGAGGAGCAGATCGCTGCCGAGCAGACATGGTACGGCTCCGAGAAGATGTGGCTGGTCCACAAAGATGGCTTTTCCCTGGGTCAGTACCGTCACCCGGCCGCCCCACTCATACTTGCGTAATCCACTACCGCATATGGGTAGTCTTTAACAAAGACATCCGACTCATAAAAAGTATTCCGACTCATGTCAGGAAAAGGCAGAAGTGGAGCTGTTCATGTGACATACATGTGTTCTCATTCTCAAGGGCTTTTTAAAGTAATTAAGTGCAAGTTGGCTTTAAAATCAAAAAACAAAAAAAAAACAAAAAACCCCAACCTGGGTCAGTTGTGGTGCCGGCTGACTTCTCCGACCTCGTCTGACCCTGCAGCTACCCTGCTGAAGCCGGACGGCGGCGTCCTGCCCGAGGGGAAGGTGAAGATCAAGCTGGAGCATGACGGGACGGTGCTGGACGTGGACGAGGACGACGTGGAGAAGGTGAGGAAAGGAGAGGCTGGGGAGGCCCCCCCCCCCCCTTTGAGGCACTGGGTGTGGAGAAAGGAGCTGCGCGGGGCGGGGGTATGACTGTGAGAGCTCGGGGCTCGTCGTGAGATCACACTCTCTGCCTGCCGTTGACGGGAAACATATGCTGCAAAACCTGCTTCTTCCCCTCGGCCAGAAGCAGAAGCCACGAGACGTCTTCCTGCATGCCGAAGGGCAGCTTCAGCTGACGTGCTTCATAATGCATCTGCTGGTGTTTATCTCAGTGTTTCAACCATCTGCTTGGTCGGGGACTCGGGGAGGCCGAATCCACTATCGCGCGGCGTCCAGGCTGCGGCGCATGTTAATTCACACCTATCCCCCGCCCCACCCCTCCATGTCTGACCATGACCTCTGACCTCGCCGACCTCAGGCGAACCCCCCGTCGTTTGACCGCTGTGAGGACCTGGCGGCGCTACCCTACCTGAACGAGTCGAGCGTGATGCACTGTCTGCGCCAGCGCTACGGCGGGAACCTCATCCACACGCACGCCGGGCCCAGCATGGTCCTCATCAACCCCATCAGCGCCCCCTCCATGTACTCCGAGAAGGTAACGGGCCGCATGCACACCGCATGTTTATGACGGTACAGATGCTGAACCCGCTTAACGGGATCAGGCGCCCTGTCGGACTTCATGAAGGACCAAGTCATTTTTAGGATTAAATTGAAATGTAATTACTTACCGAAGGATATCGTATTTCCCTTAGTCATCAGTCCTTATTCTCGTACTGTGCTTTCCGGATCAGGCTGGTGTCTTGGTAACGGAGATTTCAGAGGTCTTTTGCACTAATGCGGTACTAAACATGTAGGCGGCACAGGCCCGATGTTAAAGTGCTTCCCAAATTAGCAGCTTAATTGGCTCGCCTGTTTTAGGAGCTTAGAGAAGTGCGAACCTCTGGATGTATTTTGCTGTAGGCGTTTAATTTCCAGCCGCGCCTCGCCGCAGCAATGAAGCGGCCCTGAAGGCCGGGCCGCGCGCGCTCCGAGTAAGCGTGCGCGTGTGCTTGCAGGTGATGCACATGTTTAAGGGCTGCCGGCGGGACGACACAGCGCCACACATCTACGGCGTGGCGCAGGCCGCCTACCGCTGCCTGTTGACCACGCGCCAGGACCAGGCCGTCGTGCTGCTAGGAAAGAGCGCCGGGGGAAAGAGTACCAACTGCCAGCACCTGGTGCACTACCTGCTTTCCATCGCGGGCAGCGCCGGCAAGATCTTCTCCGGTAAGAGGGGCGCTGCCGCCTGGATGTTCGCGTGTGTGAGGGGGGTGGGGCGGGGCTGCACGATTCGGGGGCGGGGCCAAGCACACCACGGAGCCATGCTGGGTGGCGGCCCGAGGGGGGTGGCTGGATGGCAGGCAGTGGGGTCTTGGCGTGGAAGGTGGAGGCGGATGACGGATGCGGCCTTCGTTAATGAACACTCCGCTAATTAGCTGCGCTCGTCAAAGGCCGCTCAGCCAGCACTTAGCACTAATGACCCGATAAAGATTACACTGCCTGTCAGGCGGGGCTGTAAAGAGGCCGAGATGCTATCAGCATATGTTCACCTATCCACGCTGGATTCACGGACCCTTCCTGAGGGTCAGGCAGGGTGCAGGGGTGAGCTAATTAGCTTGTACCGAGCAAACCATTGACTCTGTGTGTGCGCGCGTGTCACGCGTGTGTGTGTGCTTTTCAGCGGAGAAATGGCAGGCAGTCTCTACTATCCTGGAGGGCTTTGGGAACTGTGCCACATCCGTGAACACCAACGCCAGCCGCTTCTCCCAGATTGTGTCGCTGGACTTCGACCAGGCGGGCCAGGTGGCCTCGGCCTCCATCCAGGTAAGCGTCTGAGCCGTGTGCTATAGAGGAAGGGCCAGGCGGGGCCCGGGGCCGCCGCGCTGCCTGTAACCGCTGCACTCTGCTGCTCGTGCAGACCATGCTGCTGGAGAGACTACGGGTGAGCAGACGGCCCGAGGCCGAGTCCACCTTCAATGTCTTTTACTACCTTATGGCTGGAGCAGAAAGCACTCTCAGGTGAGTGTGTGTGTGTGTGTGTGTGTGTGTGTGAGTATCTGAGTAATTACAGACTCGAGCAGCTAGTGATGTTAGCCCTCACCGTTTGTCTGCACTGTCCGCTGTCTGAGAGCTTTTGCTGTAGAAAAGGTTGCAGGGATAACTTCTCGCCCTCAAGTCACAGCGGGTCCTTTCTCTGTCTCCCACAGGACTGAGCTGCATTTCAACCACTTTGCTGAGACTAACACGTTTGGAATCGCGCCTCAGACAAAGGTAGCGCCCTGCTGTGTGAGGCTTTTACCAAAGCCCTGTCATAATCAAATCAATCAATTCACAGTGTGTGTGTGTGTGTGTGTGTGTGTGTGTGTGTGTGTGTGTGTGTGTGTAGCCTGAGGACAAGCAGAGGGCAGCACAGCAGTTCACTAAGCTGCAGGCGGCTCTGAAGGTGCTGGGGATCTGTGCTGATGAGCAGAAGGCTCTCTGGCTGATTCTGGGGGCCATATACCACCTGGGTGCCGCAGGGGCCACCAAAGGTAAACTCAAAGTGGTGTGTGTGTGTGTGTGTGGTGGGGGGGGGGGGGGGGGGGGTCGGTACAGCCTAATTCATTCTGTAATTCTGATAGGGGTATTTTAGACTCCGTTATGACCCACACCAGCCGACGGCAGTTACACCAGCGTGCGCAGATCTGATCTAGGGCCTGCAAACTGCATGCCATGCCCTAGCCTAGCTGCATCTACGCACTCCAGAACCTGGGCGCCCGAGAACCGTAGAACCGGCCTTAACGAGAGGGAGGGCTCGGAGGAGCCAACGGAGCCGGTTTCTGCCAGCTTTACTGCGCCCGTGCGGAGCCGCAGAGCAGCGGCCCTGTGTAAGGAGGCCTTATTTATGGCCTCCTCTACTCCCTCCCCTCCTCCTGCAGCCGAGGATGGATGGTAATAAAGTCCTTTATCGCGGGGCAGCACTGGCAGTTAGCGTGCCGTCCTCCTGCTTTGTTTTACTGCGCTGCGTTTGGGTCTGCCCACACTCCTGACACACAACTCTGTCTGTGTACACTGGCCCCGGTCCACACCGTCTGTGCCTGTCTGCTGGTCCTCAACGGACGACGGGTGCCGCTTCCATCCTGTCTCCGCCTTGGCCCCTCCACCCGAAAATACCAACCGACTCCCAGAGGCACCTGGAACCTCCTGTCTGTCACTGTTTGCATGACCGTTGTTGCAATTATCTGATAAGAGTGCTGACAGTTTTTTTAGGACCTCAAATATTTTACTAAACATGTCCTGTAGGTGGTGCTGTTACCCTTCTGTGCACGTTCCCACTGTCTAAGAGAGAGAACAAGCTGGTATTTAAACTAGACTCAATAGAGACGTGGGCGATGTGGACCGGTGCATGGGAGATACGCACGCACGCACGCACGCACGCAAGTTCTGCAATGAGAGTTTATGTTTAGGTGTGATATTGAGTACCTGCCCACGAAGCTGCCTTCTGTTGTCACACAACGATTGCTATTTGTGTGTGTGTGTGTGTGTGTGTATTCTTTTCTTTTTTCTTCTCACTGCGTATTAAAACACATTAATATAACCTGTTTTGCTCATATTTTAACCACCTCTTTTCTACTTGCATGCCGCATGCCGCTCAATGCAGAGACTGATGAAGGTAAAAAGAAAGACACCCACACACCTCCCAAATCAAACTTTTCTTTAGTCCAGTGTGTGTGTGTGTTGGGTGTGTGTGTGTGTGTGTGTGTGTGTGTGTGTGTGGTGTGGTGTGGTGTGTGTGTTGGGTGTGTGGTGTGTGTGTTGGGTGTGTGGTGTGTGTGTTGGGTGTGTGTGTGTGTGTGTGTGTGTGTGTGTTGTGGTGTGTTAACGCCTTTATCTCGGCTGCCAGACAATTTCATTTGCATTTTTATTGTTTCCTGCCTTTCTTCTTGCGCCTCTTGTTGCCACTGCACAGGTACCTCCCTGACTGCCTACAAGCTGGCATGGCGTGTGTGTGCGTGTGTGTGTGTGTGTGTGTGTGGGGGGGGGATACTTTGTTGTCTTTTTAAAGCTCCGCCACTTTGATGACCCTCCCCCCCTCCACGTTTCCGTGTTGTTGCCTTTGCAGTCCTGCGGTGCTTTCCTCTTGCTCGCTTCCAAAGCGAGACGGAGAGCCCGGCTGCTGCTACGGCTTCAGCGCTCAGCAGCCATGTCCTGCAGGGGGCGCCATCTGGGCTTCCCCCTCTCCCTGCGCAGCTCACTGGGAAAGCGAGGGCTGCGTTAGCAACCTCCTGCCAACGGTTGCCTTTGTGAAGAGTTTCTGTGCTGGGAAAGTCGTCTTTCTGAAGCAGACACGTTTTCTGTGATGTCTGAGCGTCAGAACTGCTTTCGGACTTGAAAACGCTGGAGCGCGTGGGGGTGGGGGGTTGGGGGGGGGTCCGCTGGCGCTGGCGGGTCTGCGCAGGAGAGCGGCTCGAACAGAAGGGTCAGATGAACTTCGAATCTAACAAACAAATCTAACAAAGCCACAGTCAAGGCAAGAGCATTGAAAGAGCTGCTTCAGAAACAAACGCTGCTTCAGATAGAAATGTCACTCACTGACATAAATATTCCATTTAATTAAAAAAAAATAAAATCCTGTGATGTTCTTTTTTTGAACATTGTGCTACCTCACCCTCTTTAAAGCTCCCTCTGATCACAGAAAACCAAACCTGTCATACTATAAAGAGACGAGTAGTGGCAGAGGGTGTAGCGCTTGCCCCGCACCGCCTGCACCTCCACACGCTGACCTGCACCTCCACCCGCCGACTAACTCGCGTGTCTCCCTGGCAGCCGGCCGGAAGCAGTTTGCACGCCACGAATGGGCCCAGAAGGCTGCCTACCTCCTGGGCTGCTCCCTGGAGGAGTTGTCCTCCTCCATCTTCAAGCACCAGCCCAAAGGCACCATGCAGAGGTCCACCTCGTTCCGGCAGGGACCCGAGGACGCCGGCGCGGCTGGAGACAACTCAGGTGGGCCCCCGTCTCGCTCTCAAGCCGCGCTCCGCGGTGCCCCCCAGCTGGTCATTTGCGCTGTTGCCGTGAGTGGCTTGAGCTAAACGCCGTGTCGGTGATCGCAGGTCCGAAGATTACGGCGCTGGAGTGTCTGGAGGCCATGGCTGCAGGGCTGTACACAGAGCTCTTCACCCTCCTCATCTCCCTCATCAACCGGTCAGCTCCGCCTCTTTCTCCGCCCCCTTCTTGCTTCCTCAGATAGAGTGTAACTTAACTGAATGCAGCTGTAGCTGTGTCCGCATGGGCTTACGGGCTGTCCTCTTTAAACTTTGAGTCGCTTTTGTTTATTTATCTATACGCAATCTAAAAGGCGAGTTTGCGCTGCCTGTAACCTCATTGTTGTGGAAGGCCGCGGGTTCGAGTGCCAACACGAGTTTAGTGACAGCCGGGCCAAGCACCGGAACACCGTAGCCGCAAGCTCGGCGTCCGCTCGCCAACGCTGGCAGGGCCGCCGATGAACTGCCGTGTGCGTGCGCTGTGTTTCAGGGCCCTGAAGTCCAGCCAGCACTCGTTGTGCTCACTGCTCATCGTGGACACACCGGGCTTCCAGAACCCCCGTTTGTCCCGGCGACCTCGCGGCGCCTCCTTCGAGGAGCTGTGCCATAACTATGCGCAGGAGCGTCTGCAGGCGCTCTTCCACGAGCGAGCATGCGCCCAGGAGCTAGAGCGCTACAAGGAGGTGCGTACGGTCCGCGCAGGGAGAGGCGCCACGTGGGCGGGGCCCAAAACAAACCCAGTGTTTCTCCTTAACCTGTCACTGTTCCCTGAACGATCATGCAGAATTTAGCGAAATTTGTTTTATATAGTGAATTATAAAAATCTTAGCCACAAATGATTTGTACCGTTTATTCCTGGGAAGGTGTTTTGTTAGATTTGCTGTGATTATATGTGCTTGCCTTGTGACAAAAGTCTTTTTCATAGATTAAGATTACTTCTTGATTAAAAGCTTGGTGCTTTGATCTACTCTAAAACAGGGAGCTGTCCCTCTTTGATTTAATCTGAAGTAAGACCTTTTGGGTAAAAAACTAAATCCACCCAAAGTCTGGAATCGAAGGCCATGTCTGAACCGTAAGTTCCAGCAGTCAGACGGCCACTTTCTGAAATAGCTTTCATGCAGTAAAGCCTTTTGGTCACAGGCCAAGTCACTGAAAACCAAAATAACCCTTCATCTCTGCTACTGCCTTTTTTTTAAAACTAGTTTCAAATCTGCAACACGAAGATCAGTGGTGTCATAATCATAGTGGACTAATAACTCCTCTGTCCCTGTTTAGGAGAACATAGAGCTCGCATTAGATGACATAGAGTCCAGTACGTCATTGTCTGTAGCAGCTATAGACCAGGCGTCGACCCAAGCGCTGGTAAGCTCCTCACCCTCCCAGTTCTTCTGCCTGCCTTTTGGTTCCAGATCAGATCCCAGATCAGTTCCCACACCTCCCTCCTGCATGCCATCACTTCCTGCTTTACATGCAGACGGTGTAATCTGCCTTTTAGAATTCTGTGCTTGGTCACATTGTGGGCTGGAGAGGCACGTTTTTCCCCTTCAATTGAATGAATGTGTAGTGAAAGCCACTCCACCAGCTTTTACAACAAGCAGAGCTCATTTAAGGTGACGGCCGCCGCCGAGTGGAATACACCTGCTGGTGGTTCATGCCCTCCTGCAGTGGCTGATCTAATAGGGACCTTTGTGTGCGTGTGTGTGTGGGGGGGGGAGTTCCTCTCTCCTCCTCCTCCTCCCACTTTCAGAAACACAGCCACACACAAACGTTAATATGTTTAGTTTGGTGTGTGTAGGCAGGGACAGAAACGTGTTTTAATTACCAGAACGTCTCTGTAACTTGCTCGGAAGTGCACTGAGAACGCAGTAGTGAGCTGTGATGTCAGCAGCAGGCCCACAGAAGCTCATTAGCTCAGTTGTGTTTCAGAATGTTCCTGTCCAGGCCGCCAGTTCTAAACAAGTGCGCGGCACCCTCTGTGGGTAGTCTGAAGAACTCTGCTCAAATAAAGCCTTTATCCCCTGAACTCTACCGCTGCTCTCGACCAATCGCACGTGAGCTTGTGGGAAGCGTTGGGGTCGCGCTATGAAGTGATGCGCTGTGAGAAAAGGCAGGGCAGAGTGCTGTTGCCTCTAATTGCTTAAGTGGACAGGCTGAGTGTGGATCTGAGGCGCGTCCGCCCCACGGCTCTGGAGCCCCTCTTTATCATCACGCTTTAATGAGGACTCCAAGGCTAACAGCTGGTCTGTCAGTCCGCACTGTAGCTTTGGAGGGCTGTTGTGAGGCCCGTACTCCCGGTCCTCACTGAAAGAGTGCTGTGTGGATTCATGTCTGTGAATGACTGTGTGTGTCTATGCGTGCGTGTGTCTGTGCGTGTGTGTGTGTGTGTGTGTGTGTGTCAGGTGAGGACTCTGGCGAGGACAGACGAGGCGCGGGGTTTGCTCTGGCTGATGGAGGAGGAGGCGCTGCAGCCAGGAAGCTCCGAGGACACCCTGCTGGAGCGCCTGTTCACTTACTATGGCCCTGCTGAGGGAGAGGTCAAAGGTCAGCACCCTCTCTTTCTCTCACACACGCATACACAAAAGAACACACATCCATCTCTCTCTCACACACACACACACACACACACACACACGCAGAGATGTGCTCTCGCGTGGGCACCACATGACCCACATCCAAAGCCGTGGCCCCCCCTCCCCTCTCAGGCCCCTGCCTGCTGCTGAAGAGCGAGAAGCCGCATCACTTCCTGCTGGGTCACAGTCATGGGACGGAGTGGGTGGAGTACGACGCGCGGGGTTGGCTGAGCTACGCCAAGCAGAACCCCGCCTCCCAAAACGCAGCCACTCTGCTACAGGACTCTCAGAAGTAGGACACGCCCTCAAATCCCCCTCAGATTTCAAACAAGGAGACCTTTAGAATTTGTATTAAAACAAACAGAACATTTTTCCTTCTGCTAGAATTATTTTTAGGTCTCCTTGCTGAGAATTTTTTTCTCTTAAGAATTGATTGGACAGTAAACGCCCTCACCGTTCACACTGGTATATAAAGAGCTAACTGTCTTCCAGGGGCAGTTTACTGTAGACGCGTGTAGACAGCACATCTCTTGTTACGTGTAACTTGTCAGCCACTCTGTAGTCTATTTGTCACTGGTCACTTTTAGTAGACCATTACTAATTGGGAATTGTTTGAGTGGCAGACCTCATCACGCCATCAACACTGTACTTGCATCATTCTGAGTTTTCAGCTAGTGCAGGTTTTACCAGTGCATCAGGCACAGCCGCATCGCTGGGTGTTTGAGGTATCTGTCACTCCTGACTGAGAGCAGTCCGCCACCCAGGCGTTTTGTGCCAGTGATCCCGTGGGCAGAAACGGACAACAGAGATTGTTAGAAGATGGCTAACGTACGCTGCGCGTGGCAACAGATGGGCTGTAAGCTAGAACCATGTACTGAGATGTTTCTAATGACGTAGGTGGGGAGAGCATGTCTGCAATGGCGCGGGTCAGTTTGTGTGCCCGTTTGATCTTGTGTGACCCGCCCCTCAGGAAAAGCATCAGCGGGCTGTTTGTGGGTCGCGTGGGCGGGGCCACCGTGCTGTCGGGCTCCATCGCCGGGCTGGAGGGCGGCTCCCAGCTGGCCGTGCGGCGGGCCACCAGCATGCGCAAGACCTTCACCACGGGCATGGCCGCCGTCAAGAAGAGGTCCCAGTGCATCCAGATCAAGCTGCAAGTGGTCCGTTTCACGGCATTTTCAGACGCGTCATGCGAGAACATCCCAAGCACGGTGCTGAGGGCATAAAAACGGCTGAATAACCGACGTGGGCGTGGCTTGTTTGTCAAACCCCCGCAGGATGCATTGATCGACACGGTGAGGCGGTCACGGGTGCACTTTGTGCACTGCCTGCTGCCCAAGTCAGAGGCTGCGGGGACGGAGCCACGGATGATGGGAGGGGCCTCGCCCCGCGAGGCCGACGCCCACGGGGAGAGCTGTGACGCCGGCCTCATGCAGCTGGACGTGGGGCTGCTCCGTGCCCAGCTCCGGGGCTCCAAGCTGCTCGACGCCCTGCGGATTTACCGCCAAGGTAGGCCAGGAGGCTAGGCGGCGGCGTCCTGTGGGCGTGGCCTGCCCCTTTTTGTCTAGGACAGTCTGCGGGCAGCTTTCAGCCAAGCCTTTTATGAACGGCTCAGTCTCTGCGTTTCTTTTCAAGGCCGGGCTAACCTTGAGAAGGTTTGATTCATTTATTTTGTTTGCTTCTGACCCTCACAGATTGTGCGCACTGGACCAAGTGTCCTTGTATTTAGAGGCATCTGTGAGTTTAATTCATGTTGTTGTATACTCCACTGTAAAACTGTGCAGCAGCCTAACGTAGCATTGGAGGTGCTTAAAAGACAAAACCCTGCCTGGGCCATGGCTGCCTTGTCCTTGAGTTGAGCTGGCAGCAGCTCTCTCTCTCTCTCTCTCTCTCTCTCTCTCTCTCTCTCTCTCTGTGTGTGCATCCCTGCCAGGCTTGTAAAGTTTGCCTGTAAACCTGCCCACCCTCTGCCTCTCGTCCCTCCTCCAAGGTTACCCTGATCACATGGTGTTCTCCGAGTTCCGGCGCCGCTTCGACGTGTTGGCTCCCCACCTGAGCAAGAAGCTCGGCCGCAACTACGTCGTGACGGACGAGAAGAGGGTGAGTCACAAGGCCGTGTGAGCGCGCGTTCTCACACATGCTGGTGTGTCCTTGGGATTGGGGGCGTGGAACTGCGCTGCTGTGTTACGGCCGCTGTAGCTCCGCCCTCGGCACGCCGTTCTGGATCTGTCTCCGCATTTAAACAAGCCAGCGCTGGCCCTCACCGGTGTGGCCTCGCTAAATGAGGCATTTGTGCCAGGGCAGAGGGGGCGGGGCTATTATGCTGATGAGCTCAGGGAAGATAACAGGCATTACCTTCAGCATGTGCACGGTCTGTGGGAGGAGGAGTTTTCAGTGTTCCTGAATATGATGATTAGATGTGGAGGTTTACAGTGCTTCAGCTGCTCTCTGGGCAGATGGCCTTCACGGTGAGACCTGTGGCCCCTCAGCTGCTCTACAGTGCCCCACTGTGGCCCCTGAGCCTTCAGGCTCCAGGCTGTCGACAGGCGGCCTTCCACAAAGCGAGCTTTCGTAGGTGACCGCAGCGAAGAGTCAGGACGGTGAGATGGTATTTCTGGCTGAGAGTACCCAAGGGATATGAACACAGAGAGGGAGGGCCCCGTCAACATACTGTTGTCATGGAGCTTTGTTGTGCTCTGACATTGTGTTTGTGTTGTGTGTGTGTGTGTGCATTTGTGTATGTATGTGTGTGTATGTGTTCTCTGTGCTCTGAGGCAGATGGTATATTGACTTTCTGCTCTGTGTGTGTGTGTGTACATGTGCTCTGAGGTGAATGCTATATTGACTTTCTGTGCTCATTTCTCGGTGTGTGTGTGTGTGTGTGTGTGTGTGTGTGTGTGTGTGTGTGTGTGTGTGTGTGTGTGTGTGTGTGCGTGTGTGTGCGTGCTTCAGGCTGTGGAGGAGCTACTGGAGTCTCTGGAGCTGGAGAAGAGCAGCTATCACATGGGCCTGAGCAGGGTGAGTAGTGTCTTTCTAAAACAGATCACGCACATGCAAAGGCTCGCGCGCACACACACACACACACACACACACACACAAACACAAACAAACACACATGCATGCACGCACACAGGCTTTTACATTGTTTATTATATTTCTAGTAAGTTTGTTCAAAAAACAGCTTTAAAAATAACTCCACTTATCAAATCCTCAGCAGTATCACAAAAGTTTAGATCCCGCCTTTCAAGTGTGTATTTTCAGTAGTGACATTAATCTTCAGGTAGGATGAATTCACATGTTTTAAGCCAGCCCATATTACGGATCAGCGTCTGGAGTATAGAGCCTATATACTGAGCCTGCTGTCATAAGGCATCAGTTTGCAGCAGACACTCTCAATTCCGTTTAGATTACCGAGTCGTTTCATTCCCTCTTAAGCCACTCAGACAGGCTGATTCCCACAGTTTCCCAGTGGAAACGATTGGGGGAAGGTCAAAAGGTCACTGAAATATCAGTGTGTGTTTCTGTTTCCGCTTGAGCTGTGGATGCCGTTGTCGTTATAATACTGGAACCTTGTAGCTCTCCCAACTGCAAGGCCGTGTTTGCCGCGCCGGATAAGCGCACGTGGCCTTGACGAGGCTTTGGAAGCTTCTACTAGAGCCTCTCCCCCGCGCTCCGAGCTGAAACCGCAGCCTCCACCTTTCCGGGAAGGCGGGGCCTTGGCAGGCGACGCCTCTCTGCTCTGGGCTTCCCTGCCTTTGGCGAGTGCCCGCGAACAGCAGTCGTGTGGCCCAGCGTCCAGGAAAGGGGACCAGCGAGGGGACATGTGCCGGGGACATGGGGAAGCCCTGCCTCTGCGTGAAAGCGGGTCTTAGCTCAACTCCTACAACGTAACGGACCTCGGGCCAAAATAACGCAAGCAGTGTGTTAAGCAGCCAGCGCAGGAAGAACCAGAACCCGGCCGATGCTGGGTCACCTCGAGGTCAATGGCAGTCTTCGGCCGATAATTGATATTATAGAATATTGCAATAATTTTAATTAGTGCCAATATAAAGCGAAGTATCACTGTGATGCTCTCTATCACATACCACTGCAGCATGATTTTTATAATGGCTTTTCCTCCCTTTTAATCTTTCCCTTTGTACAAGCATTCTAACGTATGGTTGCTTTAAACATTTATACAATAGAAAAGACTGCATTTAATTCTAAGACATACAAATACAATATCGCTAATTAACTATATATATAAACGTGGACTTTCAGTCTGCCAAAGAATGCTGGGTTACGTGCCAGTGAAGCACAGGAGATCTTGTCCAGAAGAAAGATGCCGACGCACAAGTTTGACAATATTTCGGTTTCCAACCAAACAAACACATTTGACTTGTTTAGGTGTTAACTGTGTTATGTAAAATAAAAATAAAATCTCTGTCTGATGCCCACCGAATTTTAATTGCTCTTGTCAGCGTGTTGGCATGGATGGCTGAAAAGTTAAACGGGTATTGTCAAAAATCCAACTATTGTACACAAATCAAAACCAGTTTTTATCCTGTAATATTGTTTTGTTTTTTTTTTCCCCCAGAGTTAAGATTCACTGTCTTTCACTCTTCCTTGCTCTCCCAGTGAGGTACAGCAGATCACTTATGCAGTGTAGCGGCTCCGAGAAAACGGCCACATTTGCAACAAGATAATAATATTGTTTTTCGCTCTAATCCCGGTGACGCTAATTGATGTGTAGATTTCTCAGCTAGACCCACTATCGCTCAGGCCTGGTGTGCTGCATGGATTTGTTATTGGTGGAGAGGGGTCGGAGGGCACTGCAGTAGCCCCTGTGGCAGGAGCTGTGGGCTGGAGCTCCTCGGTGCCGGGCCCTGGCGGAGAGAGCCGGAATTTAACCTCGTGATATTCGCCCAGTCGCTTGGCCACTCCGCCCTGTCAGCTTCCGTTTGGCTCGGTTCTTTACTTCTTACCGGGAGACAAAATGCCGCCTTCTCCTCTCTCCGCTGGGCTTTGTTTATCCTCACACATATCGTTCCCGGGGGGTTGGGGTCGTGGCCGCAGCGACAGATGCCTCTATGGCAGGCATAACAAAGCCTTTCTGCTCCGATGGCTGCGCTGACCTTCAGCTGTCTGTACACGATGGCACGGCCCACTGCACCCGTTCCACGCAGCCTGCCAATCGCTGACCCCAACGTCAACCCCAACCTGTGTTGCTCGGTGGTTTCATCAGCATTCCTGAACGTGGCTGTCAGCAGTCCGTAACTATACAGCGTCCTCTAAGAAACATTTCAGGATGATGGGATTTGCTATAATGGTCTCTTACCTTCTCTTTGGCAGTGCAGAACGCAGTTAGAATCTTAGGGAAATGAAAAAAAAACTGGGGACAAACGAAGAAATGGCACCAGCCTTTTTATTGAGTTAAAAACAGTTTTTGTCTTTAGTGTGATGCAACACACTGCAATTAATCGTATTCTCAATATTCAGGTGTGCGTTGAGTGTAATGAGAGTAAATTAGACGTTGTGATGCGCTGTTCAGCACGGAGGAAGGCGGGTCTCGCACGCATCAGTCGTCATTCTCACACTGCGCCGTGATTCAGCTGAAAAGGTGTGATCGCTGTTGCCTTCATCTGACAGTAGCTAAAAAAAGCTCTGTAAGAGTATGTCTTGAGGCCCAGCTGAACCTGGGGCAGGGGGGCTGCTAGTCTGTAAACAACCCAGCGTAAGTCTGGACAGAAGAAAGCACGGAAGGAAGTCTTTGTTAGGTTGTCGTCTGCAGAACGTCTTCGCTAGCATTGGGAAAGGATGCTCAGTTTGTCTCTGCTCTCCTCCTGAGCTGAAGAACATCTACCTTATGATGTTTTATCTGAGTGTGGAGAGTGTGTGTAAGTGTGAGAGTGTGAGTGTGTTAGTGCTCATATTCACTGGCCCCTAGACAACTTCTCCAGCTCACAGGCAACACACTGAGAAGCTCCACTCTGTTGCGTGGGGGGCTCTGGCTGGGAGAGCGCCTAGTAAACGTGCTGTGGTTTATGCTCCCCCGCAGCGCGGTGAGGGTGGGAGCGTAGGTGGGGTAGGGAGCCCAACGCCACAGGCTCCGGCTCGGCCATGGCCAGCACCGATCAATATGGCATCTTTCCATAACCCCTGCACCAGGGCAGTGCACGCACGCTGGCCGTAATCGGCTCAAAGACGGCCCTTCGCCTTTGATCTGACGAGCAAGATGGCGCTGTGTAGCGGGCGCGGGATAAAAGCGCGTGATCACCAGGCGACCGATGCCGTCGGCGCAAATCTTGAGTAATTGAATCCGCAGGTGCTCAGGACTTCTCCAGCGGCCTCGCTCGCCCTGAGCTCCCGCCACACTACCCCTGTAAACAAGGCTTCCTGCGCCAATTAGTTCTGATAGTGTGCTAATGAGGTTAGTATGCTGATAGTATGCTAATGAGGGTAGTATGCTGGTGGTATGCTAATGAGGTTAGTATGCTGATGGTATGCTAATGCGGTTAGGGTGTGGGGAGAGGATGGTGAGAAGAAGAGAGCTGGGGGCTGTCTGCTTTCTCTTGGCCCTGATTACAGAGGAAATAAACGAGGAAGGCTCTTCCACACCCACACGGGTCCGCCTCCATCCCACAGGCCTGTCTCAGTGGAAAATTCCGGCTCAAGCAGGTCCTTGATATGAAACGGGCTGGCTTCTCGCGTGCGAAGGGAAGTGGGAAAGAAAACCGATTCACTAGCATTAGTGTATTCATCACTGCAGTTTTGTTTATTTTATATAGTGTTTTTACATTTCATGCAGTTCATATTAAAAGAGCTTAGGGGGCGTGTAGAGGTGTACGGTGCCTGTACGCTTGTGCAGCGGTTCCGGCTGCTCGCCGAGCCTCATGACGAGCCTCACCCCTCCGCCCTGTGTGCAGGTGTTGTTCAGGGCGGGCGTGCTGGCCAAACTGGAAGAGCGCAGGGACCTGCAGACCCGCCGCAACCTCACGCTCTTCCAGGCGGCGTGCAGGGGCTTCATCTCCCGGCAGGCCTTCAAGAAGAGGAAGGTGAGTCCCGTTACGTCCTTTATCTTTCAGGCCTTGCTCTTTAGCGCCTACAATTATAGAGGTCATTTGGATTTGACCTTTTATACTTAACACTTATTTAAAACTTGCATTTAATACTGCATAATCGCTGAGCCATTAATTCCATAGACACAGGCCTGCAACGTTTTTTCATTACATTAAGTTGCACACATGATGCACTCTTGATGGGGGCTAAAATTCAGGTTCGTTCTGCCGTTGCTCTCCAGGCGAGAGCCCACCAACACCAACCTCCCCCCCCCCCCCCCCCATCAACTGGATTTTCCACAAGTACATCAGATTGTCATCCATCAGCCCATGACAAATCCCACTGCCTCTGCCCCATCAACTGCTTAACTGACATATAGCGATCTACCTGCCTGTCTCCATTCCTCCAGCTGGTTTAACTCGTTGGTTTGGTGCCTGTGGGGTGGCATGTAGGACCCCTGCTGTGAATCAGCTGTGTACTTGATGGAGAGCTTGTGGACGGTGTTACTGCACGCTCCACCTGGCCGCCAGTGGTTTGCGCCGGCTCTCAGAGAGCACCTGCGGACGCCACTCACTCCATCCCACTCCTGCCCCCTGCGTGTCTGGATGTGGCCAGAGCCGAGCATATGCTGGCCAGGGGCTGTTAGTCTACAGACAGACAGTTGGAAATCTCATAAGGTTTTAGAAATAGCTGCCAAGCCTTATTGACATGGGACTTGAGCTCCTCTGGGTTATTGAGACCTGCGTCTGTGACGGCGGCGCTGGGTTCTGTAGTCTGCACTTCTTCGCCCGAGAGCTTATTGTGTGCGAGGCACGCGCCCGCGAGCCCCCGGACACTGGCACTAACGAGGCTTCTGGACATGGCGCAGGCCCCAAGCCTGGACCACTGTGGCGGCTGCTCTCTGATGCTGACTGGGAGCCTTTCAGAGGCACTTCCCTGCGATTGTCCTGCCCGGCTGTTCCCTGCGTTCCAGGGCCGGATTTGGTGGCTGCTCACTCCCCTGGCATTCCCGGGCCTCTCTCCACACTGCTTCGGCCGCCGTCCTGCCTCGCGTGGGTCCAGGGTCTCACCCGCACGCTGCTCTGTTGCAGATCCAGGACCTGGCCATCCGCTGCATCCAGAAGAACATCAAGAAGAACCGCGGCGTGAAGGACTGGCCCTGGTGGAAGCTCTTCACCACTGTGAGGCCCCTCATCGAGGTGCAGCTCACCGAGGAGCAGATCCGCGGCAAAGACGTACGTCAGGCCAGCGTGTGCTCTCTCTCTCTCTCTCTCTCTCGTGCTCTCTCTCTCTCTCTCTTGCTCTCTCTTTCTCCCCTTCTGTGTGTCTTGTGCCCTCTCATCTTTCTTTATCTCTTTTTCTCTATCTCGTCCTCTCTCTCTCTCTCGCTCATCTTGGATCGGTGTTATGTTTCTCCTGTTCTCTCCCCCCTGACTCTCAGTCTCTGCCCCTCTGCTCGTATGCGTCTGTCTCTCGTTCTGTGATGTCGCCTCTAGCCACTCCAGACACTCTAAGTCAGTAAGTCTTGTCCCCAGTTTGGCTGGTGATGGCGACGGAGCCGGGAGTAAATCCTGTGTCCGCTCCTCCGGCGCCGGCCCAGCCGCTCCTTGACGCGTGCAGGCTCTTGCCTCCGCTGCGTTGGCTCAGTCCCATCGTTGGTGGAAGAGTGTGTGCGCATGCATGCGCGGGCCTTACATTACCTGTGTAATTTTGGCCTGCCAGCTCTTTGAGCTGGCCCAAATACTGGATCAAACACAGCTTCTCTTCTAACTGAGGACTGCGTTGGCAAGGATCCACAGTGCTTGGTGTGTGTGTGTGTGTGTGTGTGTGTGTGTGTCGTGCACATGTGTATGCATGCGTGTTTGTGTGGGGAACGTCCTGCGCATGGCGAACTCTTCTCCAGAGACAGGACCGGGAGCCGAGTGTGCTTCAGATTCTGCCAAGGTAATGAGGGTGGAGGTGGGATTGGGAAGAGGCGGGGCTGCAGGCAAGACCGAGCCCACATGCTGAGGAAAGGGGTGGAGCTACCTCTCAGAGCGTCTTCCTCATGCTGTCTCACCTCACCCGTCTCTCATGATGTTCTCTGCCAGGCTTCAGAATTGTCCTTTGAAATCAGCTGCCCGTCTGTCTGTGTCCTGTCTGTCTGACTGTGAGCTTTCTGTCGGAGTGTCTTATGACTGTCTCCTGTCAATTCCTACATGTCTCCCCTCTCTGTGTGACTGTCTCCCATTTCTGTCTGTCTGTCTGTCCTCAGGAGGAGATCCAGCAGCTGAAGCTGAAGCTGGAGAAGGTGGAGAAGGAGCGCAATGAGCTACGTCTCAATACGGACCGCTTAGAGAGCAGGGTGAGATATGCACGCTCACACACCCCAACAAGCAGAGAGCAGGGTGAGATGCGCACGCGCACACACCCCAACAAGCAGAGAGCAGGGTGAGATGTGCACGCGCACACACCCCAACAAGCAGAGAGCAGGATGAGTCTCACACACACACCCCAACAAGCAGAGAGCAGGATGAGTCTCACACACACACTGTGATTGACATCCTAATATCATATCAATTGCCAGCTTCAGTGGTGGGGGGATGCGGGAACCAGTGGCAGCCAGTCAAATTTCTGTGGGGGCTGGGGCCCTCTAGACCCACCGACACACTGCAGAATGAGACACTGGATTTTTAGAAAGTCTCAGCAACGCATGAAACAATGCACACACCCCCTCCAAACACACCCCAACACATATCACCACACCCCTGCCAGCACTGAGTCTCTCCCATGACATAGCTGGAAAGCCAGCAACCGTGTGTCAAATGTGTCAGCCCTGATATCAGAAGGCGCTGTTACACGGGCTGCAGCGATGAGCTCCTTCACAGACAGTGGCTGGCGGGCCACTCGGCTGAGCTCGTGGAAGGCCAAGCTGGAGCTGGAGTGTGTGTATTTCAGGTCATGGAACTTGTGTGTGTTTCAGATCACGGAGTTGTCGTCGGAGCTGGCTGATGAGCGGAACACGGGTGAATCAGCCTCTCAGCTGCTGGAGTCCGAGACCTCGGAGAGACTACGTCTGGAGAAAGACACCAAGGAGCTTCAGGTACTTCCCTGCCTACGTTTATCATTGTGTGTATGTTTAATCACTGTGTGTACTACTTGCATTGTATGACTATAGAAACAAACCCAGCCTGTTACTACTTATGTGGAAAAGATGGACTCTGCATATTGGATTATATTATTTTATGACCACTACAACTACTGTTACTGCTGCCACTGTTGCAGCTCAGCTGTGTTTACTTTGCTTGCTGATATATTACAGCTTTGCAGCTGTGATGATGTTGGGGTGATGTGATGATATGAGGATGTCAGGGTGATGTTGGGGTGGTGTGGTGATGTTGGGGTGATTGGGTGATGTGGTGATGTTGGGGTGATTGGGTGATGTGGTGATGTTGGGGTGATTGGGTGATGTGGTGATGTTGGGGTGATATGATGTTGGGCTGATGTGATGTTGGGGTGATATGATGTTGGTGTGATGGGGTGATGATGTTGGGGTGATATGATGTTGGGGTGATGGGGTGATGGGGGTGATGTGGTGATGTTGGGGTGATGATGTTGGGGTGATGGGGTGATGTGGTGATGTTGGGGTGATGTTGGGGTGATGATGTTGGGGTGATGGGGTGATGTTGGGGTGATGGGGTGATATGATGTTGGGGTGATGGGGTGATGTGGTGATGTTGGGGTGATATGATGTTGGGGTGATGGGGTGATGTTGGGGTTTGTGGGGTTCCGTCTTTGCTCCTCTTTCTTGTTGTCTTTCTCCTTTCTTTGCAACAAACTGATTAAAACTAATAAAAAGACCTTAATAAAAAAGGAGCTTCAGGTTCAGGTACCATCAGCGCACACACACACACACTACAGCAAAGTGAACTTTGATACGATAATATATGTAGGAACACCTTGCCTGGACTATTCTTCTGAATGGTTTGATAGCAGATGTGTTTACTGGGAGTGATTGTGCATGCATGCGTATATAAGGTGTGTGTGTTTGAGGGAGAGAGACTGACAGGTACTGTGGTTTATGTCTTCTGTTGGTATGTACACATCTGGGCTTATTCATGAGGAGCTAGCTGCTGGTCTCGTTGAACAGATGGTCTGAGTATTTCCCAGTAGAGCTGATGAGTTGTTTGTTTGCTTGTTTGCTTGCTTGCTTGCTTGTGTGTGTGTGTGTGTGTGTGTGTGTGTGTGTGTGTGTGGCTTAGACCAAGTATGACTCCATGAAGAAGCAGATGGAGTCCTTGGAGATGGAGGTGATGGAGTCTCGCCTCATGCGTGCATCTGAGCTCAACGGAGAGATGGAGGATGATGACTCAGGCGAGTGACATCATTTCCTGTTTAGGGCATGCACATGCACACACACACACACACACACACATACATACGCAAGCAAAACAAACACTCCCAACAAACACACCATCCACCTATAACACAGATGTCCTTACTCCATAGAAATGGGGGTGCTACACATGTAGGCAGTAACTGGTGAAGGGAAAGCGAGATATTAGACCCCTGCACAGGCAGCCGAGGTCTGAGCCGAGACGCACACACCCCACTCCACGTGGACTGTGTTTAGTGCTCAGATGGGGGGGGATTTGGGCAGGCTTGGCGGCCCCTGGCTCACATGGCCTGTGGATTAGTGGGTTTACAGATGGACTTCAGGTGGGCCACCTTCCCTTCAGCACACCACCTCCAGACAAATGAGAAAATAATCTCCAGGATCAGGTGCAGCTCCTGGCCAGCAGCTATTAGGCTATTTCTATGGAAATGGGCCATAGCTCTGGAGCACATTACACATCAGTCTCTCTCTCTCTCTGTATGTCTTTTTCTCTCATTCTCTCTCCTTGAAAGAAACATTTCTATGGACGTTTTATAGAGGCCACTGCTCCATGCCTGTTTGGACAGTACCAGGCCACGAGCTGGCTGTAAATTCAGTACCAGCTGATTTGGAGGTTGTGGAAAGGCACGGAGCACGTTCACGGCGCATGTTCACGGAGCATGTTCATGGGTGTGATTTAGTGGCTGGACTGAGCAGGACTGATGTTCCCGTGCATGTCAGACAGGCCCCCGGTGCGCACCTCGCTGCTCCCGCTGCCTGCTAAACGCCCCATGATTGATTACCGAATGGTTGAGCTGAGCCGCATGCGTCTAATTCATCCCGCACCCGTGCCGCTCCACTCGCTCTGCTATCGATTATCTGGACTTGGCTGCACGCCTCATGGTGCTGTTAAACTTGTTAAAGCGCCTATGGGATCTTCATAGTGTTTACTAGATGAATGTAAGGGAAGGTGTCAGAGACATTCGTCCTGTTAAAAAACCGAGCTGTGACGTAGGACTGACGGGTGGGTGTGGGCCGGGGGTATTGATATTTCATTACACACTGTCTGGATTTATTCAGCTCCGAGTCAAACAAACTCGTGCACAGAGTGATGTAGGAAAGTAAATTGAATTTGTGTGTGTGTGTGTGTGTGTGTGTGTGTGTGTGTGTGTGTGCGCGTGTGTGTGTGCTGTTTGGGTGGGGGATTTTGTATATGTGTCTTTGCACATGGGTGGGTGGATGTATGTCTGTGTTTACGTGTGTGCTTGGGTGGGCGTTTTTTGTGTGTGTGTGTGCGGGCCTGCGCAGGGGGAGAGTGGAGGCTGAAGTGTGCACGCGCGGTCCGGGAGGTGGAGTTCACTAAGAAGCGACTGCATCAGGAGTTCGAGGACAAGCTGGAGGTGGAGCAGCAGGGCAAGAGGCAGTTGGAAAGACGGGTGAGGCTGTCGGTCTCGCACACACATGCACGACACACGTACACACACACACACACACACGCACACATGCATGACACACGTACACACACACACACACACACATGCACGCACGACACACCTGCTGTTATCTCCATCGTCTTCCCAACACCACTGCTTCAGTAAGGATGGATCATATAACTGATACCAGGTGCCCAGTGTCCTAGAGGTGGAACGAAGTCATAGGCCTCTACTACACTGCTTCTTTAGAGCAGGCTGCAGCCTCCTGCTCACTCCACACACCACACACACACATACACACACGTAAACATGCGAAATGAGTAGTTAAGTCTGTTCTGATAGCCTCCTCTCTCTCTGGATAAGTGCAAATTCAAGCACCATCTACACATAGTCTGTATCATTGTGTGTGTGTGTGTGTGTGTGTGTGTGTGTGTCAGTTGACAGACCTGCAGGCGGACAATGAGGAGGTGCAGAGGGTGGCCCAGCAGCTGAAGAAGAAATGCCAGCGTCTGACCGCAGAGCTTCAGGACACCAAGCTGCACCTGGAGGGCCAGCAGAGCCGCAACCACGAGCTGGAGAAGAAGCAGAGGAAGTAAGCCACACCCTCCAGAACACACGCCCCTATACACGCCCTGCAGAACACACGCCTCCCAGAACACACGCCCTCCCAGCACCACGCCATCTACAACACGCCCCTTATACACGTCCTCCTGAACACTCCCCCATACACGCCCTCCAGAACGCCCAGAATGCCCATGCCCTCCGGAACACACGCCCCCATGCACACCCTCCAGAAGACACCCCCACACCTTACAGAACACACGCCCCCATACACACCTTACAGAACACACGCCCCCATACGCACCTTACAGAACACACGCCCCCATACGCACCTTACAGAACACACGCCCCCATACGCACCTTACAGAACACACGCCCCCATACACACCCTACAGAACACAACCCCATACACACCCTACAGAACACACCCCCATACACACCCTACAGAACACAAGCCCACGCCCTCCAGAACACACACCCCCTGCACCCTACAGAACACACACCCCCTGCACCCTACAGAACACCCTCCAGAATACAAGCCCACGCCCTCCAGAACACACATCCCCTACACCCTACAGAACACACGCCCACAGCCTACAGAACACACACCCCCTACACCCTACAGAACACACACCCCCTACACCCTCCAGAACACACATCCCCTACACCCTACAGAACACACACCCACAGCCTACAGAACACACGCCCACACCCTCCAGAACACACACCCCCTACACCCTACAGAACACACGCCTACACCCTCCAGAATACCCTACAGAACACACGCCTACACCCTCCAGAATACCCTACAGAACACATGCCTACACCCTCCAGAATACAAGCCCACACCCTCCAGAAAGCAAGCAATCCACTTCAGCTGGCACTGTGTCTGAAGTGGGGATTTGTTCAGGCACACAGTGAGGCAGCTATCAGCACGTGGTCAGCCAGTTAGGTTAACTTTCTCTTTCTTTCTTTCGCCAGGGTGTTAAAGCGATGTGAAGGTGGAAAGGTAATGGTTGTTAGTGTGTTGTCTGCAGCAGGGCAGGAGTGCTTTGTACCTACAATCTCAAAGTAGTCACGCAGGCTGTAAGACACCACCAGAGGTCCTGGGATTAGTAGTGGATTAGATTAGATTTCAGGAAGGGGTGGACAGTGTGTGAGAGGGAGATTCGTAGGCTCATAATTGGCGGTAGTGGCGCTGGAGCAAGTGTGCTGTGTGCGCGGTAGGAGGTCCTGGCTCTGGGCCCGCTGGCTGCAGTCAGTTTCCACAGCACATGTAACACACAGTAGTGGATAAGAGAAGAAGGTTTAGGAACTGATCAAGTGACTGATTAGGAGAAGGTTAGCAGTGATTAGAGGCTGCAGAGTGTCTTGGGTGTGCCAGTCTGTAGAATAAGAGTCTCCACGCTCTTATTCCATGGCCATGCCTGGCACCACGCTGAGTGAAGGGCTGCCTACTGCACTGGGCACCCACACAGTCCCACAGTGCTGACCTCTACAGTGGGGCCAGCGGAGACGGCACAAGGGCGGGGGGACAGGAGACAGCTTGTAGGAGCTCCACTGTGTGTGAGCAGTAGAGAGAGAGAGAGGGGATGAGCCAGAGAGCTTCCTCCTAAGGCCTCCTCAACCAACCAACACCAAATACTCACACAATCCAGCCAATCAGAATGCCCCAGCCCAACACCACCCGACACACACATCATATGGGCACTAAGACTTTCTCAGCTTCATTTTTCTTTTTTTGTTTTCTTTATCAGTTTGGAAGTGCATAGTGTTTTTATTATTATTTATTTATTATTTCAGCTTGGCTTTCACCGACAGTCACTCAGTGATTGCTAGTGGACTTTTGGCTGTGGGAATTTAGCGGTTGTGCGCGTGCGCGTGTGCAGGTTTGACTTGGAGCAGAGTCAGGCACAGGAGGAGGTGCAGAGAGAGAGGAGCCAGCGCGAGAAGCTGAGTCGAGAGAAAGACATGCTGACTGGAGAAGCCTTCAGCCTCCGACAGCAACTGGAGGTCAGCAGCTGCCCTCTCCATTACAGAGAGCCACTCACTCCTGCCTTACATACGTCTCTCCTCCACTCCTGTGTGTGTGTGTGTGTGTGTGTGTGTGTGTGTGTGTGTGCGCGCGCGCGCGCACGCGCGTGCGTGTGTGTGTGTTTGTGTGTTATAACCCAGTACCGGCCATGTCGTTTGTCAGGACAAAGATCTGGAGATGTGCGCCCTCAACCTGAAGCTGGAGCAGATGGAGGCTGAGCTCCAGGATCTGAACTCTCAGGAGTCCAAGGACGAGGCCTCGCTGGCCAAGGTCAAAAAGCAGCTTCGTGACCTGGAAGCAAAGGTGAAAGATCAGGAGGAGGAGCTCGACGAACAGGCCGGCACTATTCAGATGTTGGAACAGGTGCACATGCAAACGGACACATACACACCCAACGGCTTCGGTGTATACTCTGAGTGTGTGCAGCACTCCTGCTGTGGAGGGAATTGTTTCATTTACATATCATCCACTTACAGACATGGAGTTCATGCATGTGGCTTATGTTTAATTTATTACCTGTATGAATAATGCAAATCTTCCTTGCATAATTGCAATACGGTGGGCAAAATTGGCTGTTATCTTCATATTTGGAAGTGTCCAGTCCCCACGTTTGCAGTCTGCATGAAAAGTAGCATCTGTCTGGTAGTCACTTGTTTCTTTGCCTGTCTGTATGTGAATTCTGAGAGTGTGTATCGTAACCCATGCATGTTCCAGCTCAGAGATGTGCAGAGATGCTGATATTTTCCCCTGGCAGGCCAAGCTCCGCTTGGAGATGGAGATGGAGCGACTGAGGCAGACCCACGCCAAAGACCTCGAGAACAAGGACGAGGAGGTGGAGGAGATCCGCCAATCCTGCAGCAAGAAGGTACCACTCCCTCTGCGTTTGTCCCTCCACTTCGGGCTGATCCAGGACCGGCTTTCTGTGAATGAAAGCCCACCTCGAACACAAAAAGAGGAGGAACAACATCTGGCCTCAGATCAGCATAGAACATTGTATCGTCAGCACATGTCAGAGACTGATTGTGAGGGCACGGGTCTGTTTCCAGACGAGTGTTGTTTACTTCTAGTGCTCTTGTGCATCACCGGTAAACAGTAACGGCACGAATAATAAACAACTGCAGGCTCACGGTGTGTGTAGGTGTGCGTGTGTGTGGGGGTGTGTGTGGAGAGCGGCCAGACCAGGGGCTACAGTTGGAGCCCAACCCAATGAAGATTGTGTTAACGTATAATTTGCGTGGCTGCGGTTCAGTTTCGTTTATGCATGGTTGACCTCGCTCCTACTCCCCACTTACCCAATCACGCAAGCAGCACAGCACATCCCATAATTATCTTCCTCCTAGCAACGCTGTCACTCAGAGGGTGCACACTGCAGAGTGGTGCAGGGAAGCAACAGGTGTTAGTGTATACTGTCGCACATGCGTACAACAATTTCAATCTCTGAAATGCAGTCCTGTAATTTGACTGGTTTCATTGTAATTTGATAAGGTTAGATATAGACACACAAAAACCCAAAGCACCTGCCCCACACACACACACACACACACACACACACACACACACACACCTACAAGGTACCATAATGAAAGAAGGTGCTTCAGACACACGGTTCCTGAGTTAACTGTGTCATTTGAGAATTATTAGTGTGTTGTTGGGCCCACTGCCGCACACAAACAGAGCCATGGTTAAAGCACTGTTGTCTTAGTGCCAGTGGTGTGTTACAAGCTGACACAGATCCCTGATCTGCAGCGCAAGAGTGCTCATGACTTATTCACAGTGAAAACAATGTCAGTGGTGTAGCGGACCAGAGCCCATGTGTAGCCTGTATCAGCAATCACAGCCCTGCACACATTTTTTTTCAAAAAAAACTCCCAGTGAAAAATGGTTTTCTTGATCAGTGGTGTCAAATGATATTCAGTAGCATTCAGTTGACCACGTCTGCGTTATTTTAAAGTTGTTTTTTTTTGTTAAGCGCTGTGCTCGTGCTCTAGGTGTGTGTGTGTGTGTGCGTGCGTGTGTGTTTGTGTGTGTGCGTGCGTGCATGCGTGTGTGTGTGCAGTTGAAGCAGATGGAGGTTCAGTTGGAGGAGGAGTATGAAGACAAACAGAAGGTCCTCAGGGAGAGGAGAGAGCTGGAGGCCAAGTTGCTGACCGCACAAGACCAGGTATGTAACCATGCCAGCACACACGCACATTTAATCTAATCCAATCATGTTTATTAGCTGTTTTCTGTGTTTGCTAATTTGTATGAGCTTTTATGAACTGATGAAGCTCATAGGTGAACGTCTGCTCGGGACAGCAGAGTGAGGGACAGATGGAGCACCAGCTTCTGGCGTAGATGCATGTCTAACATAAGGATCAAATTCCTTTCTTGTTGAAAATATTTACAGTGTCACATTTTACGGCAAATATAGAAAGAAGCAAATCTCAGTCGGATTCACCAGCCCGAGTGTGTGTGAGGCAGAGACACGGCTGGTCCCAGGCCAGGACTGGTACAAGTGTATGTGTGTTTACATGAGTGCAGGTCCTGACAGAGACCTACCCACTCATATATCTGTTGCCTTTTAACTAGTGTGTGTGTGTGTGTGTGTGTGTGTGTGTGTGTGTGTGTGTGTGGGTCTCTCAGGTGAGCCACAGAGACGTGGAAACGGAGAAGCGTCTACGTAAAGACCTGAAGCGCACCAAAGCCCTGCTGGCTGATGCCCAGATCATGCTGGACCACCTGAAGAACAATGCCCCCAGCAAGAGGGAGATCGCCCAGCTCAAAAACCAGGTCTCTGCAGCTTGCTGTCCCACCGCCAGCTTAAGGCCTGGACATGCTGCACGCCCCAGTACTGACTGCTCTCTGGGCTGTGTGTGTGCGCGTGTTTGTTTTTCTAGTTGGAAGAGTCCGAGTTCACCTGTGCTGCGGCAGTGAAGGCCCGGAAGTCCATGGAGGTGGAGCTGGAGGACCTGCATGTTCAGATGGAGGACATCTCCAAAGCCAAGCAGGCAGTGAGTGCAGACACTCCCAGCGGCTCTTTTGGAGAGAGGCAGAAAAACATCCATCCCTCCCATGTTTAGGAAATGAAGCAGCAGAAAAATCACACACACACACACACACACACACACACACACACACACACACACACACACACACCTCTCCTCCTCATTCACCTTCAGCAACAGTTTAATTATTTACAACAGGGAAATGATTTCCACCCATAATGGAATGTTTCCGATTCCTTCCTTAATTTGAGCAAGACATATCGTCCCCGAAATACCATTACTCTTTAATAATGCCGTCACGGGCAGCTCTCCACTCCTGCCTGATCGCAGGGTTGTAATTGAGTTCACACAGCAGCAGGTGGGAGGTGGCTAAGGTACAGGAGATGGATGCCCTTTGTTTGTTTGTTTGTTTGTGTTTATTGCTGTTATTCCAGCACGTCTGTTTAGAACTCCTGAGGCGAGGAGCTGCCTGACAGGACGCCGAAACGCTGCGCCTCCGACCGCAGACGGCACGCTGCTCCTCGCCTCTCCGTGGCTCACCGCCACCGCCTGCTGGTGGCGAGCCGGCGAGCGTGCCGGGGGGGGGACGGGCTTAATCCTGAGGTTGGAGGCATCCATCCAAAATGGCTCCTCGCCAGCCGTCACGGTCCTGAGCAGCACGTGGGACCTGAAATTGTGCCCTGCCACGGTGTTCTTTTCTCTGAACACCCGGGCTGTTTGTGTATGGGACGCAGCTCCCATAATTGTTTAGCTCAGATGATCGTATCGACATGGTGGTGTGGTGGACTAGCTGCTGCCGCAGCCAATCAGGAGCCTAGTCCCCAGGGCCCCCGGTTCTGTTATAGCGCCACGCCGTCATATGGTGATAACAGGCGTCGATTGGCATTCTGCAGCTTAGAGAGGATCCCCCCCCCCCACCCCACCCTCCCAAACTCATAGCTCATACGCGGCTGTCAAAACCAACCAGAAGAAAAGGCGCTGAGGCTAGCTGTGCTGTTCAGGGTTTAGGTGTGTGGTTGTAGGTTTGTGGTGCACGGCCCTTTTGAATTACATAGGTGTTTGATTTTTTTCGGACTGTGCATGTCCGGGGTAAGGAGAGGAGACAGACAGACAGACAGACAGTGGGGGGGGCTTTGATTAGGAGCTGTGTCTCACATCCTGTGCCTGTCAGCGGAGGAGACCGGGTGGGGGAGCTTAAAGATGCGTTTGCTCACGCGCTTTGCCTGTGCAGCGTCTTGTCATTTAAAACACGCTTTGTATGGCTTCGACAACTTATCTTGTTTTTATCCTTCAGCCCATATCCTTCTGACAAGAGGATTTGGGACAACATGGAACCAGATGCGTGCGGAATCGAGAAGCGACAGGCGCGCTGAATAGCCTCGCTTTGGTTTCTTTCCCGTTGCAAAAGCCGTGATTTATGACTCATTCTACTGCACACTTGAAGCTTCTTTGTAGTGCCATAAAGTGTTTACTCTTATTATATTTTACAACAAAGGAAGTGTCATTGTAAAATTGCAGGGGAATCGGAGCACTCCATGATGAACTATTTATGGTGTCATTTACCAAAGCTCCGTTGCTGTCCGTTTTACTGCGTCTGGCTGTCAGTATTAAAGTGTCATTTGTCCAATCGACTGTAATCCAAAAGGCTCCCACTCCACGCGACGGGGAATGTGAATGGGAACGGACCCAGGCCATTACCCATGTGTCGCCATGGCATGGGGCGCGAGATGCCCTCCGCGACCGCCCCGCTCCTGGAAATGCGTTTTATGTCCCCCCCTTCTGCATTAACGAATTCATTACATTTCTCTGATAGCCACATTTTTCACCCCTTATTAATACACTCAGGCCTCGCTCCCCAGAGATCGCCTTATTGCAGTGCTGAAGTAATTATTACTGCAGGGAATTAGACCTCAGATGCTCTCAGGGAGGGAGGCAGCGCTCTGAACAGGCCGTTGCTGTGGCGACTGTGCCGGTCCTGGGCTCCGAGGGGCTCCGTCAGCAGCCGCATGCGGAGGAATGACAAAGCAAAGCCGCTCACCACCACCTCCTCCTCCCCAACCCCCCCCCCCCCCCCCGGCCTGTGTTTCCTGTCCCTGCCAGCTGGAGGAGCAGCTGAGCCGTGTGCAGAGGGAGAAGAACGACCTGCAATCCCGCATGGAGGAGGACCAGGAGGACATGAATGAGCTCATGAAGAAGCACAAGGCCGCTGTTGCCCAGGTGACGGCACACACTTATTTAGACAAACACATACACACACCCACACACACCCCACGTCATAGACGCACAGTCTCACTCATGCCAAAACCGCGGTTCGGTGTGGGTGCAGCCTGGTGTCCCCATTTGGATCCCGCCGGGCCACATACTAGCCCTGTCTAATGGCACTGGTCCCCAGCTGCATGGCATATTTTTAGAGTTATTATTTTCTGAAAGCCTGTCTGCACAATGACGCTCACTGGGGAATTGCTCTGCAGTCTTTACAATGCCGTGGTCGTAGGAGCAGGGGAGGAAGGTGTCAGAGAAGCAGCCGGCCCGCAAAATATTTTGCTGCAATTTTGCATCGTATGAAAGCGCTGCACTTCATGATCGTTTTGGCAGCACGTGAGCCATTGTCATTGCCCGATACGATTTACTGCTACATTTCAGTGTTCCGGTCCTGCCGAACAAAGCTAGACCGGCCCCTGCACACGTGCACATGAAGCGGGGAAGGAGGCTCCTTTTCTTGCCATTTGGAGTCACTGTGCTCGATGTTATTCCACGATTAGCAGCGCAGCTCGGCTTGTTCGGCCGGAGGAGATTATTTGTTTAAATTTGCGTTCGTTCAAACGTGAGAGCTGATTGGCTGCAAGCTCCGGCGAGGGCGGGAAACCCTCTGCCGTGACATTTGAGAGAACTTCCTCTGCACGCTCTCTGTGCGCCTCTGCTCCTGCGCGCCGGGCTGCGTCTTGCCCGCTGTCTTCTCCATGTCTCCTCTGCATCGCCCGCTTGTGCGGTACCGTGTCATTTCACGCCATTTTTCACGGAGCTTGGAGGAAGGGCCCTGCCTCTCACGGTACCGGTGACTGACTGCCTTCCTCTCCTCTGCCCCCCAAATCCCCCACCCCCCTACACTCGTCCAGTGCTCTCAGAACTTGGCGCAGGCCAGCGAGCTGCAGGCCCAGCTGGAGGAGGCCCTGAAGGAGAAACAGGACGTCCAGGAGAAGGTAAGCAGCCGGGACCCGCTGGGAGTGCCCACGGGCAGTGCCCGCATGGCTCCGCCGCTCACACCTGTGTCTGAGCACCAGAGCGAAATCCATGCTGATAGGGTCAAGGCTTACGAAATCTGGCTCTCGCCGTTACTCCAGAACGCCACAGGCAGAAGATAACGATCCTACCCTGCCCCTCGGCAGGCGTCCGCACGGATAATCTGACCCTCATTTCCAGATGTGTTCTCTCAGCTGGGTGGCGAGACAGACAGAAGCGCCTGCAGAGCTGGCGTTACTGCGTCCCCCCACTGCTGTCGGATGCCTCAAGCACGGGAGAGTGCGTGGAGAACTTGCCTGCTCCGCGCTCTTCCCCTGTTGCCGCGGCGCTCTGTTAGGACACCGCGGGCCATGTTTTTGTTTGAAAATTGGAAGCTGTGCAGTTTAAAACAAACCTCCAAACTGAAGCCAGCACTGAAATCGATATTTAGGCAATCATTACTCACAGCTCTGAAGTCCCCTGTGCATTTGGAACTAGCCAAGTGTTCACTCACACATGGAGAGCAGGAGTCCAGGGAGGCCGAGGGGGCTTTTGAATATTAGATTCGAGGCATGGGGTAATTAAGCGTCCGATGCAGCATTTCGGCCAGGTCAGCGCAGAGGAACACTTTTAAAGATGGCCACAGACAAGGCACCCAGTGGCCACTCAGTCAGAACAGTGAGAAGTTCTGAAGGTAGCTCCATTTATTTCAGAGCCCACAGCAAGACTACTGGAATAAAGATGAATCTTAGGCTTCGCATTTTGGGCTTTTGGTGTGCGTGTTTGTGTTGTGTTTCTTTTGTGTGTGTGTGTGTGTGTGTGTGTGTGTGTGTGTACGAGAGAGAGAGAACTCACACTCTGTGCCCTGTCAGCTCACAGCTCTGCAGAGTCAGTTGGAGTTTCAGGAGCAGTCTATGGTGGACAAGTCTCTACTCAGTAGGCAGGAGGCCAAGATTCGCGAGATGGAGAGCAAGTTTGAGTTTGAGAAGACACAGGTCAAACGCTTGGAGGTGAGTCAGAAGGACAAGTGTGTGTGTGTGTGTGTGTGTGTGTGTGTGTGTGTGTGTGTGTTACCTAACATGTCTGTGTGTGGACTAACCAGGCCAAGTAGCAGAGGTCAGTAAGCTGGCAGTAAAAAAAAGCTGGACTGTAAAGGCACCCAGCCACCTCTGTGCTTCTTAGGCTGCACCCGCTGAGCCTAGAGCAAACAGCGTCAGACGCAGGGCCAAGCAGAGATCACGGCTCTTTTGTTTTCTGAACACGGACTCTGGCGTAATTAATGTGGCCTCTGTTCTTCACAACAGAGTGCACTTCACAAAGTCACAAGTTGTGATAGTTCATTGAGAACTTTGAAGCAACCGGGGCTCAGACACTTACTTGGTGTAGAACACACATTTCCTTAAACACCATTGGATCCACACCTAATCCTCTCCAAAGACATGCTGCAGCCTACAGGCCACTCACACCTGCAGTCACATTAAGATGACCTGCTCGTTTTCCCCTCTCTCTCTGTGTGTGCGCGCGCACCTGCGTGTGTCATGGCCTGGACACGCCCCAGGGTCTCGTGTCGCGGCTAAAGGAGAGCGTGGAGAAGCTGACAGAGGAGCGGGACCAGCGCAGCACTAGCGAGAGCCGCGAGCGCGAGCAGAACAAGCGCTTGCAGCGTCAGATGCGAGACCTGAAGGAGGAGCTGGCCGAGCTGACCAAGAAGGAGGCCGAGGCCAGCCGCAAGAAGCACGAGCTGGTGAGCGCCGCACGCACGCCCGCACGCCAGCACGCCCGCCGGTGTCTGCCAGGCCCGTCTGAAGTGGAGCCGTTCTGTCGCATCACCCACAGGAGCTGGACATCGAGAGCTTGGAGGCGGCAAACCAGAGCCTGCAGGCGGACCTCAAGCTGGCCTTCAAGCGCATCGGAGACCTGCAGGCTGCCATCGAGGATGAGATGGAGAGTGACGACAACGAGGATCTCATCAACAGGTAACGCCCTCTGGCCCATACCGCCTCTCCCTCCATCACTCCCTTCAGCTCTCCCTCCTCCTCCTCCTTCCTCTCTCTCTTGCGCTCGCGCTCTCTCGCTCTCTCTCCCATAGAGCACGGGAGGGTTTATCTACCCACCCCGGCGACATACAGGAAAAGAGGTGACTCAGGTCCACTGCTGCGGCACCATGTTTGTGAACAGGCCACGTACGAGTTATTTGCTCTGGCTTTTCTAATGCGCCGAGCTCCCCTAGCAGTCGCACCAGTGGAGTTGCAGTAATCTGCGCTGGTTTACAGTCGCACCAGTGGAGTTGCAGTAATCTGTGCTGGTTTAGCTTCTCTCTCTTGTTGCTGCCTGAGTCTGTCTGAGCCCTGTTGGTTGTGTGTCTTGTTTGGGGTGAAGGAGGAGAAGGTTCTTTAGGCTTAGCCTTCTAGGGATAAAAGGTGCTGAGTGAGGTAGTGTGTGGAGTGGAGTTTGTGTGTGTGTGTGTGTGTGTGTGTGTGTGTGTGTATATGCACCATTGGAATCCTTTTCACCAGGCACCATAAATATTGAAATGTAAGGCGGAGCTGAGATCCTGGGCGTGGCCATCTTAAACCCCTCCCCTCCTTCCCCCAGCTTCTCTCATCTCTTCTGTTACTTTAAGGGACTTGTGCCTGTCTCACTGTTCTCTCTATTCCTTTTTCATACGTGTTGTTTATTTGTGTGTTTTCTTGTCCATCTTCCACCCCCAGTTTACAGGACATGGTGATTAAGTATCAGAAACGAAAGAACCGAACGTGAGCAGCCCGAGCAGCGCGTTTGACCTTTAACCTGGTTTGGACTCTCCTAGGAGAATATTGCAGTATCCGTGTCATTTGGAGGCAGTGGGCCTGCTTGGTGCACACCCAGCGCATTCTACTCTCCTAATGGCTGTGGGATTTGAATAGTTCAGAGGCTTGAGACCACCAGGCCTCAGCGATCCTGCAATACGCTCCTTGGACATGACCCTTAACATCACCCCCTACCTCCCACGCAGGTCTGCATGGGAGCACATTCTGCAGAGTGCTTGCCTGCCGCTCCACTGACAACATGACCGCCTCAGCCACGCATGCGCCCCAAAATACACTCCCTGCTGTGTTCTTAACGACATGCTTAAGTATAAGCTTTGTCCAAGCACTTCGGTACCTGTCCACCGGCAGGTAAGTGTGAGCAGTTTGGGTGTGTGTATGTCCCCCACCCAGCTGCACCATCTGTGGGTTCAGGACATGCTCTGCCCCCCCCCCCCGCTGTCCTCCGGAGCTCCGGTCCTCTCTGCAGGTCTACCAGACGCTACAGAACCATGTCGAAACAGGAGCACGGGCCACCTCTCTCTCTCTCTCTCTCTCTCTCTCTCTCTCTCTCTATCCCCTGTCTGTCTGTCTCTGTGTGTGCTGAATATTTCACAGTCCTGCTCCGGGGACTCTACAGCCTTTGACAGTGAGAGAGGAGGGCGTGTTCCTCATCAATCTTTCAGCTAGGCGAACTAAATAATGGATAGTTCTCAAAAAGCCCCTGAAATTGTGTGCCAGTACCAGCCCCTGGCACCGAGCCTGATCCCACAGCGAGCGCTCTGAATCGGCACGGACCACCTCTCACTGCATTTTCCATTTTTAAAACCTCTTATAAGTTCCAAGAACCTTTTCTCTGGTTTGTATGAAAATGTGTCGGTACTGAATGAGCTTTGCTGTCGGTGGTTTGCGCCATTGATCAGAGCAAAGAAAGCACCGCTTGAAGTGTTTTTCATCAGCGTGCTACAGATACGTTGCTAAATGTTTAGCTACGTTCCCATCACGTTGAACGAGTTGGCGTGTTGGTAGCAACTCCTCTGCTCGTAAGGCTTAGATGTTCTTTGAGTAAAGTACATAGAACTGTTAAAATCTGGCTTGTTCAGTCCAAATGAGTGCAGACATAAAATTTACATATTTGTATTTACATTTATTAGCTGACGCTTTTATCCAAAGCGACTTACAATTATGAAATTAAGAGAAGCTAAGATACCCCCCCCCCAACTAATTTTTACATCAAAACATCATAAATATTACTCAAGTTATTTTATAAGAGAAGACTTCATAAGTCGTCTGAAGTATTCCACAGAAGTCATATCTCTGGGAGCACCTTTAACAGATGCATGAGCAAATATGGGCCCCAGAGCCCAGAGAGATCCATATGTGCTAATGATAAATGTAATGGAGTTGAACAGAGATGTACAACCAATAGAGGCCCAATGTCACAGACAATTAATGTCCCTCTCCCCACTCTCCCAGGGGTCTGTTTGCTCACGTGAGACGTCGCGCAGCTTAACTAATGCGTGGTCAAGGGCATAAATTGCGTGTGACACTTTGTGTAAGTGCCTGATTAGCTAGCGCTTGCTGTAGAGCTGGCTGGAGGTACGCGCATGCAGAGAGTCTCGTCTGAGCCTCCGCACGGAGGGGCCGCCCCAGAGGGGCGTGTGCCTGAACCACGGCTGCGCTCCCCAGGGAGGGAGGGGTGTGCGGCATGCTCCTCAGTCTGCTGGATGTGTTTCGGAGTTTGACGCGTTCTCGTGCTCACCCCCCATTACTCTGCTGTGTGCATGCGGTTAACCTTTAGTGTTATTTGCATGGTGTTTGCGTTCTGCGAGTGTGTAACGGGTTCACGTGAGGACACGTGTGTTCGAGTCTGGCTGCTGGCATTTGTTTTCGCAGCATGCATGTGATGCACTGCAGCGCGGTCTGTAATTCGTTCTGCGGCGGTGTTTGACCGCCGTGACCGAAGAGGGCGACTGCAGCTTGATCACGGAAATCCCACTTGATGCAGCAGAGCCGCGAGCCGTGGCCCCGCCATGGATTCCCATTTCCCGTCTCGCTCCAAATCGAAGCCGCCGCTCCTCCCTGGATTCTTCCAGGCTCCTGGTGAAAGTGAAGGATAAGGCTAATCGGAAGAGGCACGGCGGCACTGACTTGCAAATCCAGCCAAACGTAAATGGTGATGTTTTATCTGGGCCCGAGGCATGAGCAGACGGACCCAGCACTGAGCCGGCCGATCCGTGCCCAGTCGGGGGACGTGTGTGTGGTGGGGGGCCCGAGATGTGCATGTGGTGAGGGCTTCTGTCTGATCCTCCGTCCTCCAACAGCGTGGTTCGGCATCTGCTGAGCAGCGGTAACTACAGGTCCCCTAGTGACTCTAGACCCTCACAAACCACTGTAGGGGATTTTTCCTTTCACTCCTCGTAGCGCACCAGGCCGGCTCCGGCTCCAGCTCCTAGACAGCTGCCTTTCTGCAGGGCTTGACTCCCACCCTCATCTAACCCACCTGCTGTTTCGTCTCCAACTCTGGATCAGGTTTTGGATACAGGAACTCTGTTCTTCTGCTGCTATGAGGGAGCCTGGGAATAGCTCATTACTTGAAATGCAGGGCGGTCCATCGTCATTCTGATCTGTCATTCTGTGTGGCTCTAAATCCTTCAGATCATTTTCATGGTGTGGACAGTACAGGGTTACGCGCTGTTTTCGTGGCCCATCGGGGGGTCTGGATTAAAGAGCTGTTAATGTTCCTTTGATAGGCTTTTGGCAGCCTATAAATCTATTCCTAAATAGCTAGCTGCCACCATTTTGCTGTCATTTAGGAATATTGCAGTTGCGCCCTGAAGACTCTCCTTAAATTATTATAAGCTCTTTTAGTGAGATAACTACATAAAAAAATCAGGAAGCCCTTTTAATATTTATCAGGTCCATTTTCGATGGTTTCCTCTCACCCAGTTTGGCAGAGCAGGGCCAGCCCTCACAGGCAGACTCTCCCAGTGACCAGTGGCTCTTAACACAGGGAATGGCAGAGTGCATGTGTCAGCGCTGTTGTGTCTGTGCTGCGTAGCTCTTTGTTCCTCACCTGTCCCCCACACTAACGGTGCATGCTGAAGGCTTACTGTATCGCTCACGCTCTCTCCCCTCTTCCTCCTCCTCCTCCTCCTCCTCCTCCCCGTCCTCCCAGCGAGGGCGACTCGGACTCCGGCTCCGGTGCGGAGGACCGCGTGGACGGCGTGAAGTCGTGGCTGTCGAAAAACAAGGGCTCTGCCAAGAACCTGTCGGACGACGGAAGCGTGAAAGGCTCAAGGTCAGTGCCGCGACACCCCCCCCCAACCCCCTTCCCAGCCCACCATGCACACACACAAAAAAAAAAAACAGGCCTGGAAGAGCTCTGGTGGAGGTTTTCCCACCATGCTGCAGGGTCTCTCTCTCTCTCCCTCCTCGTTGCCACTGGTTTGATGACAGTTGTCTTTACAGGCCCTTTGCAGGCCTCCTCTGCGGATTTATTGACGAGCCTGCCAGCCAGTTGGCTGTCGTACCTACGCCCCTCTCCCACACGTTAATAGATTGAGCCCGCTGGCTGACAGCTTCGATTACCCTGCGTTTGTCTCGCCTCCAAAAGATTTAAACCTCCTTCCTGAGCCCCTCACAACTTTTAAAAACTTTGGAGCTTTAAATGTCTTTTGATCCCGCTCCCTGTGGAATGCTTAGACTTGAGGCTGGGATTATGCCAGTATTCCTTCATCAGTTCTCCTGAACTTTTAGGTATAAATCATTATGTAAAGACAATTAAAGTGTCATATAATTAAGCAAATCCCTTTCTTTGTGCAGTTAACCAAGTTATTTTTGCCTGAAACCGATCTCGAGGACGGAACCCAAGAGAACCAGTGTTTTGTTTATTGATTTTGACACATATTAAAAAAAGATCCCTTTTGGATTTTTTTTGCTTAGTCCAATACATTGTGGTTCTTTTTCAGTTTGCCTTTTTTTTCCCCTGGCATTCACATTAAACTTTGTCCTGTCCTGTCCTCTATCGTTCCTGTCAGCTAAGGCCATGCTTCAAAGGGGAGTTCAACCCTTATCACTCCCTTATCGGGATTGCAGCAGGAGTGTAACTGGGAAATGAGTTATTTAGTAGGCCTATCAGACAAGGTAGAAAAGCTACAGCGGTAATTTATTAAAAGTCCATGATGAGTACCACTGTGATAAGGTGACAGAAACTATATTCCTCCAGAAAGTCTTGCTTGTTAGGTGTCGCACGCTATGTTTTGGGCGGAACGCGGATTTAAAGTTCTTCATAATTGTCCCTCATCTTCTCCTTGAACTCCACCTTCATTTCTGCGTCTGTTCCTTCCTTTTGCTCCCTTGGTGCTGTTTCTCTCCTCCTCCCTGACTCCGCCTCCTCATCTAGATATGATGTAAAGGAGTCTAAAGACAGGAAGGAGAACGGTAAGCAGGCGAAGGAGGTCGAGGTGAGGCCCATGTCTGTGATGAGCTCCCTCAGCTACAGGAAACGCTCCAGCCTAAACGGATCGGTGGGCGGCAAAGGAGACGAGAGCGCCCTCTACAGCTCGCTCAAGGAGCAGGGCGATTCCCAGGATCTCACCACATTCCGCAGGAGCCGCGCTGCCGGCTCCCGTTCGGTGAGCCCCTGGAGGAAGGGTGACGATCTGGACGACAGGGCCTCCGTTGTCTCACATGCCTACTCGGATGTGAGCCGAGCTAGGCAGAGCACGGAGAGCCGCTGGTCGGAGCTGGACAGGGAGTCGGTGTTTTCCAAAACCCCGAGCCGAGCCTACACCGGCCTCGCTGGCCTGGACCTGGATGATGATGGCATGTCGAGCGTGAGCACCCCGGGCCGCCGCCGGAGCGCGTGCCGCCTAGAAGAGTGGCGGGGGGATCGTGGATCACCCACGAGCCTGGCCCCGAGCAGTGTGAGCCGGGCCGAGTCGCGTACCTCGCTCGGACGCAGCTCCCGCCTGAGCGCCTTCGGCGTCCGTGACGACGACGACGACGACGACATCAGCATGGCCCTCAGCGACGCTTATGGCCCCCGGGCCTCGAGTGGCCGCAGCCTGTCCGTGCCGCCGAGGCCCCGCACCGCCGACCCCGGCCCGGCTGACGCCTCCGACGTCAAGCCCGTCGCCCACCGCAGCTACCTGGACCCGGACCTGGAGGCGGCCATCAACGAGGTGCTCAGCTTCAAGCCCATCACATTCAAGCGCAGCAGCCTGGAGGACTCGGAGGCGGAGTCCGTTAAGGTGGCCCAGCAGGACGGCGGAGGAGACGGGGGGCGGAACTCCAGAGCAGGCAGAAGCGGCGAGCGCAGCCGATCCAGCCTGCGCCGTTCTGCCTCGGCCGTCGACTGCACGCACTCCGCCAGCAGCCTGAGCAGCCGCAGACGCAAGACAAGCAGGAAGAGGGTGGGGCGCAGCTCTGACTCAGACGAACACGACCCCGGGAGGAGGAGCTCCAAGAAGAAGGGCAAGGAGAAGAAGAAAAAGAAAAAGAAGAAGAAGACAAAGAAGGTGGAGTCCTCCTCTTCCCCCTCCGACTCGGAGTCCAGTTCCGAGTCGGACCCCAGCTCTGGAGCGTCCACTGTCTCGTACCGAAGCACGAGCAGCGTGAAGAGGGCCCCCAGCAAGCGCCCCTCGCCCTCAGAGGAGGAGAGGGTGCCTGGAGGCCCCCTGGAACCCGCTCGGCCGCTTAGCAAGAAAGAGGAGAAGAACCGGAAGAAGAACGTGGACAATGTGATGATGAAGTACCTGTACAGACCTGACAGCGACTGAAGATGACGGCCGAAGGCGGAGGTGACTTGGTTTGGAGTGAAGGGTGCCGTGGGTTTGGAGTTCCACTAACCCCACTATATTCTCCTCCGGATGGCTTGCCTCTTTCACCTTAACAATTAACTGTACTTTTGTGATGTGTTTTAGCATGTCTAATGGATCTTTTTTGTGTGTGTTTTAACACCCTGGCCATTTAATGTTTTGTTGGATATATGCACAAATGTCTCTAAAAGCAACAGAACGTCATTTCATCGCTGTTGTGAGGCACTGGCTAATTGCTTTTGTACCAGTTTAGATTTAGATCCAGCCGGAAAAGGGGACTGCTGATGTATTATTTGTTGAAATGTCTTTGTGATTAATTACCCAAAAACAAAATAACGGTAGAGGAACTAAAGTCAGTGCAGAGGCAGCCATAGATTTCCCCTACGGTATTTTAATTTAGACATAATTAAAACAGACCATCGATTTGCACAGCTCGTTGGCATATTTGAAGCCAGCAACCATTAACATAAAGCATGCCACGTTTTAGTCCCGGGGAAAATTAGCAGCGGTGACACTCAAAGTTCTCTCCACTCTTGGCTGAGGGAGAGGTATTAGTGGCTGCGTCTGCTGCCGTCTTTTTGCTCGTGTGAAATTTCAATTCACAGTTCATTTATATGGTAATTTTGCCTGTAAGGCTTTGACTAACTGTCCTGTAAAGGAACGGCACGCTGTGTGTACATAATTGAATGACATTGTGTTGTATGACTTTGGTGAGCAACAAATTTGAAACCTTACATAAGTTTTACCACATTATAAATGCCGTCTTCCAGTGGAATTGATCAGAGTGCTTTAATCTTGCCTGGTGTTCATGTGACTCTACCTCGCTGTGCGAGGCCCTGGCAAAGTCCCTTTGAAGAGCTGTGTGTCAGACGTCGTGTTCCTTTCTGAGAACGAGTGCCTCGCTTTGGTTTGGATTCTAATGGAGCCTTCTTTAATCTGCAGCCCCCCCTCTGGACGAAGGCGCCTCTACCTCGACAGATCCGACGAGGAAGACGAGACGGACGATAAAGAGGCAGGGGGCGTGGCCCAAAGCTCCTCCCGCTATGCCCGACGCTACTACATGAACAACAGCGAGGGCACGGCGCCGGAGAACACAGCGTAGCGCACACACCCTCACCCACACACTCACCCACTCACCCACTCACTATCTCTCACTCTCTCTCTCACATGCACACGCACGCACTCACGCACATGCACGCAGGCACGCACACTCACGCGCACACACACACACACACACACACACACACACACACACTGGAAAAGGCCTCTCAGTATTAGTAGATCTCTGTGCAGGGGAGCGTGATGCAGCCCACTGTGTTCTGATTGCTCTCCTCACTGCACTGCAGACATACAGCCTTCGGTTCTTTCTTGCTCCTATTTCTGCGTGTGTTGTACCGTGCCATTAAAGCTTCTCAGCACCGTCAGATCGTCCCCCAGCCCCAACGTCATATCCCCCATCCCCGCTGAGCTCGGCTCCCGGTTCCACCAGTCCGCGTCGTCGGCAGGGGTTAGACTGCCAAGTGTAAAGTTAAGAGGCTTTCCTTTTTCGGCGCTTTATAAAAATGATAGGAAAAAAAACGAGGAAAAAGCTTTACCCCGTTGTTGCAAGCGTGTGTAGATTTAAGTGCTTCTTTCTTGACTTTGCATCAGTGGAGGGACTGCCGCCTTACCTCGTGCGCTCACGCCTTTTGCCGAGCCCCAGAACTCTCCCGCTGCTGCCCCTCCACTCCCATGGCGTCCAGAAAACCAAGCCCACAGGACGACGCCGCCTTCCCGTCGGAAACAGACCCACTGTCCTGTCCCTGCGAGCTCGCTGTGCTTCGACGTGACCCCTCCACGCCCTGCTGAGCACGGGTCGATCTGGGACATTGCAGGGCTGTGAAGAATCGTTCTCTTCATATGTGCTTTTGGACTGAACTGACTTGAGTACGTGCAGTAAAGCTCATGGAGAAAATCTCGGACTCAGCTGTTTTTGTTGTTGTTGTTGTTGTTGTTATTTTTTTCGCCCTCTTTGCTCACTGTTTCTTGTTTATTGTATACGTTCTGGCTTTCCAAAGCGAATGACCTTGATCTTGAGGTATAGTTTGGTGATTTTGTTTTCCCCATTTCCTCCACTGTTACCGTGGTCCTGTATTGGAAACAACACCCTCCCCCCCACCCGCTTCGGTGATGTCAAAGTTATTTTACATTGACAGGATCCAACTAAACACAACACGGCAGTACCGCACGTGAGCAACCGTAACCAGAACTGAGCCTGTGAACCCTCAGATCTCTCCAGCACGATTTGGCCAGCGGGATCCAGCGGGATCTTCCTGCCTTAACAACCGCAACAGCAGAGACTCCACATAGAGGAGGACTTCAAGCAGACACACACACGCTTTAATTTCCCCTGTTGCTTCATCCTAGTATTTTTGCCCTCAGTGTAGTATTTATGAACTAGTGTTAATGAATTGTGCAAAGCTGCCAAAGGCACGCGGTGTTGCTGAGCTGCACGTGGCTCGAAGGCTCTGCGCTCCTCGGGTTTGGCGCAGGGCTTTATCGACCAGGCCCAGGTCAGTGGCTTCATCCTCTATCTATGCAGTCAGCATTCATTTTAATACAAGAAGCGCGTGGTTTAAAATGCTCTTGGCTCATTTAAAAACCGCTATATGTACACATGAATATATGTATACATAACCCTGTATGACTCATCCTACCCATCAGAACAGTTATTTTCTTTATTCAATACATGATCACTTGTTATAAGTAGTAACGTTTTTTTTTTTCCCATTATGGTTTAATATATTGTAAATAAATGACAGTAATTGTTTTAGACGTGTTTTTGTGTGCTTCTTTGCTTTGTTTACTTTCCTCCTCCTCTCCATCTTTTTTCCCCCTGCAGACATGAATATGCGCGTAGGCTCCGTGCTTGTTTACCTGTTCCGTTTCCAGAGGGCTTTGCACCATTCCCTTCCCCAAAAGCATCCTTTCATGTTTTTGTTGTGCTCAGTAAGAAGAGGCTGTGGTAGTGCGAGCGCTGTCTTTTAATCGTCGCGGTGATGGGGAGCACGTGTGCCGTCCGCTCGCGGTGTTTCGAGTTGTGATCCGTGCGTGTTGATGATGAACCTAAATCTACAACTAACTAATGAACAACAGCTAATGACCTGAGTGTCCAGCTCCATGTAAACCTCAGTCAGCATTTTTGACAAGTTCTGAGAGTCCCAGAAGACCCATTAAAAAACACATCTTGTACAGATCTTAAGAAGGTTGATAGACCTTATTAAAAATAATCTGTTTAATCCAGCATGGTATTTGAGGTCTATCGCTCAAAGGAAAGATTGCCTGTCTATTTTAAAAAGTGTATTTTGGTATACACACATACATGCATATACACATACATACATACACTCACTCACTCACTCACCCTCTCTCTCTCTCTCTCTCTCTCACACACACACACACACACACACACACACACACACACACACACTCTCTCTCTCTCTGTCTCTCTCTCAAATTGAGGCACATGTACACATAATTGCACCAGTGTGAAGACCAGTACAAATATGAAACCTGTGTTTCTACATGGAGCACAAATTACATGAAAATATCAGTCTAAACTGTCATTTGTCCACATATATCTCTTAGAACAGTTATAAATTCTGCCACCATCACCCACACACCTGGCCTAATTAAGATCAATGCTGTTTTCATCTAATAATTCCTAACAAATTGCCATAATTAATGAGAAAAGATTCCAGGTGCCTGACATACTACAGCTAATAATGTTACACGGATCAGCTGTGCAATCTCAAATCATAATAAAAGCTTCGGTAATGAGCACTGGTTACTGGTGTGTATAGAGCATTTTTGACATAATGAAGAACTCTAGAGAGGTGTGTTTTTCAATCACTTATCTCCTCTCATCAGCTAAAGAGCAGCAGCGTCTCCTGAGTGAGCCCTTGGTTATTTCTGGTGTATATATCGCCTAATTATACTTGTGGAAAAAGACTCTCATCTTCACACTTAGCTTCTCTGGCTTCAGGATGTGAGCTCCGTAGCTATAAGCCAACGTTAGCACATAGTCCGGTGCCGGTGCCTACTGTAACGCAGTGAGGCCTCTGGATGGCTTGGAACAGTGAGATCAAAATGTTCACAGAATATTGTGTTAATATTTGATAAATATGAGGAACAAACACAACACTTTTCTCTGTTTTTATTCCTGAGCACGTGTGCTTTATGGGTGTAGGAACACTGCCAAATGGCTGTGCTCAGTATCCCCGTTCTGGGTGAACGTACTGGGACAAAGGAGGTTTAAACTATACTGAAGCAACATAAATGGTCGTAATGGTTTGTGTATTTGTGCAGATGTGGTATCCACGGTGGTTAACCCACTGATGTCACAAACCCTTCACATTTCCTATCTGCACAGTTGCAGCGTGAGTCTGGCTGCATAAACTGTCAGGGTTGGAGGTTTTTTTTTTCTTCCCCTGCCCATTTACTGAAAATGCCTCCAAACCCACTGTGCACCAAGACAATGACAAAACACACACTGCCAAGACAACTAAGCTGCTCGTCGGAGGGAAGGAAGAAGAAAGTTTTCTTCTCTCCAAGTTAATTTACCAATTTGTATTCAAAGCATGCGACCTCCCAATTTACATTCAACAAAGCGTGCAACTGGTGAAAACGACCAGAAGTCAGAAAGCCCTCAAAATAAAACAGAGGCTGCATTTCCTACAGGCAAAGCGTATGTGATCACACACAAACCCCAATTAAAGTTAATTTTCCACAGTACTCAGGCCTGCTTAAAGAGAGGACTGAGTAGGAAAAGTCGCATTATTCCAAAACAGCCGTTCCGCTTGTTTAGAAACACCCCAAAGGAAGTAATGTTTCAGGGTGCACACAAACACACACACACACACACATATCTAAATCCAACATCACTGCTTCTCCACAGTGTCTTACTGCGTTGGTCCTGTTGGCAGCCGTCCTGTCTTGTTCCAGGACGATGTGGTCTTCGGCCTTGCGGCTCCCGCCTCTCAAAGAGACAACCTTCTTAAGTGTTTGTCTTTACCGGTGCCAAAACAACTCTCCGCGCAGTGCTAAGGGAGTGAAATTCAAGCCGTCCTCGATGGGTGTTGCACACTGGTACATTTAAGGAGACCTTCAGCGCAGCTCTGGGTCTGAGGGCCTCCCGCCGCTTCCTCCTGCCTTCTGCCCGCTGTTCCGGCCGGCTGAGGCGTTTGTACAGCGAGGTAAACATCTGTCACTCAGCCTGATGCTGATTGGCCAGGAGCTGCCTTTGGATGTTTCCTTTTTACTTCTGTTTTCCTCCACTGTGGAGAGACTGACACCCCGGAGAAGCTTGGACAAGACAGCAGAGAGACTGCATGAGCGTTGGGGGAAGTCACGAGTGATGCCAAGCTGCCTCGTTTATGTCAGACATTAATGCAGGCGCATACTGTCACAGCACCGGCCTGAAGTGTCTTCAAGTGTTGTATAAAGCAAGTCCCATGAGTGATACATGTATACTATATGTAAATACACAGATTAACCATAACGTTGACACTGAATCCATGTGCCTAGTATTGTGCAGTTACCCCTTGGGTTGCAGGAACAGCTCTGGCCTGGTGAGGACTCCACTAAGCCTCTGAAGGTGTCCTGTTGTATGTGGCACCAAGACGTTAGCAGCAGATCTTTTTAAGTCATTTTAGTTATGAGATGGGACCTTCATGGATCAGACTTGTTTTTCCAGCACAGATGCTTGATCAGATTGAGAGCTAGGGAATTTGGAGGGCAGGTCAACACCTTCAACACTCCTCAAACCATTTCGGAACAATTTCACTGGACAAAATGTTTTGCTTCCCAAACTAAAATAGGTGGACCATACATAGGTGTTTTTTTATGCTATTTTTAGAACTTTCCTATGATATATGGTTTTACATGACAAGGTAAGTAAGTTTTATATTGATTAGACATTATATTACTTATGCATAAATAAGACTGGTCTGTAGTTATGCAGCACCAGACGCAGCAAGTTCTAACACCATCTAGCAGAGCATTAATCTTTTTAGCAGTTTGTGCTAAAGTGCTTCTTCTCGTGGAGTCGAATGAGACAGGCTGGCCTTCACTCCCCACACTACTACGCCCATGACCCCACCTCACTGGGTCACATGTCCTTCCTTGGACCACTTTTGCAGGTATTAACCACTGCATACCAGGAACACCCCACAAGACTTGCCATTTTGGAAACGCTCTGACCCAGTTGTTTAGCCGTCACAATCCGGCCCTTGTCAAAACCGTTCAGATCTTTACGCGCTCCCATTTTTCCTGCTTCCAACACATCAACTTCAAGAATCGCTTCCTGATCGCTTCCTGCCTAATGTGTCCCACTCCTTGACAGGGGCCGTGGTTATGAGACTGTCAGTGTTCTTCACATCATGTGGAAGTGGCTCTAACGTGGCCACATTACACACTAATTAATGTGTAATGTATATCTGTCCATCCTCTCTTTGAAAATCAAGTCAGTCACAGTGGCAACTTCGTGGAGGGCAGGAACTGCAGCAGAGACCCTGTTGGGTGCAGTGATGAGGCCTGCTGGGCCCCTGGAGCTACACACAATTCACGAACAGATCTGTTAACGTTCCATCTCTCACCAGCCAGCCTAGACACACTTCCTTTTAACTACCCTAATGTTTATTTAAACTTCTTCTATTCATAATGTGTCTCATCCATAGTAGGGAAAAATGTTTAAACATGATCTCTAAACATGATCTTTCAAACATGATATATTCAAAAACATTAAAACAATTCCATTCAAATCTATAAAAATATGTATTTTATCCAAACGCCATGCAGCAACGGTTGTCTGGAAATGTCTTATTTGGGCAGTGGTGTGTCAGCTAAATATTATTATATATTTGTTACAATCCAGATAGGTAGTCTAGTGTAAGAGTTTAGGCTAATGTTAAGAATGTGGTGAACCAGTGGTAGCTGTGAAGATACTCTGGAAATTCAAGTACAAAACCAAATGAAAAAAACTTGAGGCATAAAATATCAAACAAACAAGTAGGATTTATCAGTATTATTATTACTTCAACTTAATTACAATAGTAATTATTTATTCTAAATAACCATAATACCAAACGTGTGTGTATACGTGTGAGGGAAAGGGAAGTGTTTTTTTTGTTGTTGTTGTTGAAGATCCTAGTTGGTCACATCCTGTTGCTTTCCCGACGCTGCAATCCTCTCACTGCACCTCGTCAGGGATTGCTGGAACTGCAGTTTTCCCAGCTGCCCTTGCTGCAGGAGCCGTTCTCCCTTCTGCGGCGCCCATCCGCACAACGCTGTCGGGACGCCTATAAGTCCTCATCAAAAGAGGTGATGTAATATTCATGGACAGACATTATCATCCCCACCGTGAGCCTGATGTAAAGAGAGGGAGAGGATGGGAGCCAGGCGCCCGGGAGACGAGGAGAGACGCCACTTAATGCCTTTCCACGTTCACCAGGCTGCGCCGGCGCTGAGCTCATTATACCTCCGATCGCAACGACTGATGAGGGCACAAGCAGGTCTCCAGCAGCAGCCGTGCGGCCCGGGTGACCTCTGACCCCTGCACCGTCCTCATGTAGGACCAGCCCAGACACTTGCTCTGTCTTTACGGTCCGAAGACCAGTGCTAAGAATAGCACATTCTGTATCATATCTTACATAACATTAAATCTGGCTAGCCATGGGTAACGTGTATAAAAGGCCTGAGTAGCACTTTTAGGAAATGATTGGATGCCAATGCATAGAGCAGGGTTGGCAGATGGTTATTTTAGCTATGTCTTATCTTCTACTCTCTGAATTGCTCCCCAGTCACTGGATTTGCTAATCCATTAACCATTAGCGCACAGTCCACCTGAAAACGGTCCATTTCATGTCACCTAATTCCTTGGCACTCGGCTCTCCAGACGCCGCGATTGCACCCATGCTTGTCAGAGGGAGTTTCCTGAAGCTGGGGCCCTGCTGTGCTCTGGTCCTAGTCCTGCTTCCTCCCTGCCCTCCTGCTCCTTGCTGACCTTTGCTGCTCCGCTTTGTCGCTCCCTATATGGCTCTGTTGTGGCCGGAGGCCTCATCTTGTTTCTCCGGAGAAACCTGTGAGCCCCCCGCGATACAGTGTTTCCCAAGCCCAGTCCAGGAGTAAACTGCGCTATGTAGTGTATTATCTTTCTCTAATATTTCCCTGCTTCATCTCATTAATGGCTTGATGCTTAGCTCATGGGCTGGAAAAGTTTCATTACATAAAAGAAAACATTAAATTGTGCATTCCAGGCACGGTAATAAACTGAGAAGTGCTGTCGTAATCTATGCATGTTTCACTCACAGAACTGAATAACGGCAGTAAGCCACTACTACTCCATAATGGCGATGCTTGCTTTCAGGGCTTGTGTATGTTTAGTTTTGCCATGAAGAGAAAGCTCTTGGCTGCTCTGCCATATGTATTTAAACGCTGGCTGTTTTTCACACCATCTGGTGAAGGAGAATCTATATACTGTGTTGGATCTTAAGGTAAAATCCCACCGCACTCCCTCCCACTATTTCCACACGTCTTCTTTCAGCTAAAAGCCCCTTTAATCCCTGTTGTTTATCCCTGTGCCTTGTTTTCCTGGATTCTGGTTTTGTCTGTGTCTTCCAGCTTGTCGACCCTGGAGCGTTGCAACAACTGTGATCATGGAGCTAATAAGATAATGGACATAGCTCGTCACCACACTGCTGTCCTGCCTCTACCCACTCCACGATAGCCAATGTCTGCCTCGCTACGGACGCGGCAAGCAGGAGGAGACGCAAGTGCCGAAGTGAGCAATGAGGAACCAAAGAGAGTCAAATAAAGACAGAGACTGTCCTCCGAAAAAAGACAGGAAGACATGATGTATACAGCATGTACACTGGTTACTAAGGGGCAACTAGACCCATTTGACAATGAAGGGCAGGGATCACAGAAAGGGAGTCAGGGTGGAGATTGGACAAAACAGGAACATAAACACAACTACGTGGTACTAGCTCCTGGGGAATCGGCGACATTATGCCCAAATTTGTTATAGGTGTGATGTGTAGAATCGGCCTACTCATATTTCTAATGGCACAGAAACTATGAACGCTGGGGCCTGACCCCCACCTAAGCACTCTAAATACCCTAAAATACTCCTCACATCGATACTCAAAACTAAATGTGATGTTTACTCTGCTATTGCAATAGCACAGCGTGTCCTTGTGTCAAGGGGTTTGCTGGATTCCACAGTGTCTTGTTTGGCTTCTGTTTCCAGCACCTGAGCAGGTCTTTGTTCCTGCATCATACCCACTGCCCAGGGAGAGGTACACTGCACTCACTGCCATGGCAACACGCACGTCTTGCTCTTCCCATCGAGGAGGCGCTTTTAGGTTTGCCTGTTGTTCCTGTGTTTTTAAACTGTGGAGACCCTGACACGCTAGAGAAGACCAATTTAAGAGGTGTAGAGCGGTAGTGTGGGAGGTAAAACAAAAAAACCTTGAAAGAGGAAAAGAGAGACAGCGGAAGAAAAAGTTATCTATCCTGGTTCTTTTCAGAGAACTGAAGGGTAACTTCATAATATCCACTTGAATTTTGAAAGGTGGGCTAAGTGTACTACATGGCATCTCTTTGTTTGTTTTTAAATTCAGCACCTCATTAAAGCTTTGAGTGCAAAGTTTTAAATAATGATGGATGCAGTCCAGGGGGAAGAGGAGTTGATTTTGAAACCAGTGCTCAGAAAGCAACTTGACTTGTCCTCCTGTTGTTCCAGTTTCCTTCCAGCCCTCAAATCTCCTCTAATATTCCTCCATCCCTTCACCATATTTTCCTGAAAGTCAAGAACCCTTATACAATCGTAGCTTCATAATCCATACGTACCCAAATAAACTCACCCTGTCTCTCCCTGTCACTGAATGTCTCTTCCTGTCACTGAATGTTCAGACCGGGAAGAGCTCACATCTGCAAACTGGAGCAGAAACCCAGACCCGTCGCCCACCCACATGCAGCGGGCTGAAGGAAGCAAGGAGCTGCGTTTATTAAGCCCCTCTGACATGAAGCCAGTGCCTTAGAGCGCAGCATGTAGGAGCTCTGGTGCGCCCATGACCACACCACACCCCCACCTCCCCCCACCCACCCTGCTCCAGAGCCACACCCCCACTTCCCCCCAGCCACCCTGCTCCAGAGCCACACCCCCACCATGCCCCCAACCACCCTGCTCCAGAGCCACACCCCCGCCGAGGTAAATATTAGCCCGCGTGTGCTTGATGGCAGTTTAATGCAGCTATTAATAATCTAGCGCTATCAATATGCTCCCACTCCCGGCCCTTTGGGATGAATGGGTCCCGGGCCTCTCGCTGTCAAGCTGCATAATTTCCTCATTCCCGCTGACGGTGGCGGGCAGCTGTAGTAACGGGCTGCCTGATTAGTGATTAACATGTTTACAGGGCCAAACAGTTGCAGAAGCGTCCCAGCTCACGGCCCGGCTGCTCGGAGACGACCGCCGCTGTGGCTGATGTCTTTTTAACAACATGCTTTGTATGCGGCGAGGCCCTCGGTCGCCACGACGCCGAGGAGGAGGAGGAGGAGGAGAAACTGCATTAAACAAGTGGGAGGGGGGAGGCTTTAAGCTGCAAAGGCCCTTTGTCACAGTCGAGTGTGCTCACGATCAGGCCGAGCTGTTACAGGACCGTCAGAGGAGTCTAATGAACGCAGCACGGGGACCCTGGATTCAGCATGCTGGGTGCTGTCAGGTCGCGGTCTGACAGTTGACTTTAAAGAGTAGTTTTTTTTAAACACGTTTCTTGCAAATGCACGCCGTCAGTTAATGTTTATGCAGTGAGAGGAGCCTGTGTAACTAGGGGAGGGAAAGACACCGTGGAGTTCTAGCCCGCTCCAGGTGATCTTGTCAAGATTGGACCCCTCTGCTGAAGAACTGAGAGATGGGTGCAGAAACAAACAACTACTGGTGTACCCGATGTTCCAGTATAACTTATAACAATAGTAATCTCCATAATTTTAATTTCAATTTTAATTTTATTTGAAATTCTATGCACCGTATGCATGTATTTATTTGATTGTTACTTTCTCATCATGTTTATAAGCAAAAAAAAAAAAAAAAGAAGTTCTTTAGTTTCCTGCAGCAATTTAACATGTTAAAGACAAACAAAAACCAAAAAGTAATAAAATCATATAATGCACCATATAGCCAAAAGTATGTGGACACCCGACCTTCATGCCTATATGAGGTTGTTGGACATCTCATTCTAACATTGAGCATTAATACGGAGTCTTTGCCCCCTTTTATGGCTATAACAGCCTCCACTCTTCTGGGAAGTCTGGCAACCACAAGGTCTTCCTGTAGGTATTTATACCCATTCGGTCGAAGGTGCCGTTATTTGTGAGGTGTGACAGCTGCTGGGAGGCCTTGCTGGCAATCCATGTTTCAAATTATACCACAGGAGTCTGACGGGATTGAGATGAGGGTTCTGCAGCCCACTGGAGTTCCTCCGCACCAAACTTGTCAAACTTTGCCTTGTGATCACGGTCACAGTCACATGAACAGAGAGCCTTCCCCGAATGATTGCTGCAAGGTTGGAAGCATATAATTGTCTAAAATGTCTTTGTGTGCTGTAGCAATGCCATTACCCTTCACCGGCCCAAGCCTGGACCCTGATAACTTTCCCACTCCATTATCCTTCACCAAACTTTACTGTCGGCTCTGTGCGTTCTGGTAATTAGCGTTTAAATGAGGTGCTTTACACCACTGCTCAGCTATAGAAATGCCTTTCATTAAGCTCCTGATGTACAGTTCCTGTTCTCTTTGCTTCTAGCAGCAGGTAGTGAATGATGCAGCAGAGCACAGGCGATGTCTTAAGCGTGACGTGCTCACAGCACGCCTGTTCTGTGGTGGAGTGTTCTTGGCTGCTGCTTGTCACACTTCCATTTCACAACAGAAATAACAGCGTTTACTGCTGACTGGAACTAGCAGGGTATAAATTTCACAGACTGACTTGTGGCAAAAGGTGACCCGCTATATGGGAAAAAAAAAAAAATCAAACAGCATAGAGTGACCCATTCTACTGCCACAGTCTGGAGATGAAGTTCATGTTCTTCGTTCATTTATGTATTTATAAAATACATTAACACAACGGGGGTTGATCAAAGTGCTGTACAATCAAATTATCAAACCATAATCACAACAAGACACAGAAAAGACGATGGTGATGAACAATAAATAACGATGAAGGACAAAAATGTAAAGGGAAGAAAATAACATAACAGGACCAAGACAGTAACACGACTGAAAAGCCGCTCTCATAATGAGCTGACGAGACGAGACGAGATTTAAGAGCAGACAGCATCGGGTCCAATCAACATGCAAAGGCAGCTACTTTCAGAGTGTGGGCGTTACAAGCACAGACGTCCCTGTGCTTCAACCTTGATACAGGGATAACCAAAAAGAGATGGTCAGTGGACCTGAGTGCTCTTTGTGGAGGGTGCGGGGTTAATAGGTCACAGATAGGTTGGCACGAACCCATTTAAGGATCTGTAGGCAAATAAAATCTTGAACTTAATCCTAAAATGAACCGGGAGCTTGGGAAGGGAGGCCAGTATGGGTGAAATGTCTTCACAAACTGCAGCATCCTGGCCCAAATGTACGTGTGAGAGGAAGGCCTGACTAATACCAGCATAAAAGGCTTTACAGTAATGAAGACAGGATGAGATAAAAGCACATATAATTCTTTCATTAAATGATAAAAAAGGGCTTAACCTTAGATAAAAGCCCCTATTGAAAAAAAGCTAGATTTGATCACTGAGTTTATCTGTTTATCCAATTTAGAATTATTACCTATTATCTCACACAAATATTGTTTGAAGTCAGGTTTCAGCAAACAGGCATCAGAAGTTCAGTATTATTCAGAAGTTCAGTATCATTCAGAAGTTCAGTATTATTTTCATTCCAAAAAAAATTTTTTTTTTAAACCCCAAGGCCATCTGGGCTTTTATGTCCTCGAGGCAGTTCAACAATAGTTTTAAAGAATTATTATCTTTCCATTTCAGAGGCAGATAAATGTGGATGTCGTCTGCATAACAATGAAATGGAATACCATATTTTCTAAGGATGGACCAGAGAGAAAATAGGATAGGTCCCAGAAAAGAACCCTGGGGGACTCCACATGATAGAGGTGCTGGGGAGGATATAAAATCACATAGGCAGACAGAAAAACTTCTGTCAGACAAGTAGGATCTGAACCATGCAGTATCTCTGCTGACACAGAGCTCCAAGTCAGAGATGAGGATACTGTGTTCTACTGTGTCAAAAGCAGCAATGAGCTCTAAGAGCATAAGAATCCCTGGAGTCAGTAACTAACAAAAGATCATTAAAATATTTTAAAAGTATGGCTTCAGTGCTGTGAAGGGCTTTAAAACCAAACGGGAATACCTGGAGAATAACATAATGGTCTAAAAATTATTGCAATTCTGTAAATACACATTTTTAGGGAGTTTAGAAATTGGCCTAAAATTTGAAAGAACCGAGCTAAGTAAAATGTTTTGGGTTTTTTTAATTAGTGGTTGAATTACAGCATATCAGAAATTTGGTGGTACAACACCTGAGGCATGGTTGGTGCTCCAAATAGTTTCAATGACTGGCCCATTAGACTCAAAAAGCTCTTTAAAAAAGTGAGGGCAGGCAACATCTGTGGGACACACTGACTTCATATAACCAATGATCTCATTTAAAAGAGAAACATTCAAAGTGGTTAAAAACAGCAGAGCAAGAAGCTGTGATAAATGGGTCATAAGATCTGTCAGCAATGGGTGTGGCTGAAACACCTGAACTCAATAATAAGGAGGAGTGTGACCTTAGGGTGACATTTTGGCAAATCAACCTTTTTTGTTTTGTCATTAGTTGTCATTTCTTCTTATTGATACAGTGCAGCAGGCATTCACATTCACATAGAGGATAAATTTCAGTATTCCGGCCTCATAGAGCAGATCTACGGTGACCCTGGAAACGTCGGATGCTGAAAGGTGAGAGGTCGTAGCTGGGCACCTGCCCCATGCTCAGCTCACACAGCACCTTCCCGACAACAGGGCTGAACTTGAAGCCATGCCCTGTAGCGACACAAAGCAGAACTCAAGAAAGGTGAGCGAGCACAGGGTGTCTGCTGGACAATGCACCCATGAGCGCTGCACAGAGGAGATCGTTTTGCCCAGCAGAATCAGCGCTTTTCACGCTGGCATGCTCAAGCTAGCTGTCACAGAGCAAAACTTCCCAATGCAGTTTATAGTCTAAAGGCTAAAATACGGAGGTGAGGTCTGCCTGCCGCGCTAATGTAAATGAGCTATCGGACCTAGGCCGTGCACCTGCGTGTGTGTGTGAGGCGATCTGTGTTAGGTGTTGGTGAAAGCTACACAATTTCTGCGGTACTCCGAGGCTCCGAGGGTGAGCCAGAGAGTGTCCGTGACAACGCCGTTCCACTGCGCACGCCCAGCCTGCTGGACGGCGTAGCCGTGGCAACTGCAGGTTCTTTCGCTTCGGCAGCTCGGCGCTGACAGAAAGGGAACTGGCAACTGTTTTCCCCAGAAGCCCTTGCATTTTAGGCCTTGAACGGAAGCCAAGCCACCGAGGTTAGACTAGCGGCGGCCAGAGCACCGTCGCAGCTGTGGGGAGGGCAAGCGCGGTAATTGCAGCACACAACAAGAGGACAGAAGAGGGAGAAGGTCAATTATGAGCACTCGTCAGTATTAAGGCAGAAGAATAAGTAGCATAAATCAGTCGTGGCGCGGGTGCTAAAGTGCGGGGATGGGCGGCCCGCCCGAAGCAAGCCCCACGATGCTCTCCATCACACCTCTTTGCGAGCTCCTCTAACGCAGCGCGAGATGGATAGCCTGCCCGCTACACCCCAAAAAAAGCGGCTGGAAATTTCTCAACCCCCAAGCCTTTAAAACGAAGCCTCACTAACCGGAGCTCAGTCTGGAGCGAGTGAGCAGAAATTAATTAGTTGTAATTAGCTAAGGGACAAGGTGATGGGAACAGACAGAACAAGTGGTGGGGGAGCCCTCTGGCCCTAGGGCGGATGCAGAGGAGGCGCAGTGGGGCCCGGGGAACCGCGCACGCCTGTAATTAGCAGATAAAAGGGGGTCCGCGCTGGGGGGGCTTCACTTGCCGTCCTTCACCAATGGCCTTCTCAGCCCTGTCGTTAAAAGTTGGGCTAGCTCTTCGAGTGGGTGCGTGCATATGTGTGGAGGTGTGCTTTTTTTGTGTGTGTGTGTGCATGCACGTGATGCGTGCGTTACTGTTCGGACTAACCTGAGAATCCAGCTCCGATCACGATGTTACTGTACGCGGGGTGGCGATCCAGGACAAAGTGGCGGTCAGGTGTGATCTGCAAGCATCACACACAGATAGAGAGAATGTTAATGTGGAACTTTTCACAGATAAATATTCACCAGCTACTTGACTGTTCAGAAAAAGAAAAAAAAAAAAAACACGAGGTATCAGATCCCATAGCTCAGAACAGAATTCGGCCAAGACACCAGCCTAAAACCCGAAGAGACAGGTTGAGGCAGATCCTTGCAAAACTCTTCTCAAGAGTTCAGTGAAAGTGCTGCACTTTTCGTCTGCCCCTTCACCTCTTGCTGTTAAACAGAGGGAGCAGTGTGAGGAGGACTAACCTCCCTCATCCAGGGACGTTTGATTGAATTGACCATGCAAACAAGCCTTGAGAGTGTTTGCACTCGGCAAAGACACATATTTTTATAACGTTCCTCTTTGTTTGGCAAGGTGAAAGTAATTAAAGTGACGGAACTGACAGATGTATTGTTCCACGTTTGCTAAGCGTCCTTGGGTTGGGAGAAAGTGTAACTTTGTTCATTCATTACAGAGCAAAGCTTTGCCCTGCGCGTCTTCCCACTCTCCACTGTTTTTGTACTGCTCCCATCCATTCCTCATTCACAGAGAGAAGTTCATCTCCCACTACCTACTAGAGCTCTGCCCTACCTTTCTTTGGGCAGAATACAACCAGATATATTAGCGCTTGATATATCCAGGAAGGTCACTTTCAGAATGCATTCCATTACAGATGAAAGGATTCTAAAATCTCAGAAAAAAAATGTTCACGTTACTTGGGCTCCATTTTAAGTTTTGGATTACATTTTAAGGCCATGTATTAAAAGAAACTGCTTCCATCAGGTTACAGCTTTCCACCAGCAGCCAATTTTCCTGCCATGTTGGGTCACCCTTCTCTCTCACCCTCCCTTTTCCATTTTGCTTTATTCTTTTTAAATGTTCTTATTCGACAGTGTAGTTCTTTTTAAACACTGGAATGTAATGCAGAAACATTTTACAAAGTATTGAATTTGTTTCTTGCCTTGTATTAGATTATAGTTATTTTGTGTATTGGTTTGTTTAAGTGTGGAGTGCTTTGGCATGCTACTGAGTAATGGAATGCAGTGTGTGTTTGCATGATTGGCTTTGTGCGTGTGCACTATTGCCCTTTGCATTACAGAGAAGGCGGCTGTGCTGCAGCTTCAGTTTGTGCGGTGAGGATATTTTCTACCAACCCATCTGGATGGCAAATCTGACAAATCAGTGCAAATTAACTAATAAGCACAAACATCTGCAAATCTTACAGATGCATGTGGCACAAATCTGCTTTCCCAGATGTGAAAAAACCAAATGTTCCAACCAGTGTTCATTCCCCCCAACTCTCGTGCTTCTTTTTCTCCTCTCTCCTCGGAGAAAATTCTTCAACTCCTGACTTGCAGCAATCCGACCACGTTTCCGCTGGATCCCATTCCTTGCGCTCTGTTCCAGACAATCTCAAGAGATCCGCTTCCTTTGCTCTCTGACATCATCACTCGACAGCTCCAACATAACCAATTACAGACCAGTATCACTTCTCTCTTTTTTCTCAAATGTTCTTGAACGAGCAGTTTACAATCAGTTATCTCTTTTCCTCACCCAGAATCAGCTCCATGGTCCCAATCAGTCAGGCTACAAACCAGCGCATTCCAGAAACAGCCCTCATAGCAGTGACGGAGAAACTTCATGCTGCTAGAGCTGCCAAACTGCCATCCACCTTGATGCTTCTGGACCTTTGGCAGCCTTTGACACAGTAAACCAAAACGTCCTCCTCTCTGTTCTCTCCAGTCTTGGTGTGACTAGCTATATATGGATATGGTTTCAGTGCTATCTGGAGGTCCTGTCAGGTAACATGGAGAGGATCCACATCCAATCCATGTAGACTCTCCACCGGCGTCCCCCAAGGCTCAGTGCTAGGTCCTCTTCTTTTCTCTTTGTATACTCGCTCTCTTGGTGAAGTAATATCTTCTCATGGCTTCTCCTACCACTGCTATGCCGAGGACACTCGATTAATTCTTTCTTTCCCACCCTCCCATACACAGGTTTCCAGATGCATCTCAGTATGCTTGGCCCACATTGCATCATGGATGACTGCCCACCACTTGAAGCTCAACCCCAGTAAAACTGAGCTTCTGTACATCCCAGGAACTCCCAGCCCTTACCATTACCTCAAAGTTTCCTTCAAGAACTCCCTCGTAGCCTGGGAATAACTTTGGAGAACGAGTTGCTGTTCTCAACTCATGTTTCTAATCTGACCCGATCTTGCAGATTTCTCCTTTGTAACATACGAAGGATTCGGCCTTTTCTCTCAGAGGAAGCTGCCCAGGTGCTTGTGTGATCTCAGTGCTAGACTACTGCAACTCTCTACTTGCTGGTCTTCCTCTAGGAGCTATCAGACCTCTACAACTTGTCCAGAATGCAGCAGCATGACTGGTCTTCCATATTATGAAATTTACATATGGCACTCTGCTGCTGCGTTCCCTTCATTGGCTTCTAGTAGATTTAATACCTTGATGCTTGCCTACAACCCCAAAAATGGACCAGCTGTTCCATGCATAATATCAATGCTCAAAGCTCGATCTGTACCTCAGGGAGTTCGAACCTCAGGTATGGCTGGGCTTGAAAAACCATGCTTCACGTGGAAGACAAGCATCGAGGCTATTCTCTGTCCTGCCTCCCAGGTGGCGGAACAAACTTCCTCTGGCTGTCCAGACAGCAGAGTCCCTTGAAGTCTTCAAATGCAGACTGAAGACCCATATTTTTGTGAAATATTTAAATGACCATTGATCCTATACCTATGTTGAGTAACTGAAATGCTAGTACTTATTTTATTGTAGGGGATTATTTGTTATTGCCACTATCGTTGTCTGAGATAGAGCTTATACGTGTTTTGCAATTCTAGGCATCAACATTGATCCCTGTGCTTCAACAGTATTCTAGTTCAATGGTATCTTGAACTGTAACCTACTGTACTGGCTGGGATATACTCCATGAGTAAATGACAAAGCACTTTGGTAAGTCGCTCTGGATAAGAGCTGCTAAATGCCGTAAATGTGAATGTAAAACCGCTTGCTCACCGTGTACAGGCAGCTCTCAACCACAGCAGGCACTGGCACCAGCCCGGGGAAACAGCGGCGGATGTAGCAGCCCACGGCATCCACGTCTGCCCTGTCCATCCGTCCGTCTCTCTCATCCGGATCCGTCTCACTGCCCATATGGTAGCACACCTGAGAGCGACACACACACACACACACACACACACACACACACACACACACACACACACACA